>NC_064861.1:63859158-64159158 GCF_024139225.1 Suncus etruscus | reverse complement strand
ACAAAAAAGTGGGGGGAAGGACCAGAGCGATAGCACAGGGATAGGGCATTTGCCTTGCATGCAACCAACCCAGGACTAACCCAGTTCGATTCTCCACATTCCATATTGTCCTCTGAGCCTGCCAGGGGGTGATTTCTGAGCACAGAACCAGGAGTAAGCCCTGAGCGCCGCCGTGTGTGGTCCAAAAATTGAGGGGATAAACGCAAAGAATGAAAGAAATATTTGTGATACCTACCTATCTGATAAGGGACTTGTAAAAATATACCTTTTTTTGGTTTGTTTTAAACCACATTCAGCAATGCTCAGGGGTTACTCCTGCCTCTGTGTTCAGAAATCACTCCTGGCAGGCTCAAGGGACCATGTGCATGCCAGGGGGATCAAACCTGGGTCAGCTGCATGCAAGGCAAATCCCTACCCATTGTGCTATCACTCCAGCCTCCTAATTTTGTCTGTTCTATTTTATTTTTTATTTTTAGATTTTTGGACCACACCCAGCAGCACTCAGAAGTTGCTCCTGGCTCTGCACTTAAAAATAATTCCTGGCAGGCTCAGAAGATCCTATGGGATTTTGGCGATTGAAACTGGGTTAGCCACATACAAAGCAAACGCCCTCCCTATTGTGCTATTGCTCTGGCCCCGTAAAAAATCTTTTCAGATAGTCTAACGGGCTGAGCATATACTTTTCATGTAGGAGGCCCAGGATCAATCCTGACTGAGCACCATTGGTTTCCAGAGCACTGTCAGGAATGATCACAACACAGAGCTGGGAGTAGCCCCCTACCAGGAGTGCTCCTAATACTGAAAAAGAAAACAAGATAAATTTTTTTGGGGAAAAAGGGTTTATAACTAATAAAAAGACAAATTGCTCAATTAAGTTGTGAATCTGGGGGGCTAGAGAGATAGTACAGGGATTAAGATGCTTGTGTTGTATATGTTCGATGTGATTTGTTTTTTTGTTTGGGGACCATACATGGAAGTGATCAGGGATTACTCCTGACTCTACACTCAGTACTCACTTCTGGAGGGCTCAGGAGACCAAATGGATGGCAGGGGGTGAACTTGAATCAGCTTAGTGCAAGGCAAATGCCTTTCCTTGGCTGTGCTATAGCTGAAGCAAGTTCAACTCCAGTTAGATCACCATCATCATATATTGTTCCACGTTCACTTCTGAGTGCTGCCAGGTATGACTGCTAAACTGAATAAATAAAATTGAGTTTTGGGACTAGGGGTGTATGTCAGTTATAGAGCACCTGCCTTGCGTATGTGCAGCCCTGAGTATGATCCCCAACTCTGCCCCTCAAAACCCAAGTAAATAAAAGCTGAGTAGTTTGTGAATGGCCAACATGCATGCACAAAAGAAATTCAATATTAGTCATTATTAAGTAAATGCAACACAAGGACTGTTCACACCCATTAAGGTATGTGACTAAACCAGGTGTAAGGTGACTAAACCAGGTGACAAAAAGGTAGTTGTGGAGACCCTCCCGCCTTCACAAGTGGCACAGTGGGGTTGACTGTAACATTGGGAACAGGTGGGAAGCAAGTCTAGCATTCTACAAAAAGGGGGGAAAAGATGTGTCCATGCAAAAGCTTGACACAAACATTCAAACATTCAGTACCAACTGCATTGCTCACAAAACCCGAATGGAACTGCCTCCCACGTTCATCAGAGTGAGGAATGGCGGAGCCACTCAAAGATCATCACAGGACAGAACATCACTCAGTGACACAGAAGTGGAGAACTTGCTGCTACCCAGATGAGCTTTGAAATAGTTCTAAGAGAAAGAAGCCAACCCCTGGCCAACATCTGATACAGGAAACTCTCGGAATGAACAAATCCAGAGTCCAAGAGCAGGGCTGAGCAGTTGCATAGGTCCAAGGGTAGAGAGGCAAGGAGGGGCAGGACCAGGGCATGAAGAGGAGAGGGACTGATGAGGGGGCAAGGTTTTTCTTTGGGGCAGGTTGCAAATATCCTAAAATAAGATTATGGTGCCAAATGCCAACTTCTAAACTGTTAAAGAGCATTGGATTGTTCACTTTATATAATTCTGTTTGGAGGCCACACCTGGTCCTGGCCCTGTGCTCAGGGGTCACTCCTGTCAGGGTTCAGTGCACCCAACACATAACAACCTTGTGGGCTATACTGATCTTTTAAAAATTATTTCTTTCTGGAGCTGGAGCAATAGCACAGCAGGTAGAGTATTTGCCTTGCACATGGCTGACCCAGATTTAATCCCCAGCATCCCATATGGTCCCATGAGCCTGCCATGCAGAGCCAGGAGTAACCACTGAGCACTGTTGGGTGTGGTCCATAAATTAAAAAACATTTTTTTTTGGCTGGGGCCAGAGAGATAGCATGGTGGTAGAGCGACCAGGACCAACAGTGGTTTAAATTCCGACATCCCATATGGTCCCCCGTGCCTACAAGGAGCGATTTCTGAGCAGAGAGCCAGGAGTAACCCCTGAGCACTGCTGGGTGTGGACCAAAAACAGAACAAAAAAAAAAATTAGTTTTTTTTTTGTTTGTTTTTGTCTTATTTCTTCCTTAAGCTTCTTTTTGAAGACATTGCGTCTACCAAACTTTTTGAGGTGTGGGAGGAAAATGCCCCTCACCAGTTTTTGCCAGTGAAATCAGCTCCACATCAAATTACAGCACTGTGTCCACATAGATGGTGGGAATTATGGAAGGAATGATTGCAAGAAAGAATGAATGATAGATACACACACACACACACACACACACACACACACACACACACACACACACACACACACACACACACACTGTGGACTCCCCCACAGTTCAGTGGCCTGCAGTGGGGTCTCTATTTGAAGGGTCTGTGCAGGATTTTTTTCAGTTTTGGACCCAGCCTTGGCTCTTCCTGTTGCTCAGCTCAGCTGCTACGGGAGGAGGAGAAGTAGGTGGCCAGGACTGCAAGCAAGTAGGCAAGACCCACTGCTGGAGGGCCGCTGCTAGGACAGCTGTTCCCTTGGCGCCCAGGCCAGGTGGAACCCTCTACACTAATCCTCTTAGTTGCAACCCTTTGTGTGGTGCTCACAGAGCTGGCCAAATGCAGCTGGAAATCGCTTGCAGCCTCAGGAGCACCAGCATCAGAGCTGTCAAGATCTTGTTCGTGCACGTGGTACCCTGCGGGTTTGGACCCTCAACCTCACACTCGAAGCACAGTCATTCTAAACCCGGTGCCATTCCTCTGGGCCTGTAATGACATTTTATTTTATTTTATTTTATTTTATTTTGGTTTTGGGGCACACCCCGCGGCGCTCAGGGTTACTCCTGGCTCTCTGCTCAGAAATCGGTCCTGGCAGACACTGGGGATCATATGGGATGCCAGGATTCGAACCACCTTTCGTCCTGGGTTGGCTGCTTTCAAGGCAACTGCCCTACCACTGTGCTATCTCTCCAGCCCTATAATAATGGCATTTTAAATGGATTCTTCTTCTTCTCCTTCTCCTTCTCCTCCTCCTCCTCCTCCTCCTTCTTCTTCTTCTTCTTTTTCCTCTTCTTTTCCTCCTACTCCTTCTTCCTCCTCCTCCTCTTCATTTTTTTATAAATATTTATTTAAGCACCATGATTACAAGCATGTTTGTAGTTGGATTTCAGTTATAAATAGAACACCCCCAATCACTAGTGCAAAATTCCCACCACCAATGCTCCCCTCCTCCCCCAGCCCTGCCTGTATTCACGACAGGCATTCTACTTCTCTCATTCTTTTTTTTTTTTCTTTTTTTTTTGGTTTTTGGGTCACACCTGGCAGTGCTCAGGGGTTATTCCTGGCTTTATGCTCAGAAATTGCTCCTGGCAGGCACAGAGGACCATATGGGATGCCGGGATTTGAACCAATGATCTTCTGCATGAAAGGCAAACACCTTATGTAGCCCCCCAGAGACCTCGTCCAGGCTGGAGACCACAACAGTTATTCCCGAGTCACGAAGAGGATTCTGGCCTGAAAGAAAAGAGGGGCTGGGAAGATAAAGAGACTCAAGGTGAAAAGCTCCGATCAAGAGTCCGTTTATTCTGGGAGGGGGCAAGCTTTTTATAGTCAGGCCAAACAAAGAGAAAGGGGCAAGGCATTCTTGTTTTTTCAGGCACATCTTGTTTTTTCAAAATTTTCAAAATTAACAAGGTTGTACATCATGAGATTGGCATTCATCAATCATGAGGCCCATACCGTGTTAGAGCAACAAAGTATAAGATCTAATCTCTGCCTAGGCCCACCAGCCTCTATCTTTATGGGAACATCTTGGTGCCTGTGGTTGACTCCCCTAGCTCTGAGGTATGCAGTGACTCCCCTTTTCTTTAGGTCCAAGGGCAAAGGCCACATTTGCTAGCTGCTCAGGCTGGCAGCTCCTGCTAATTGTCATGTAGGCACTTTTGCTCAGACTTTCAGAGACTCCATTTTGATTTTAGTATAAAGGGCTTTTAGTTATGCCAAACAGTCTTCAACAACCTTACCTCCATGCTATCTCTCTGGCCCCTACTTCTCTCATTCTTTAACATTGTCATGTTAGTTGTTAGTGTAGTTATTTCCCTAACAGAGTTCACCACTCTTTGTGGTGAGCTTCAAATTGTGAGCCAGTCCTTCCAGCCCTTCCAGCCCCTTAACTCTATTGTCTCTGGGCCTTATTACAGTAATGTCTTTAATTTTTCTTAAAACCCATAGATGAGTGAGACTATTCTGTGTCTATCTCTCTCCCTCTGACTTATTTCACTTAACATATAGTTTCCATGTATATCCACGTATAGAAAAATTTCATGACTTCATTCCTCCTGACGGCTGCATAATATTTCAATATTCCATTGTGTATATGTACCCGTTTCTGCTTTCTTTTTCTTTCTTTCTTTCTTTCTTTCTTTCTTTCTTTCTTTCTTTCTTTCTTTCTTTCTTTCTTTCTTTCTTTCTTTCTTTCTTTCTTTCTTTCTTTCTTCCTTTCTTCCTTCCTTTCTTCCTTCCTTTCTTCCTTTCTTCCTTCCTTTCTTCCTTCCTTCCTTCCTTCCTTCCTTCCTTCCTTCCTTCCTTCCTTCCTTCCTTCCTTCCTTCCTTCCTTCCTTCCTTCCTTCCTTCCTTTCTTCCTTCCTTCCTTCCTTTCTTCTTATTTTTTGGGGTCACACCCAGCAGCACTCAGGGGTTACTCCTGGCTCTATGCTCAGAAATCGCTCCTGGCATGCTCAGGGGACCATATAGGATGTCGGGATTCGAACCACCGTCCTTCTGCATGAAAGGCAAATGCCCTACCTCCATGCTATCTCTCCAGCCCCAGTACCACAGTTCCTTTAGCCATTCATCTGTTGAAGGTCATCTTGGTTGTTTCCAGAGTCTGGCTATTGTAAATAGCGATGCAATGAACATAGGTGTGAGGAAGGGATTTTTGTATTGTATTTTTGTGTTCCTAGGGTATATCCCCTAGTCCTCTTTTTTCTTTTTTTCTTTTGGGGGGGTCACACCCGGCGGCGCTCAGAGGTTGTTCCTGGCTCTGTGCTCAGAAATCGGCACTCAGGGGTTACTCCTGGCAGGCATGGGGGGACCATATGGGATGCCGGGATTCGAACCACCTCCGTCCTGGGTTGGCTGCGTGCAAGGCAAACGCCCTATCGCTGTGCTATCGCTCCGGCCTGGGCCTTTCTTCCTCTTAAAGCTTATTTATCCCTCCAAAAGCTGCTGCGGCTCCCCTGCCACTCACACCAGCCTCCTCTCTTCCATAAGAGGAAACATCTCTGTTCTGCTGTTACCCTACCACATCTGGCTCTTTCCACTTTTAATTTGGCTCTTCTGTGTGCCGGGCGGCCGCTCCTAGCTTCTGTCAGTGCGCGCCCTGTGTGGCTCTCAAAATAAATGTCAATCGTGGTTTTGGCGAGATTTGGCTCAGTTGAAAAAAAAGGTTGCTGACCATTGCAATTCACTCAGGGGTCCTGGGGCCCATTTCACCAGTCACAAACTAGCTCCTGGGGACCAATTCATCCCCGTCCCGTGCTGAGGGGTCTGAGGTCTGAACCTACAAATACTTCCACCACCACCCACCCCTGCATCCCCCAGTGCCTTCGAGGATCCCTCCAAGTGCTTGGATCAGGCGCTTTCCCAGCGGGGCCGCCCAGGCTGTCAGACTTTCACCCTCACATTTCCCATGGCAAATCCGGAGTCACAGTGACTCAGCGCAATCCAAGCGCAGAAAGGCCCTCAGTTCCCCGGCCGCAGCTTTTGTTGGGGCGATGGGCAGGTCTGCGATTGGGGAGCGGCACCCAGCACAAAGTGGGAGGCGGGAGGAGGAGGAATCTGGACACCCCTCCAACACACACACACACACACACCGCCAGAAACTTCCTCTTGCAGGGCCCAGGTAGTTGCCTGGCCTCATGCCTTTCGTCCCCACCAGGCCCAGTCCCCTTGACTGCCAAACCCTACTCCCCTCCTCGCCCCCCATCCCCATCCCACCCCAGGACTTTGCATCCTTCCTAAAGCTGCGGCCAATGCAGGCTCCACCCTGCACCCCAGGGCCCGGCCCGTAGCCCCGCCTGTGCTGGCTGCCCAGCTCCAGTGGGCCGGGCTGGCTGGGTATAAAGAAAGAGCGAGCTAGCTGCAAGTGCCACTCACAGCACAGCGTCTGCCAAGTTGGGGTCTCAATACCTGAGGACCTGCCTGCCCAGCACACCTTGCAACCCGCAGCCCAGCCAATCAGCGCCACGCCAGAGCTATGGCCGGTGAGTGCCCTTAGCGCCCGTCTGCAGGAGCCTGGGGATTTTTCTTTCCCTCCAAGCTCCAGACTAGTCCGGCTGCAGGTCCCGACTGGCCCCACCAGCCCCGACCCCTGTTTACCCCCCTCACAAGGACTGTGGCTGTCCGGAGGTTTGATCTTGGAAGCACAATTTGCTTTTTGGGTTCTGTTTTTGTTTGGGGTCTCCCCAGCCTACCCACCCTGCAAGGACTGTGGCTGTCCGGAGGTTTGATCTTGGAAGCACAATTTGCTTTTTGTTTTTGGTTTTGTTTTGTTTTGGTTCTGTTTTTGTTTTGGGGTCCATACCTGGCGATGCTCAGGGCTTCTTTACTCCTGGCTCTGTGCTTAGATATCACTCCTGGTGGGATCAGGGGACCCTATATGGTACCGGAGATAGAAGTCGATCATGCAAGGCAAAGTACTCTCTCCTCTGACTATCACTCTGATCTCAGCATTTCCTTTCTAAAACGGATAGCTAAGTTTGACCAGCAGAAAACAAATCTGGCCATGGATACAACTTCTCTGTCCTTGCCATAAGGTATTTTTTGGGGGGGGTGTATGAGGGTTTAGGTCACGCCCAGTAGTACTCGGGGATCACTCCTGGAGGGTTCAGAGGGTCTATATGAGATCCCTGGGATTGAATCTGGATTGGCTGTGTGCAAGGCAAATGCCTTCCCCGCTGTACTAGTGTTCTAAGGCAGTTTGGAAGGAATTATTAATATTCCTTTTCCATCCCTCCCTTCTACAAAAAGACTCTGCTCCCAGCTCTGTGATGGAGGTTCTGGCCCAGGCCTCAGGCTTGCACTTAGTTTGCTGAGCTTTCTCTCGCCCCACAATGGCCTGCATTTCTGGGAAGCAAGTACATGAGGTGTGTGGTCAGGGAGACGGCTCAAAGGGCAGGAGGCCCAATTGGGCTCTGGGTTTGATATGACCCCCCCTCCCCTCGCACTGCCGTGTATGGTCTCCAAACCAAAGTATAAATGACAAAGATGTGGCTCAGTGGCAGAAGCTGGCAGGTGCAAGAACCCCTGAGTTTGATCCCAGCACAGAAGATAATCTATATAATAATAATAAATATAAGGCTAAAATAAAATATAAATATAAGGCTAAAGCTAGAGAGAAAGAGAGAGAGAGAGAGAGAGAGAGAGAGAGAGAGAGAGAGAGAGAGAGAGAGAGAAAGAGAAAGGAGAGAGAAAGGAGGGGGTAGGGAGCTTTAATCAAACAGACTGGAGACTCCAAGCCTGCCCAGGAGAAAGTACATCTGGGAGATTTTGATCAGGCAAGGCTGATGAATCGGTTTCCAGGGTCACTTCCCCTTCCTCACCACCACTAACTCCTCCTCTGTTCCCAACAGCAGGTTAGTGGAGGACTCTTGCCCAGACAGACCCTTTTGAGATCAGATTCTTACCAAAGTAGACAGAAAGCAAGCTGCTTCCTTCACTGTGGCAGGACTCAACCTCTTGGTCATTTCCTTCCCTCTGAGGCTTGTGAAAGCAGGCGGAGAATCTCATAGTAGTGAAAGAAAAGAAGCAGAGAGATGTCTGTGTGAGATAAATGACTGTTAGACTCTGAGAAGGGACCAGTAGAGTCTTGGGGTCCCACCCCAAGTTCCCTGGGACAGGGTATTTGGTAGCAGCTAACAAAGTTCCTGGTATCCTTCAACCTCCTCTTCCTCCTTTAACAGAGCTAGGATAATTTCTTGATTTTGTAACCCTACAGAATGGCTGTATTTATATGTAAATTATACAAATTACCCCAAAGGGATGGGAGGGATGGTGGAAGGGTCTGAATCCTGTGTGATGGGCATAGACAAAAGATGCAGGGCCGGAGTGATAGCAACAGCGGTAAGGCATTTGCCTTGCACATGGCCAACACAGGACGAATCCCGGTTCAAATCCCAGCATCCCATATGGTCCCTCGAGCCTGCCAATAGTGACTTTTGAGTGCAGAGCCAGGAGTAACTCCTGAGCGCTGCCAGATGTGACTCCCCCCAGAAGATGCACTCAGCAAATAGGGCACTTGCTTTGTATGCAACCAAACTGAGTTTGATTCTTGGGATCTCATTTGGTCTCCTCAGTCCACCAGGAGTGATTCCTGAATGCAGTGTCAGGAGTAACCTCTGCACATTGCTGGGTGTAGCCCCCAAACAAACAAACAAAATACCTTTGGTATTAGCATCTTCTTCCTTTATCTCCCTTAGGGATTTTAGGGAGATGAGAAGCTGTAGACATGAAGTGAGGTTGAAAGCCTGTCCTAGTAGTTATGATTGCTTATTTTCCTTAATTGCTTGGTCTTCCTGCCAAAACAATCTTGAGGGTAAGAACCCTTTGACCGTTAAAGATAACTAGGCTGCAGTCACAGAAACAGTACAGGGAGTTAGGCATTTACCTTGGCTTTAGTCCAATCCCCAGCAATACATATGATCCCTCAAACACTGCCAGGAGTGACCCCTGCACACAGAGCTAGGAATATCACCTGAGCATCACCAAAAAACCAGGAATGTAGCTCAGTAGTAGAAAAGTTGCCTTGACTGTAGAAGGCCCAGCGTCAGATTCCTAGCTCTGCCCTAACAGAGAGGAAGCTAGACCAACCTGATCTTACACTGAGGTATCACAGTCTTCCACCAGTGTTACCTTTTGTTCACTACCTGGTCAATGAAAATGCAGGTTTGTACACTCCAGTCTGACCTGGGACAGTTAGTTAGGAAAAGCTCTTGCTTCCAGTCTGGCCTGAGGGGAAGCAGAACATTGCAGGGAGGAAGCATAGATGAGGAGAGGGTAGTCCCCAGGGGCAGTCAACAGGTCACAGTAGACCTGCACCCGCCAAAGACAAGAATTTGTTTTTTGTCCGCATTATGTGCATTGCCTGTGCTTAGCCTATGGAGTTATGTCTCTATCTCTGTTGTTTAATTTTATTTAAAAAATTTAATTTTAAAGGGCCAGAGTGGTGGTGCAAGCAATAGGGCATTTGCCTTGAACGCTCTAACCTAGGACTGACCATGGTTTGATCCCCCGGCATCCCATATGATCCCCCAAGCCAGAAGTGATTTCTGAGTGCATAGCTAGGGGTAACACCTGAGATGACGTTATTGATTGTGGTTCAAAAAGCAAAGAAATATTTTTTGGTTTTTGAGCCACACCTGGCAGCTCTCCAGTGTTACTTCTGGCTCTGTCCTCAGGAATCATTCCTGGCAGGCTCAGGAGACTATATGGGATGCCGGGGATCAAACTTGGGTTGTTGCCACCTTGTCATTGTCTCTGGCTGTGGTAGGTTGTCTGCATGCGAGACAAACACCTTAACCTGCTCTGTTATTGCCACAGCCCCAATTTTTGTTTGTTTTTTTAATCTTAAATTTCTTTTTAGCTATATCTGGAGGTGCTTGGGGGTTATTCCTGATGGCCTTAGGAGACTATATGGGTGGTGGAGAGATAGCACACTGGGGAGGGTGTTTGCCTTGCACATAGCCAACTTGTATTTGATCCCTAGCGTCGCATATGGTCCCCCACACTTGCCAGGAGTAATACTTAAGTGCAGAGCCAGGAGTAAGTCCTGAACACTGTTGGGTGTCACATACAAACACACAAGACTCAAGGGAGACTATATGGGATACAAGGACTGAACCTGGGTCAGCCACATGCAAGGCAATTATCCTATTCACTGTACTATCTATCTCTCTGGCCCCTCAACAACAAAAAAGAATTTTTTGGGGGGGTTTTGGATCACACCCTGTGGTGCTCAGGGATTACTCCTGGCTCTGTGCTCAGAAATTGCTCCTGGCAGGCACAGGGAACCATATGGGATGCCCGGATTCAAACCACTGTTCGTCCTGGATCAGCTGCTTGCAACACAATTGCCCTATCGCTGTGCTATTTCTCCGGCTCCAACAAAATTATTTTTTTAGTAAAAATTTTGAACCGCTAGCAGTGCAAAATTCAGGGCTTACTCTTGATTCTGTGCTCATCAAGTATCACTTCTGGCAAGTTTCAGGGACTATATGGAATGCTGGATTAAATCCAAGTGCGTTGCATGCAAAGCATAGCACCTGCTGTGCTATGGGTCAACTATGTTGTTTATTTTTAAAGATAACAGGCACGCCCCAAGATAGAAGAAGGTGAAGTCCTTGAAGTATGGGATAGAAAGCTCAACTTTCTCATTTTCTAGGAAGTGGCTTTGAATTAAACATTTAGGAGGGCCCGGAGAGATAGCACAGCGGCATTTGTCTTGCAAGCAGCCGATCCAGGACTAAAGGTGGTTGGTTCGAATCCCGGTGTCCCATATGGTCCCCCATGCCTGCCAGGAGCTATTTCTGAGCAGACAGCCAGGAGTAACCCCTAAGCAACACCGTGTGTGGCCCAAAAACAAACAAACAAACAAAAAACAAAAACAAAAAAAATCATTTAGGAAAAGATTGTTAATATTGAGTAGAGGATGCCAGGGAGAGAGTCTCAGGCTAAGGCACTTCCCTCACACATGGCCGACACAGTTAGATCCCCTGTACCACATATGGTCCACTGAGCACTGTCAGGAGTGACCCCTGTGCACAATTGTGTGTTCCCTCCAAACAGAAAGTAGGACTATATATAGGTCAAGAGATCTGGTTCTAAGGGCTGGAGCCCATATACTGTGCATAGAGGAGTCTTGCATGGTCCTGAGCACCGAGCCTGGAGTAGACCCAATACAAATATATATGAATTAAGGGGCCAGATAGATAGCACAGCAGTAGGGTGTTTGCCTTACAATAGCTGATTTGAACAGACAATGGTTCGAATCTTGGTATCCCACATGGTCCCCTGTGCCTGTCAGGATCGACTTCTGAACTCAGAGACAGGAGTAACCCCTGAGCACTGCCAGTATGACCCCCCAAAGATCTAAATATATATGAATTAAGTATTCTTGCCATATACATTATGCATATTGATAGATGGTAAGCTTACACTTGTTAACTAACCATTGATCTCAATTACTGGTCTCAAGTGTTAAAAAAAAATTGAGGGTGCCGGAGAGATAGCATGGGGGTAAGGCATTTGCCTTTCAGGCAGAATGACAGTGGTTCAAATCCCAGCATCCCATGTGGTCCCCTGTGCCTGCCAGGGGCAACTTCTGAGCATAGAGCCAGAAGTAACCCCTGAGCACTGCCGGGTGTGACCCAAAAACCAAAAAAAAAAAAAAAAAAAAAATCTGAAAATTACTGAATTCGACTGACCGTTTCCCAGCTTCCCTGGAATCAGAGTGTTCCTTTGAGATCTCTTATAAGTGGAAATGGAGCAAAATATCAAAATTAATTCCAGTAATTTCCATGGAAAAGAGAATGTTTGAGCCTCAGATCCCCCAAACAACCTACCAATCCTACCTAACAGCATGAAGCCTAAAATAATATGCAGCACATAGGGAAACTGGAAATGCCCCAGAGATTGGCAGCTTGAAGAAAGTAGCTCTCTTGAAGGAGTTTGCCAGGACAGCCCTGCAGCTGGGGTGCTACTGGCTTCTAGAATGCTCACTCCAAACAAATGCCTGGTCTAATCTCTCAACCCTGGTTCCCACTTCCTAACTTGATTATCTTGGGGCTAGTGATAGGGCTGCAGGAGGGTGTGTTTGCCTTACACCAGCTGACTCAGGTTCCATCCCAGATATCTCAGATACGGTACCCAGAGCACTACCAGTAGTAATTCCTGAGTGCACAGTCAGAAGCAACCCCTGAGCATCTTCATGTGTGGCTTAAGAAGCCCCCCCCCACTACTACTACTACCACTACCACCACTACTACTATTAAATAATAATAATAATAATAATAATAATAATAAAAAGCTGGGGCTGGCGAGGTGGCACTAGAGGTAAAGTGTCTGCCTTGCAAGCGCTAGCGGTTCGATCCCCCGGCATCCCATATGGTCCCTGCAAGCCAGGGCAATTTCTGAGCGCTTAGACAGGAGTAACCCCTGAGCATCAAAAGGGTGTGGCCCGAAAAAAAAAAAAAGCTAAAACCATGTAGTTCAGTGATGATGAGTGCATACATCATAGGTATGGTACCCTGGGTTCCACCCCAGCACCCAAACCAAAACTCTCTGTCTCTCAGTGTCTCTGTCTCTCCCCATACACAAGCCTACATCCTTTCAGTTAGGTATTTCATAAAGTGAAATGCTTTCATGTACCTTTAGAAAAGTAGGGAGGCCCATGGGGTAACCCTGACACTGCTGTAGAGCTGCTGGTTGGTCCACTTTTACCCAGCAAGTCACTGACAACCAAACCCTGCCAAGCTGGCATGGGCATTGGGCTCCAAATTAGCACCCTGCCATCAATGCCACCTGCCCACCTACTACTGGCTCCACTCACATTATAGATAAAAAGTGAGGTCCTCAGTTGAGGAAGACTCAACTTGCCTTCCCAGCCCCAGGTGCTCAGCAGGAAATCACTTCCACCAATCCAAGCGACCTCCGAGTCTATTCTGCCCTACGTGGTTCTGAGCACAGAGAATTCACCTTACTCAAGGTTGTCCCAGTGCCCACTTGCTGCCTTTAACTAAGGGGCACCCTCCCAGCTGTGGGCAACTTTACAAGGTGGAAGAGCCTTGGCTGACTCGGCCCTTTCTATTTATTTTCTTCCACTAAAAAAGTTGCAGGTACTTCTCACTAATTCTCACCTGCCTCTACCGAAGGCAAATTGCCAGGTGTAGGTGGGATCGGGACCCATTCCCTGGATTCCCTTCGTGCAATGCTAATAGATAAAGATGTTTCTATGTTGTTGAATACCTCAAATCTCCCTTCTTTTTTTTTTTTTTTTTTTTTTTTTTGGTTTTTGGGCCACACCTGGCGGTGCTCAGGGGTCACTCCTGGCTATCTGCTCAGAAATAGCTCCTGGCAGGCACAGGGGACCATATGGGACACCGGGATTCGAACCAACCACCTTTGGTCCTGGATCGGCTGCTTGCAAGGCAAACGCCACTGTGCTATCTCTCCGGGCCCTCAAATCTCCCTTCTAACATGGCCTTCCTTTTCTTTACTGGTGGGTGAAAGGAGGTTTGGGCCACACCAAGGGGTGACCAGGAGCTATTTCTGGCATTGTGCTCTGGAGTGTGTGCTCTTGGAGGGTACTGGGGAGAAATTTATGGGTCTGAGGATTCAAATTCAGGTCAGCTGCAATGCAAGTCAAGCTCCTTACTCCCTATACTCTCTTCTCTCTCTTGCCTCTTCTTTCCCCACATCCTCTTTTTTTGGGGCAGGGGAAGGAATATTGGGACACATCCAAGAATATTCAAGACCTTGGTGGTTGCTCCCCATCATTGCTTGGAAAACCACATGGTACTAGAGGTGGAACTCAGGTCTCCTGCATGCCAAGCCTGTGCTCAGCCCTTTGAGCCAGCCCTGTATGCTTTTTTTGTTTTAATAAAAAAGGATTTAGGATTTCACTAGCTATGGGTATCTATGTGTAGGGTGTTCTAATTATTTTTTTCTCTTTTTTAAAATCTTTTTTATAGTTTTTGGTTTATACCTGGCAGTGCTTAGGGCGTCACTCAGGAATCACTCCTGGCAGTGCTCAGGGGGCCATATGGGATGCTGAAGATTGAATACAGGTTGGGTGTGTGTAAGGCAAATACCCTTCCCACTATATTATCTTTCCAGCACCCAATTTATCCACTGTTTTCTTACTAAACTTTAAAGGTCCCCTTCTTCCATTGGTATTTGTGGGGGTGGGTGGCATCTCCTAAGCACTGTCTCCCTTTCAGTGCTCAGTCAGTTGAGTACTTAGGCCAGACAGTTGAGGGTTTGGGCCTGGCAGTACTGAGAGACCATGGGATGGAGGTCAAGGAGTAACCCTTATTCCAACCTTAAAATTTTTTTTCTTTTCTTTGCAAGGGGGCATACTTGGCAATGATCATAAATTACTCCTGCCTCTGCACTCAGGAATTACTTCTGGTGGGCCATATAGTATGCCAGGGATTGAACCCTGGTCGGTCAGCTGTGTGCAAGCCAAGTGTCCTCCACACTGTACTTTGGCTATGGCCCCACCATACCATTCCAGTCTCTTAAACATCTCCCTGACACACCAATGGTGTTTTTTTTTTTGTTTGTTTGTTTACTGTTTCTGGTTAGACACAGTCTACTAAATGTCTACCAGCACCACCTTGTCCACCATGCCTGTGTCATCTCTCTAGGAAAGAGGGCACTAGTGGTCCTGGCCCATTCTGAGAAGACATCCTTCAACTATGCCATGAAGGAGGCGGCTGTGGAGGCTCTGAAGGGGAAGGGCTGGGAGGTGGCTGAATCGGACCTCTATGCTATGAACTTCAACCCCCTCATCTCCAAGAACGACATGACAGGTACTGTCAGTGCCCTGAATTCTGAGGTCTGTCTGCTCCCCCCTCTCTCCTGGGTCTCACCAATCTCCTTGGCTCAAAGCCTCAGTTTCTCTTTTTTTATCCTGCAGGTAAACTGAAGGACCCTGAGAACTTCCAGTACCCAGTTGAGTCTGTCCTGGCATATAAAGAAGGTAGATTGAGCCCAGATATTGTGGCTGAGCAGAAGAAACTGGAAGCAGCAGACCTTGTGATTTTCCAGGTGTGGTGGAACATCAACATCGTGGAGGTCTGGGGGCTGGGGCTGCAGCTATGCCTATAGGAGGCCTGGTATTTGATACCCAAAACTGCCTGCTCTCCTAAATATTGCTAATGGCTCTGTGCAGGTTTCCTGCCCTTGTTCTAGCAGCAATTATAGAATTCTACTCACCTCTCCCTTCAGCACTTAGCAGTTAGCACAGAAAGAGCCTCTTACAGTGTGTTTCTGCCCATTTGGCTGTGTCTGACACTGAAAGTAGAATGTATGATGCTAGAAAAATGTCCCAAGCAGGTTGATAACTCTTTCTGGTTTTTACAATTATCTGATCCATTGCAAATAATCTAACCTTTGAAGTCCTTTCTTCTACCCCAAGACCTAGTGCTCTGCAGGTAAGGCACAAGCATGCCACCAGCTAGTATCTCAAAAGGGCTGTCTTGGTCTGTGTTTTCTACAGTAGTGGAAGGGACATTTGTGGTCTCTAAATTGCTTCTCTGGGATGCCTTAGCTCCCTGTACCCTTAATACAATGAATAGGTTGTCTGGTGCAGAATAGAGGCATATTGAAGGTAATATAGATCCTGACGAAGTGACTCTTCCAAATTTTCCACCAATCCTAATAAGGGCCAAGTCAGAGCTCAGTGACCCTGGCATATTCTGTGCTTGCTCCTGGACTTGGGAGTTAAGTGTCCTAAGAAAGGGGCATCTTAACTCACATCAGGGGGCTCTGGGGGCTGAGCCCCTACTACATTTCATACTTTTCCTTGATAGAAAGTTAATTTTCCATACCCCCAAGTCAACCAATTCTTTTTTATTTTTGCTCCTGGCTCAGGGACTGTATGGGACACCGAGAATTGAACCTAGGTCTGTCCTTTGTCCACCACATGCAAGGCAAATGCCCTACCGCTGCGCTAACACTTCAGCCCCATCAAGTCAACAAATTCTATCCTCAGCTTGAACAGGAGAACATTCACAGGGACCAAATTCATTTTGCCAACTTACACATTTACCTTAAAAGCTGCAGATAAGGCCCGGAGAGAGAGCACAGTGGTAGGGTGTTTGCCTTGCATGCAGCTGATCCAGGACAGACAGTGGCTCGAATCCCGGCATCCTATATGGTCCCCCATGCCTGCCAGGAGCGATTTCTGAGCACAGAGCCAGGAGTAACTCCTTAGCACACAGCGTGTGACCCAAAAACAAAACAAAACCAAAGCTGCAACTCAGGGCAATCACAAATGTGATACTGAGAAGCTGCAAACTGTCTCCCGAGTCTGAGCAGCTCTCAGAACTGCAGACCAGCTTGGTGCCTAAGAGACAAGGTAACTCATGCAGAGGGTGGGAGAGCCTGGGTGGAAACACAGATCTCATATTTAATAACACTGGCCCTCTTCTATTCATCAGACCCCTCACATGCTGTAGAAAGCTGTGAATTTTTTCTACAAATCCCTTCTCAGTACTCTTTTCCTTCTGGGCAAGGAAAGTGATTGATTTTTAATTCCTGAGTCGAGGAGGAGAAAGATCATCTCTGCCATCATCATCGGTAGACTAAACACAATCTCTCCTGCAGTTCCCTGATATGCAGCATCCTTTGCATGTGTGTCTGTGTGGGGCTGTGCATGATCAGAGGGACTGGATTTGAGCTGGTTGAGAGCACAGTCCAAGGTTTATCATTTGGTGCCACTCCTAAACTGATTGACAGCACCACATCCAGGCGAACCTTATCTTCAACCTCTGCCTCTGTGGCTTTGCCGCCAAACATGATTTTGTAGAAATGGATCTTATTTAGGGCTGGAGCAATAGCACAGCAGGTAGGGCATTTGCCTTGCACTCAGCTGATCTCCTGCATCCCTTGTGGTCTTCAGAGCATCACCAGGAGTGATTCCTGAGTGAAGAAGCCTTGAATAAGTCTTGATCACCACAGGGTATGGCCCAAAAGTAATACCATAAAATATTTTATTTATTTTTGCTAGGGCTTTTTTTTGTTTTTGTTTTTGTTTTTGTTTTTGGGTTACAGCCAGTGGTGCTCAGGGGTTAGTCCTGGCTCTGCGCTAAGAAATTGCTCCTGGCAGGCATGGGGACCCTATGGGATGTCGGGATTGGATTAGCTACATGCAAGGCAAGCACCCTACCTATCTCTCCAGCCCCTGGGGTTTTCTTTCTTTTTTTTTGGGGGGGGGGGTTCTCTTAACATCAGAAACAGAAGCAGACAATTGACTGGCACTGAAAGAGGCACTTTCTTTGCCTCACTGTGCTAAGTCAGAGGTTCCCCACAATTAGAGGGCCTAGTGCCATCTTTCTAGAAAAAAAAAATCACTTAACTTAGAGACAACCTATATAATCTTCCTTCTTTAAACCAACAACAGAAAGTGATCCCCAACTGCACCCGATGCTCCCCCACCTGAGAAGTGGGTGGTTTGGGCCAGTTTGGGTAAAGCTGTTTTGAGTTTTTCAGAAGGAACTGGCCGGCAGAAGAGAATCTGGCCATCTCACGGCTGGAGGTGCTGTGCACTTGATCTGACTCTATGCTGTTCTCCAGTTCCCACTGCAGTGGTTCGGAGTCCCCGCCATCCTAAAGGGCTGGTTCGAACGCGTGCTGGTTGCAGAGTTTGCTTACACCTATGCCGCCATGTATGACAAGGGCCCTTTCCGGGTAGGTTCACAGTTGGACCCAGACCAATCCTGGGGCTCCTTAAGTGAGCTGTACAGTTAGGGTGCAACACTGACCGGGGAACCATGTGTGGGACTAAAGTATACCAGGGTGGGGTAGTCCTGAGGAGTAAAGTCCTGGCACCTCTGGGTGGGTCCTTAAACTGCCAACAAAAACAAAAATAACATAGCAGGAGTCAGATTAACAGTAGAATAGGAAATCTGGTTTTGATCCAAATATGGCCCCTCTGAGCACCACCAAGAGTCACCCCTGAACACAAAGCCAGGTGGAGAGCCCAGAATACAACCAGTCATGGCCCAAATTAAAAAAACAAAAACTAAATAAAGCACGGGACTCAGACACAAAGGGGTGAGACTGGACGACTCTCAGAGTTGAAGCTGTGAGGTGTGGGAAGGCTTGTGCCTGTACCACTCTCTAGAATTGCTCAGAGATTTTCAAAATATCAAAGGAAAAAAAGAGAAAGCCTGTCTTCAGATGCTGGAGACAAATCTGGCTGCCTGGTTTGATCCCATGCACTACATGTCCCCCTTACAGAGGCTGAAGTAACCCCTGAGAAACTCCAGGCTGGGGATAGGGGAAAGAGAAACAACCAATAGGAAGTCCAGGCCCTGAAGGTGGCACAGCTGGCTGTGCCTCACTGGCCAGAGCTAGCTCAGCTAGCAGGCTGGTACTTCTGAGGGAGTCCCAGTGTGAAGGAAGGGAAAACACATACAGGCCAAGCTGGTGTGTTCTTTGTTCAGGGCCGGTTCAGAACCCCCTGAGCTGCAAAGCATCAATGACACCTTGTCTCTTGGTTTCTTGCAGAATAAGAAGACGCTGCTTTCCATCACCACAGGTGGCAGCGGCTCCATGTACTCTCTCCAGGGTGTCCATGGGGACATGAATGTTATTCTCTGGCCTATTCAGGTACTTCGCTGACTACGAACCTTCTGGGGGACTCATTAATTGAGCTTTCTCTGGGCTTCAGAACCTCCAGAGAGCAGCTAAGAGCAGACATGAGGTGTGAAGCTGAAAGGCTCCTGACTCAGGAAAGCTCCCGAGGGCTTCCTCTTAAGACAGCCCTGTCTTCCAATACCCCTAAGCTTGTGGAGGAGCTGTCAGAGTCTAGCATCTCCATCCCCATTCTCTCCTGCTCCTAGAACCATGTACCCCAATTCTTTCCAATTGCTCTATCTCCCAGGCTAGTGGAGCTCAAGCCACTTACATGATGATTTGGTCCAGTGAACAAACCTGTAGTCTAACATGAGCTTTTTGATGGTGCCAGGCCCTCTCAAGATTACATCTTGTAAGAAAGAGGGTGGTGGGCAAATGAGGTGGCCAAGCCTGGACAGAGGAAAAAGGTGAGATAATTGATTATAGTTCCTCTGCCATGTTGGGTGCAAAGGCAGAGAAATGCACAAGCCACCTGCCAAGAAGCTGCGACTCTCCCTGATGTAATAGAACTTCCGGCACTTTTGGCAGACAATCTGGGCTGGCATGGTTTCAAGGTTTTATTCACTTAAAGGAGAGCATAGCTGAATGGGCTAAAATAGGCAACAGGCGGGTAGGCATGGGGAGTGGAAGGGGAGGAAGCGTGGCCAGGAGCCTGCTCTGGCCTCCATGTTGGGGAGGTTAGATCAGGCTAATAGGGTTTGTTCTGTTATTAATCCATGGCTTTGTGTCTCCACAGAGTGGCATTCTGCATTTCTGCGGCTTCCAAGTCTTAGCACCGCAGCTGACATACAGCATTGGCCACACACCTGCTGATGCTCGAATTCAGATCCTGGAAGGGTGGAAGAAGCGCCTGGAGACTATTTGGGATGAGAATGCACTCTATTTTGCTCCAAGCAACCTCTTTGAGCTAAACTTCCAGGCAGGATTCTTAATGAAAAAGGATGTCCAGGAAGAGCAGAAAAACAAGAAAATTGGCCTTTCTGTGGGTCATCACTTGGGCAAATCCATCCCAACTGATAACCAGATCAAAGCCATCAAATAAGGTTCAAATAGTTTGGTTCTTTTTGTAGAAAAATCCAGGTCTGGTCTTCTTCTTTTTTTTTTTTTTTTTGGTGGTGGTTTTTGGGTCACACCTGGCAGTGCTCAGGGGTTACTCCTGGTTCCAGGCTCAGAAATTGCTCCTGGCAGGCACGGGGGACCATATGGGACGCTAGGATTCGAACCCATGACCTTCTGCATGAAAGGCAAACGCCTTACCTCCATGCTATCTCTCAGGCCCCTGGTCTTCTTTCACAGGTGTGTGACTTTAGTTCTTCTCTAGAAGGTGAAAGTGATTCTCTCTTCCAGGGATGTGTGAGAAAACAGACTGCATTCATACATTTTTGGGATAATTTTTATTATTAAACCTGATTCTTAGTATCTTGGAAAATGTGACTAGGCACAAGGGGGCTACTTATGATGTAAAGCAGTAAAAAGTAGAGAGCTGCTGGGCATTATTTAATGTTTTCTACATCATTTGATTTCTTTTTAAAGCCAATTTTTTCTTTAGGAAAATAAATCTGATTTGACAGCATTCAACTCTTTAGTTATCTATTTTTCTTTTAATTACCTCTCTGTGGTGTATGGCCACAGGGAATTTTCTCAGAGAAAGAAATGACTGAACCTGTCTGACCTAAGGGATTTGTTTTGGTGTTAGTAATCCATAGTTGTTTATGAGATATAAATACATATTGGCTTTAATTGCTGCAGTGACTGACATGCCCAATTGCGTTACTTTCCCTTCAGCTTTTGTTGTTGGATACAGTATACACAAGTACCTTGAAATAAAGAGCTAATAAAAGTCTCTTATTTAACTTAGTCTGCTAAATTTACTGTTTGTAGAAATAAATTAACACCTTTTTAAATTGTTTGGGGGGACCACACTCAGTGACGCTCAGGGGTTACTCCTGGTTATGTGCTCAGAAATCGCTCCTGGCTTGGGAACCATATGGGATGCCGTGGGATCGAACCGTGGTCTGTCCTAGGTCAGTGCGTGCAAGGCAAACGCCCTACCGCTTACACTACCACTCTGGCCCCAAACTAACACCTTGAAACACATCTGTCCACATCTGCTGGTTTCACTGCTAAATCAGAGACTCTCCTTTGAGGGGGGGCCTTCCCCAGAAATGCTCAGGGCTTACTCCTGGATATACTCAGGGATCACTCCTGGTGGGTTTGCAGGATCAAATAAGGTGCTGGGAATTGAACCTAGGTTGAGCATGTACAAGGCAAGCAACCTACCTGTTGCTACTACAACAGGTACAACCTATCTGCTGTGCTACTGTTTCATCTCTGACTTTCCTTTTATTGGGGGCGGGGGGTTATACCTGAAGATACGCAGGGGTTACTCCAGGCTCTGTGCTCAGGAATTACTCCTGGTGGTGCTTGGTGGACTAGATGGGATGCTGGGGGTCAAACCCAGGTCAGCTGCTTGTAAGTGCCCTGCCCACTGCTAGAATCACTCTGGCTCCTGACTTTCCTTTAAAAGATGTTCTCTGATTCCATGACTTTGGGAATAGAATGTAAGCGTAAAATCTAGTTTGGCATAATGTTCTTTCTTTGGAGGGGCTACAGCTGGCTGTGCTCAAGGCTTATTCCTGACTCTACATTCAGGGATCACTTCTAGCAGGCTTGAGGGACTATATAATACTGGGCATTCAACTCACAAAATAAGTGCCTTTCCCTGGTATGCTGTTTTAAACCTCCAATAAACAGAAGTGCATTTTCTTTTCATTTTTTCTTGGGGGAGGGCACACTCAGTAGTGCTCTCGGCTTACTCCTGGCACTACATTCAAGAATCACTCCTGATGGTGCTGGGGGGACCATATTGGGATGCTAGGGATTCAACCTGGGTTAGTTGTGTGCAAGGCAAAGTGCTCTACTCACTGTACTATCACTGCAGCCCCTAGTGTATTTTTTTGGGGGGTCACAGCCGGCAGCGCTCAGAAGTTACTCCTGGCTCTATTCTCAGAAATCGCTCCTGGCAGGCTCAGAGGACCTTATGGGATGCCGGGATTTGAACCACCGACCTAGTGTATTTTCACTTCCACTTGTTATCATTCAAGTAGTGTTATGTTGAAAACCCACCCTTTTGAGGTATGTTGCAGAAAAACCTCCCAAAGGGTAAGCAGAAATACAGTGGGTAGGGTGTTTGCCTTGCACTCGGCCAACCTGAGTTTGAATCTGATATCCCATATGGTTCAGAGCCTGGCAGGAGTGATTTCTGAGCACAGAGCTAGGAGCTCCACTGCCGGTTCTGGCCCAAAACACACACACACACACACACACACACACACACACACACACACACACACACACACACACACACACGTTCTCTGATTCCATGACTTTGGGGATAGAATGTAAGCAGCCAAACGGGATTCAATCCTTGGCATCTCATATGGTCCTGAGCCTACCAGAAATGCTTCCTGAGCAGAGTCAGGAGTAACCCCTGAGCACTGTTGTGTGTGGTCCAAAACCCAAAACAAACAAACAAACAAAAAACCTCCCTAAAACAAACAAAAAAACAAGAGATGTTGCAAAGCAAGGTTTCCTGAAACCTGAAACAACCTCACTCATAACTGCCAAGGAACAATGGTACCCTCAGTTGCCAGAACCCACCAAGCACTTGGCATTTCTATTTCCAAAGAAGGATAGATGAACACGTCAGTTGGTAACAAATGCTAGGAAGAAAAAGCAAGACAATGCTGGAGAGATAGCACAGAGAGATAAGATAGCACTTGCTTTGTATGAGGCTGAATCAGGTTTCATCTTCATCTCTGGCATTGTATATGTCCTCTCCCCTACACCTCCAGCACTGTCAGGAGTGATTCCCGAGTGCAGAGCTCTGAGTATTGCCAGTGTGGCCCCCAAACAAACAAAATCCCCACAATAAAAACAAAAAGGAAGACAAGGGTTAGAGATGGAATAGAATTTTTATTTTCTGTATTAAAAATTTTTTTGTTTTGGTTTTTGGGCCACACCCAGCGGTGCTCAGGGGTTACTCCTGGCTGTCTGCTCAGAAATAGCTCCTGGCAGGCACAGGGGACCATATGGGACACCGGGATTTGAACCAACCACCTTAGGTCCTGGATCGGCAAACACCGCTGTGTTATCTCTCCGGGCCCAAATGTTTGTTTTTGGGCCAGCATTGCACAGTGTTTATTTCTCTTCACTTAGGAATCTTTTGGTGGTGAGAAAGAGGCCTGGTAAGGGTGGTCGAGGGACCTCTTCCTATGAAGTTTTACCCTGTTGGTAGTGACTTGTCCAGAAATGCTTGGGGTACACTAGGATTTATACCCAGAGATACTAGGCATTGGACTTAGGGCCTTGCTCCATCTCTTGAATTATGTTTCTAATCTTAAAGAGAAAACTTTTTACTATTGTTTATTTTTTTGGGGGGTGGGGCATATCCGACAGGTGCTCAGGGACCACTTCTGGCAGAGCTTAGGGGATCATAGCAGGTGCTGTGTTATCAAACCTAATTCCAGGTTGGCTGTATTCAAGACTAGTGCCCTATCTGCTGTACTACCTCTCCGATCCTTAAAAGAAAAATTAATTGTTTTTGGATCACACCTGTTATCCTCAGGGATCTCTTATGATGGGCTTGGAGGAATATATGGGATACAGAGGATCAAACCTAGGTTCATGGCATGCAAGGTAAGATAGTACCCATTGGGGCCGGAGAGATAGCATTTTGCCTTGCATGCAGAAGGTCGGTGGTCGGAATCTCGGCATCCCATATGGTCCCCTGAGACTGCCAGGAGCAATTTCTGAGCATAGAGCCAGGAGTAACCCCTGAGCGCTGCTGGGTGTGACTCAAAAACCAAAAAAAAAAAAAAAAAAAAGGATAGTACCCATTGTACTATCTTCCCCAATGTTGACATTGCTGAAGAATATGTGTGCCTTTTTACAAGGAAATAGTGTATGTGCAAACACACACACACACGTAAATGTTTTTGACTTGGATATGTTAAAATTACTATTTCCAGGGCTGGTGGCACAGCGATAGGGCGTTTGCCTTGACTTAGGACGGACCACAGTTCGTTCCCCGGTGTCCCATATGGTCGGTCCCCGAGCCAGGAGCAATTTCTGAGCGCATAGCCAGGAGTAGCCCAAGTGTGTGGGCTAAAACTCAAAAAGAAAAAAAAAAATGGCTACTTCCAGGCCAGAGATAGTATAGGGAGTTAAGATACTTTGCCCTGGGGGCCGGGCGGTGGCGCTGGAGGTAAGGTGCCTGCCTTGCCTGCGCTAGCCTAGGACGGACCGCGGTTCGATCCCCCGGCGTCCCATATGGTCCCCCAAGAAGCCAGGAGCAACTTCTGAGCGCATAGCCAGGAGTAACCCCTGAGCGTCACAGGGTGTGGCCCAAAAACCAAAAAAAAAAAAAAAAAAAAAAAAAAAAAAAAAAGATACTTTGCCTTGCACTCGGCCAACTCTGGTTGATTCCAGCATTATTGCCAGCAGTGATCCTTGAGCACAGAGCCAGAAGCAGTCCTTGTAGGCTAGATATCTAGAATAGCAGGCAGGACACTTGCACAGGGCCAAACTGGGTTCAATCCCTGACACATTATATGGTCCCTCAAGTCTTCCAGGAGTGATTGCTAAGTGCAAAACCAAGAATATGCCCTGAGTACTGTCAGGGATAGCTCATAAACTAATTATTGACCAACTCAGATTATCTTTATTCCCTTGTTCTTTTTTTTTGTTTTGTTTTGTTTTTTTTTTTGTTTTTGGGTCACACCCGGCAGTGCTCAGGGGCTACTCCTGGCTCTATGCTCAGAAATCGCTCCTGGCAGGCTCAGGGGACCAGATGGGATGCTGGAATTCGAATCACCAACCTTCTGCATGCAAGACAAACGCCTTACCTCCATGCTATCCCACGGCCCCTATTCCCTTGTTCTTTTATAAAATAGGGAGCATGCTCGAGTGCTCTGGTGCCACCTAATAGTGTTCAGATGGGGAGGCAGTGTAATATCAAGTTTTACACGAGTCATGTGTTTTACCACTTGTATTATCTCCAGGTATCACCTTTTTTTTTTTTTTTGGTTTTTTGGGCCACATCCGGTGGTGCTCAGGGGTGACTCCTGGCTGTCTGCTCAGAAATAGCTCCTGGCAGGCACGGGGGACCATATGGGACACCGGGATTTGAACCAACCACCTTTGGTCCTGGATCGGCTGCTTGCAAGGCAAACACCGCTGTGCTATCTCTCCGGGCCCCCAGGTATCACCTTTGATGAGGCATAAGCACACTTCTAGGAGTGAAGCAGAAGACTGTAATTACATATATACATATATAAATCAGTGTTCATGATCTTCATCACTTTATTTTTTTGCTACACATGGCAGTGTTCAAGTGTACTCCTGGCTTTGTGCTCCAGGATCACTCCTGGCAAGTTTAAGGGACCATTTTGGGGTGCCAGGATTTAGCCTGGGTCATGCAAGTTAAGTGCCCTACCTGCTATACTATTACTCAGGGTACTCTCTATGCACTATCTTCATTAATTTTTTTGTTGTTATTTTTGGCCCCACCTGGGAGCTGCTGGCTCTTTACTCAGAAATTGCTCCTGGCAGGCATAGGGGACCACATGGAATTCCAGAAATCGAACCCGGGTCCATCTATTAGGTCAGCTTCATGCAAGGCAAATGTCTTACCTCTGTGCTATTGCTCTGGGCCCACTTCATTAGTTTTTATTTAACATTTTTTCCTTTAATTCTTATTTCCTTAGTCTACTATGTATAAACAATTTTTTTCCTAATGCACATTTAAACACATCTATTTATATTTAAAAGAAATAGTCATCAGGGACTAGAGCAATAAGCACAGTGGTAGTGTGTTTGCCTTGCCCGTGGCTGATCCAGAATGAACCTCATTTCGATTCCAGGCATCCCATATGGTCTCTGGAGCCAGGAGCGATTTCTGAGCACATAGCCAGGAGTAACCCCTGAGTATCACAGGGTGTGGCCCCCCCCCAAAAAAATAGTTACCCATGCTTTTGAGTACCATTACTGATATACTTTTTTTTTCTTTGGGGGGGGGGTCACACCCGGCAGCGCTCAGGGGTTACTCCTGGCTCTACGCTCAGAAATCGCTCCTGGCAGGCTATGGGAACCATATGGGATTCCGGGATTCAAACGACCTTCTGCACACAAGGCAAACGCCCTACTCCAAGCTATCTCTCCGGCCCCAGTGATATACCTTTTTTTTTTTTTAGTCTAGTCAAGTGAAGCAGTGGAAGTGGAGAAGGAACAAAGAAATCTGTAACCGGCTGTGATCAATTAATTGTAAACACCACTGCACTCGGACCAGCGTGATATCTCTCTTAAAAAGTTTCGGCACGGGCCCGAAGAAATAGCACAGTGGCGTTTGCCTTGCAAGCAGCCGATCCAGAACCTAAGGTGGTTGGTTCGAATCCCGGTGTCCCATATGGTCCCCCATGCCTGCCAGGAGCTATTTCTGAGCAGACAGCCAGGAGTAACACCTGAGCACCGCTGGGTGTGGCCCAAAACAAAACCCCCCCCCCAAAAAAAATTGGGCATTTACTCAGTGACCCTCAAGGGTTACGATTCCTGGCTCTGGTCTCAGAAATTGCTCCTGACCATATAGGATGCCGGGGACCAAACCTGAGTTGCCTGTGTGCAAGATAAACTCCCTATCTGTTGTGCTATTACTCCAGTCTTGTGACACATTCTTTTTATATATTATATTCTGATAAATACTAATTTAATTATGTGGAAATAATTTCCAGAAGATGAGAAAAAGACTGTCTCTAGATGTGGAATTGAGGGGTGGAAAAAAAAATTTAAAAAAATAAAAAAGAATTGAGGGGTGGGAAGACAGTTCTCAACAAACACAATTCTATACTACATGACTAGTTACCGTGGCAGTTTTTTTTATTATTTTATTTTTGGCCACATCCGGCAGTGCTCAGGGGTTACTCCTGGCTATCTGTTCAGAAATAGCTCTTGGCAGGCACAGGGGACCATATGGGATGCCGGGATTCGAACCAACCACCTTAGGTCCTGGATCGGCTGCTTGCAAGGCAAACGCCACTGTGCTATCTCTCCAGCCCTACCATGGCATTAAACTAAGAATTTGAGAATTCTGTCACACTAAGTCACTTTGTACATTGGCAAACTTCTAGGCATAAAGTAAATACATTCAAATATTTCTGTTTCATCTTACTGTTATTTTATAATGTTAGCCACATAAGTCATGTTGCTCAAAGGTGACATCCATAAATATGACATCATAAAGTTTGAGAGAAAAAGGAAGTCACACACTGCAAAATGAAAACTTTCAATGTTTATTTTTGACTGCAGCTGTTTACAGAAATATAGTTGCGAGTATACAAATGTTCTGATAGAAGCAAAATATCTTTTTAATATTTAACAAGTTATCACAGATAGCTAAAAACATATATGCAAATTAAATTCCCCCAGAGAACAAAATGAAAATATCTGGTGTCAGTGCTATGAAATCTCAACTATGAAAGCCATATACACAAAAATGTGACCTTTATGTCATTGCAGAACAATGGAAGAAGGCAGTTCAGTGGTTGATCAGTGTGCTCAAGCAAATAAACTTAAATACAAAATTTAAATGGCAGAATGACAGCTAAACCACTTGTAATAGGTTAACATTTATAGATATGAAGAGACAAAAAGAAAATTAATGTCTAAAAGTAAGCAATTACTTGGAGCTTATTAGTTAAAAGTAAAGGAACAAGGGGAGCAGATACATTCATTAGACCGAAAGATTAGCTTAAAGTCACTGGAATCCA
Source organism: Suncus etruscus (assembly GCF_024139225.1). NCBI lineage: Eukaryota > Metazoa > Chordata > Mammalia > Eulipotyphla > Soricidae > Suncus > Suncus etruscus. The sequence goes on along the minus strand of NC_064861.1, from coordinate 64,131,464 downwards.
TCTGTAGCAATTAAAGTCATTGTCATTTCAGTGTGAGATAGTACTTCACTGAATGCATTCACCTGATTCCAAACCCACTTTTAAACGTCTGATATGTTGTTTGTGTTTGTGTGTGTATGTTGTCCTGAGATTCATTAGCTAAAATAACAATGAAAAACTCCTACAAATTATCTCAAAACCGGGAAATTCCTTGTGAGAGCTAGCGAGCGAGTGAGCAAGCACAGGGCTGAAACGATTAACTATGGGGTTTTAAAAGGACTCTATAAGGCCAAAGATGTATCAGTGTCACGCAGTGATAAGAGTACATGTTTTGTATATACGAGACCCTGGCATATATACATGCCATCTGTATATATTGATCCCTGACACTGAAAAATGAGACATTAAAAAGTTGAAATCAAGTATAATTATGATAAAATGATAAGCCTTTGGGTTTAATATATATGAGTCTATAAGATGGAGTTGTGGGGGAGAGGGAGTAAGAAGAATGTAGCTAGCGCATCTCCAAATAATTTGCTTATGTATTTGCTAGCACCAGTTTGTAGAGTAAGCCACTTACATTTCCACTGCTAGTGTTAAGTAAAGAAAGCAGTGCTTTTTATAAAGTTAAGATGCTTTTGTTTTGGTCACACCTGGGGATGCTCAGGAATTACTCCTGTTGGGACTTGGAGGACCGTATGGGATGCCAGGGATAGAACCCAGGTCGGCCACATGCAAGGCAAATGCCCTGCCTATCTCTCCAGTCCCAAAGTTAGTATCATTTTATTTTGAAATATGCATTTATCTTTTATGAGTTAACTGATTATTTGTAAATAACTGTAGAAAGATTTGAACAATTAAAATGAAGAAAAGTACTTATCTTGTGGTTCATTATATTTACTATAACTGAGAAAGGAAAAACACTTATATTTTATAATGCATTATCCGTTAAGATTTATTTCAATAAATAATGTCAGAGGCACAAATTCTTTTCCTAATTTTAAAATAAGTTTGTTTTCTGTCACAGCTAGCAGTGCTCAGGGATCATACCTAGCCTGGAAATTTGCTCAGGGATCATTCCTGGCAGCTCTCAGGGGACCATATGGGTTGCCAGAGATCAAACCCAGGCCAGCTGCATGCAAGGCAAACACCTGATCTACAGTACCATCACTCCAGCTCTAAAATAAGTTTATTTTGTTAAAAAAATAATTTAAATTGCATCCTTTGTTATTCTGACTAGTCATTTTATTTGGTATCTCAGATATACATATGAGTACATGGAAAGGACAAATAATATTATTCAGAGAGTTTAGCCAAAGCAGAAATGTGGTTTGCTGGTACATAAAAAGGCAATGAATGATAAAGTTGTATTATCACTGCCTTCAAAATACCAATTTTAGGGATTAAACAGGAAGCTTTAGCACCCGTCAATTATCTTAACTACTTAAATATCTTAAGAATTCAAAGAAATATTGTATATTGCACTTACATATTTAGATCAGTCATTTAATGTAAACTTTTTAGTGAGTGGTAGAAAAATGTCAAACTAAGTGAACTTATCAATAACAAATTTGTGTTTGTTCTTAAAATACAGCATATTTCTATAGGCAATCCTCAGAATAAGTTATTGCCAATAGGTAATTATGGGTAATCAAGTCAAGCTGCATTTACATAAATAATAATGTATATTGGTATCTATATATAGAGCGGGGGGAAAAACTTTCTAGATCTTACTATATGTATACTGTTTATACCAGCTCCCAAACTTGACTATGCAACAGAATTACCTGGAAGGCTTAAGACAGATTGCTTGGCCTAAACTCAGTCTCTGATTTAGTAGGCCTGGGATAGGGCTCAGGAGTTTATATTTCTAACTAGGTTAGAGGTGGCATACTGAAGTTGGCTGGTAGGCTGAGGAGTCACACTTTAAGAATCACACTTTGATTTCTCTATCTATAGTATATAGATAGAAAACTGTACCATATATTTTTACATACGTAACACAAAATACACAGAAAAAGGGCTGTCTTAACTCTCAAACATGTAACTCAGTAAGTGGGACACGAGCATTTCTAAAATGATCCGTTGAAATATAATCATCTTTTTCTTTTGGTTTATGGGCCACACCCAGCTAGCTGCTCTTAGGGGTTATTCCTAGCTTTGCGTCCAGAAATCGCTCTCTGCAGGCTGGGGGACCATATGGGATGCCAGGAATCAAACCCAGGTTCATTCTGGGATGGCTGCGTGCAAGGCAAATGCCCTACCACTGTGCTATCCCTCTGGCCCCATATAATCATTTTAGAAAATAGTCATATAATATTTAAACCAAGTTAGTTAACCAAAATAAAAAGGAACATAAATAGTATAAATAGTTAAGATGTACTAAGAAGGAATCATTACCATACCATACAGATCTTGACTTCTTTGGATTGAGTAAAGTGCATAATATCAATAGTGTATTAAGAATATTGCATAAAGGTCAGTAATCTTCATTATAACTAACAGTCAAGAACGACTCACAAAGAGAATGTAACTCTAGCTTCTAGCTTCTATGATCCTACCCTGTTGTTGACCCTTTCTTCATAGTATTACCATAGAGTTAAGGAGCTTGAACATCAGCAGAAATTACAAAACAAAACAAAGCCAACCCAAGAGAAATTTTAATCCAACTAAAATAAGTTAAAAGAAATTATTTTAGGGGGCTGGAGCAATAATACAGTAGGCTACCTTCCATGTGGCTCATTCAGGTTCAATCCCAAGCATATTATATACCCTAGGCCCACTAGGAGTGATTACAAAGCACAGAGCCATGAAGTAATCCCTGAGCACAACCAGGTGTAGGCCCACCCCTACAAAAGAAATTTTAGTATTGGGAGGACTCATATATATTTTTTCATTTTCTTGGACATTATTTTTCTGAGTAACTGAAGTTCTGATAAATACATTATAATGAATTACTTAGCACTAATTAGAAATATTGACACTACTACATTTAATGTGTTTCTATTTTTTGTTTGTTTGTTTTTGGGCCACACTTATCGATGGGTTACTACTGGTTCTGTTGTCAGGTCTTACTCCTGGCAGGCTAAGGAGACTGTATGGGATGCCAGGAGTTGAATCTAGGTCAGCTGAGTGTGAGGCAAAACCCTACCTTCTGTACTCTGTTCTGGCCTGCTAAATAATTTATTTTAATCAGAATTTATTTAATATCAGAAGATGCTTCAAACAATTTAATAACATATATGTGTCCATGGACTCTAAAAATAGTATAACTTTAATTAGCAGTCAAATAACAACTACCAATAATTGGTTGAAATGAAGATTACAATTAATTTAATAAAGCCTAAATAGAATGACTATGTCTTGAGGAAGTGAAGGGTGGTGGTGGTTTGGGCCACACATAGCAGCGCTCAGGGCTTACCCCGGCTGTGTTCAGGGACTTATGTGGTTGCATGCAAGGCAGTGCCTTAATTCTGTAACTCCTAATTCTGTGATCTTTTACTTAACCTGGCTCAAAGGAGCAGTTTTAACAGGTAGCTTTTCTAATACTTTATGCCAAAGGGAGTTAGAAACTTCAGTTGTTTTCTCTAAATAATCAAGAGATGGATAAGAGAAAGATAAAATAGAAAAATATAATGTCAAATATTTTAAAAACACTTGTTTTTTGTGTTTTGGCAATAGTGAAAAGGGAAATTATAAGAAAGGAGCACTATCATGGTTAAAAAGGCACTTTTCCATAAGCATTTAGATATAAAACAGAATTTCAAAATTAGGACAATTTACAAATGATATTGTAGGTATTTTTATATTTATTACATTAAAAAGACAAGCTCTACAATTTAGCCATAGGCTAATTGGCAGGAGAAACTGTTTATTTTCTTGTTTGGGGGCCACACTTGGTGGTGCTCAGGGAATCACTCCTGGAGGGGCTTAGGGGACCATATATGGTGCTGGGGATCAAACCTTGGTTAGCTGTGTGCAAGGCAAGCACCCTACCCCCTCACTGTACTACCACTTTAGCCCTGAAACCCTCTTTATAATTTATCTTGATTCTACAAACCCACTTATTAGGATATAAACTTGAAGTAATTTAAACAATAAAGTCACTAAACTATACAGTCTCTTTCTCACTGTGTTCCTCCATGTAAAAAAGGCATACAGATATAATGGTTAAGGATGAGCCTGTGGTCATGAAGCAGAGTAAAGGAATAGGTTTCAATCTTTCAATTAGAAAAACACTAGGGGGCAGGAGCCATAGCACATCGGTAAGGCATTTTGCCTTGCATGCAGCAGACCTAGGTTCAATCCTGGCATCCCATATGGTACCCTGATCCTGCTAGGAGTGATTTTTTTCAGCTGAGCGCAGAGCCAGGATTAAGTCCTGAGTGCCACCAAGTATGGCACCAAAACAAAAACTAAACAAAAAAAGAAAGAAACGCAATAGGAAACATATTGAAAAGTAAATTTCATCAGAAATATGAACATTCTGGGCCGAGTGATGGCGCAGTGGTAGGGCGTTTGCCTTGTACTCAGTTGACCCAGGACGAACCTTGGTTTGATCCCGGCATCCCATATGGTCCCCCCAAGCCAGGGGCAATTTCTGAGCGCATAGCCAGGAGAAACCCGAGTGTCACCGGGTGTGGGCCAAAAACCAAAAACCAAAAAAAAAGAAATATGAACATTCTGAAATTATTTGTAGTGAATATTTATAAACCATGTTGAATTCAAGACTGATCCTTATAGCATTTAATATAGTTTTTTTAAATTATTGATGCTTCTGAACAGATTTCACATTTCTAAAACAAGCATTTATAATGGCTTTGATGGTCAAAAGGAATTATCTTAGTTCTAGAAGGGCTCAGATATAACTTATTTCACATTTCCTTTGACACTATTTTTCGTAGGCACATAAATTCATGTTCTGATGGGCAAAACATACACTATAATAAAATTCTCAACTATAACATATTTAGTAATACAAAAAAGGGAGCGGAATAAAAAGAAGGAAAGGAAAGCAGGAAAGTCCCCTATTAACACCACTTACAATAAACAAAGCTTTTAAAAAAACTTGTTCTAGAGTGACTGAAGAAACAAACTTACATTGGCTAAACAACGACATGAAAGTCTGATTACAATGCAACATGAAAAAGCTTACCAAAAATATGACATAATTATCTTCCCCCGTTGTCAGTATTGTTATCAATGGCATGACAATAAGGAATAACATACACACACAGACATAAGCTCCAAGCATTAAAGTGAGCTGCTAAAAGCAAGAATGTAACAGTATAAAGTAGTAAAATGTGGTTCATAATTTAGTCCTTCTGCCATAAGTAGATAAAAAAAAATTGTTTTCAAGGCCTTTGTTGGCTCACTGAATCTCTCCTTTAAAAAAGCAACAACTTGTAACAGGACTCTTAAAAGCTGCACTATTAATTAGCACAAGTATCAACCACTGACCACTGAGCAATTCTTCAATAAGAAGACAAATACTTTTTGTGACCAAATTGTACATTAAGTATGCTGTACTTAATTAACATTGACCTTTAGGGGTAAGGGACATTTAACAATGTTAAAAAAAAATAAAAAATCCATCATTACCGGATAAGCATATGGTAGCATAGCACAGCCCTTATATAAATAACCACAAAATTTATGAAAATAAAAATTGGGTTTTCTGCCTCCATTCAATCATACTACTACAGTTCAGGTATATGTTCTGTTCTAAATTTAGTTTTTATAAAACAGCATATTGGTCCCTGGTGACTTGGCATTGGCAACTTGCATTTTACAATGATAAATCCTTTGCTAAATAACAGAACAGAACTCAGAGGCACACAAGCCAGTCTTCTTGCCATCGTTTCATCCACAAAGCAGTATTAACATTCTAATTGGAATTTTTGAACAAACAGATTTCCCGAGTCTCCTCTGTAATCTTTGAAAAGATGTTAGAAAAAAACTCAGAAAAACACAGAAATAAATTCAACACAATTTTATTTCTACTTATTTCATAACAGCTGGGTAAGCTTTCTTTAATACTAGACAACCCCCAGATGTTGATTTTTACACTTTAAAATTGAAGCACTGGATTGTGTGGCTGGTCTTTCTCATAACCTGAACTATACTGGATAATTTTTCCTAATAAGGGTGGAGAGAAGAGATACTGAGAAAAATGCTTTTGGTTCAGAGAATTTATAAAGTAGTTCTGAATATTACAAGATGGGGAAAATGTTATTAAAATTACAAACATGTTTTTTAGTGTCTTTATAAATAATAGGCATAGAATACAGAAAGCCAATTAATAATAAGAATAATAAAATATTAAATATAGAGTGAGCAAAGACTGAATGGCTCATTCTGTGAAACACCATTTGACACAACGGCCTTGATGGGTTTCCTTACTCTAACATTTTGCTGAGTGAAAGATCAGCAAACACACAGTAGTTGCCTTTAGCTCACCAATAACATTAAGAACTGCCTGATGGAATGGCCACCGATGAACAGGTCATTTGTTTTTAAAAGATACTTAAATACTCAATAAAGACATAACAAACCCCCCCCTCACTGTTATCAGACGCCACGTTGTGGTAGAACATCAGACAAACTCACAAATTTACCACAAAAATGTGTGGCAAAAAAAGAATAGTTTATATATATGTATATATATAAATTTCTATATTTATGCCAATGTACTCACTCAGTACAAATAGCAAAATAGTATACCATTTCCTAAATACAAAATATAGCTTTCCAAAAAAATGAAACACACATTAGATATAAACCATCCAAAACTTGAACGATTGAAAACTGTATTCAAAATTAAATGACCCAGAGTAGGTCTCTTTCTGAAAAGTTCCCTTCATATCGGCAAGAAGCCTGTACTACTGAAAACGTAATTCAATGCCTCTCAATCAGAGAGAGAAAGAAAGAAAAGGTTGAGGGTTTAGGGAAGAATATATGAGAATAAGGAGAAAAAGCAAATTAGAAAAATAGCACATTCAAAGAATGAAGGAAGACCATCACAAAAGGGATAGGGGGAATCTGGCTGAATAAACAAAACCAACACCACTATTCCACAAAGTTAAACTAAATGTATAGGATAGAAAAACAAACAAACAAAATACCGGAACAGAAAAGTAGCCCTCAACAAACATATAGCAGGCTATTTCTTTTGTACACTTAAAAAATCATAATAAAATGGACAAGAATACCAAAACATCTTATCTACATATAGAAGCCACACACAATTTGGCTGTAAACTGTATTAACAGCTTTCTACATGCCAAAAGTAAAGAAAGACGTAAGCATGTATCCAGACAACAGGTTGTAGTGAGAAGCAGGCATCCCACAGATGGCGAGAACACCCAAAACTGTGTAACTAATGCTACAACTGCAAGTTCTGGAGTGTGTGATTTTGCTTTTTATAGATGTAACGTGAGTTAATTCTTCATTTTAAGTCAATGAGATGACCCTGGAAAGCCTAAGGCTCGTGAGAATCATCAGTAAGTGACTACTTCAAACTGTAAAGCACTGAGGTGACAAGTGAAGTACACTCATTACCACTCAGGGAGAAGTGATATTTCAAGAAATTTTAGTTTGCTTTTTTTTTTAAAATAAAATTTATATTGTTTCCTATTAGAGGGGGGAAAATTGAAGACTTCAGAACAGCACCGTTCGTGAAAAAAAATAAAATGCATTGTTTCCTGTATCTTAGGAATGAGGATATCCCTCCCCCTTTGCCTGTGCCTGCAGGATCTAGTTGCTGGGTTACCCCAGACCAAAGTGGCCTTTTCCTTTTAAGTTGCTACAGGGTCACAAAGCTAACAGTATATATATATATTACTAATTTTTTAAAAGAAAGTGGGAAAGATAGGAAGAATAATATAAATATAAAAAGGGAACACAGCTCCAAGACTTGAGTTAAGAAAAACAGACTCAAATTACTGTCAGTTAAAACTATTATAGGAGAATTTCAGAACATAATTTACATAAAGTCTCCCCTTCGTTTTTTATAGAACAAGTTGATTACTTTTTTAAATTGTAGTTATGGCTAAACCCCTTTATTAGAAACAGAATGAACAACTCTCTGAAAAAAAAATCAAAAGCATTCCAGCTGTCCCCAGTTCGTTTGTATTGTCTGCCTTTGTGTTAGGTAAAGAGGTCTCTTATTTGAGGAGAGCTCTTAATACAGCTTATTTTTCAGAATATTCATTTTTTTTTCAGTTTCTGTATAAAAACTGAAAATTTAAAAAAGAAATTCCTTCATTTTGGCCAACAGTTGTGTTTTTTTAACACAGCCTTGGTTCAGTTTTAATCTTACTTTTTCAAAAGCCATTACTTGACTAAAACAATGCAGGAAAATAATGACAAAAGTAAACATGAATATTTTCTAATAGCAATTATAACTGAGCTCTCCAGCTTTTGAGTTGAAACTGTACTTTTAAAGGAACAGTGCCTAGGAAAATAGCCACAATGAACTATGTCAGCTGGAAACACAAAGTCCCAGTTATCCCTGTTATTAGAAATTAAATATGAAAATTTTAATGGTGACTAATCACTGCAACAGGTAGCACAGATGTGCTCTTTTGCAGTCAGGGTAAAGTCTATCCATTTACTCAGTCACAGTTTATATTTTTGTTTTTAAAGGAACAGTTCAATAATTGTCATGGAACCACAAGATCTCAGGGCATTCCTGGAATCAATTTTCTTCAAGGAATTTCTAAAAACAAAACACAACAACAAAAAAGTAGTTTAATATAAGTTAGTGAGCACCACTGAGAACACATACACAGACCCACAGATAGAAATCCAACACTTACAACGACAGTTAAAAGGAGCCAGTCAGGTTGTTCCCTGGGTTTTGCAATGAAACAAGCAAATCAATCTTTTCCATGTTCTGGTTGTTGTTCATGGAAGATGCCATTGGAGGATTCTCTGACATTTGCTGAGAAAGAAGGGAGGTCACTGGTGGTTGGCCCTCATTTTGTGGCTGACCTGGCTGACTGATGGCCATCAACTGATCTGGCAATGTGGCTGGTCCGGAAGATAAAAGTTGACTGCAGTCTGCAGGGATATTTAAGATCAAGAAGATTCTAGATCAGTAACTTTCTGTTTAGCTTACTAAAAAGATATTTAGTAATTTCTAGGGAAACTCGGGGAGGAGGGGTGTGCATTTAGGTGCTCAGGAGTAACCCCTGGCAGTGCTGAGGGTGCTATATGCAGTGTTGAGGAGGGAACCCAGTTAGTTGCATCCAAGTGAATTCATCCAAGAAATTCATTCTTGTGTTCACTAGGCACATGGCTAAAAATGACAGTTTATAGCTTATAACTTATTTTTTTGTGGGGGCCCACACCCGGTGCCGCTCAGGGGTTACTCCTGGCTATGCACTCAGAAATCACTCCTGGCTGGGGGACCATATGAGACACTGGGGGGATCGAACCACAGTCTGTCCTAGGTTAACGTGTGCAAGGCAAACACCTTACCGCTTGTGCCACCACTCCAGCCCCACATAGCTTACAACTTAAAAGAGCATATCCTTATAATATATATGCTTATTTTTGCTCATATGTTTTGCTTGTTTGTTTTGGGGCCACACCTGGTGTCGCTCAGGAGTTAGTCCTGGCTCTGCACTCAGAAATCACTCCTGGCAGGCTCGGGAGACCATATGGGATGCTGGGGATTGAACCCAGGTTCATCCTGGGTTGGCAGCGTGCAAGGCAAATAAATACCCTACTGCTGTGCTCTCTCCAGCCCCTCCCTGCTCATATATTTTTAAATGTCTATAATTTAAGCTTATAGTTTATGCCATTATAGCTGCCCCAAATGTTTTTGGTCAACCATACTAAAATCCTTGGGTTTTCCTCTAAACTATGCAAAATTACAACTTTTCTTATTGTCGTGGGTTGTATATAATTTCCTTGGTATATAAACATTAAAGGTGGATGTCTACCTCCTTAAGTATTTTAAGACTGAGATATTTCTGTCACTGTAAATCATTATAAAGTTCATAACTTAAAATGGCAAACACAAGCATGTTTTGCATGTAGGAGCACCAGGTTCAATCCCTGGCACTATACATTCCCTTAAGCACCACTGGGAGTAACATATAAGGATTGCCCACCAGGTGTGCACCACTGCTCCAAAAGGGAAAAAAACAAAAAAAGAAAAAAGGCAAACACATATACATTACCATATTTAATCCTCCCAATATCCTAGTCAAGTATGTGGCATTATCATTTTAGATGTGAAAACTGAGGTTTATGCAGGTCTTATATAATTTGCCCAAGAACTCAGTCTACAAGTGCTACAATTGCAGGCACTTTAATTCAGTTCTAAGCACAATCTGTACTTTCTAAGCCACTGAATTTTGCTTCCTTCTAATAACAACAACCTGACCATTGCAATCAATGGATTTTAAGAAACGAGAAAATAGAGTGAATTTTCTTACTATTTTGAATGCCAAATAAGAACATTCCTGAAGTCTGTTGAGATGACCCAGAAGAATTCTGTAGTTGGTTCATTGTGCCTCCTGTAGTGTTATGAAATAAAGTAGGTTGTGGTTGAGGCGAAGATGTTGCTCCTTGGATACCAGGCATGTTATTCTGAGGAGAATAAAGAGGAGACTGTTGCATGTCTTGTTGGTTTATATTGGTCTGCAGTGCAGACATGGATGCCGGAGAGAGGAAGAGTGTCACTTGTTGCTCTTGAGAACTGGGTGAACCTTGGACCAACTGAATCTGAGGAGAACTATGAAACAAGGAACTTTGTGATGATTCAGATTGGGTAGGACCTGGATTCTGAATTGTGGAAACGGCAGGCTGGTTCTGAAATTGCATAGGCTGCTGCTCTTGATTCATTGGGGCCATATTATTTTGTTGGTGAAAAATTGCTTGATTCTGTTGCTCCTGATTGGCCATTGGATTTTGACTTGGGTTGAACATCATGTTTGGTGATGGCTGCTTTTGAGATGCCATAGTAGCCATGGTGTTCTGATTACTAAATAAGATGCCTTGTTGCTGTTGCTGCTGCTGTTGTTGCTGCTGCTGCTGCTGCTGCGGTGGTGGCTCTTGGGATGGAGAGTTACTCTGGATGGCAACGATCGAGTGCTGCGATGGGAAGATTGTTCCTTGTTGGTTTTGAGGCATTGGGTTAGGAGGGAGGGAGCCCAGTGACACCTGAGGCTGAAATAGACCTTGGGGAGAGGACTGTGCCTGCTCTTGGGAAAGCATAGGTGTCTGGATATGTGAGATTGGAGCTTGCTGTTGGAAAGCAGCTTGCTGCTCAGTGTTTGGAGTTGACTGAAGGGAAGATATTGAGTTCTGAGCTGCAAAAAATGAAATCTGCTCTTCCTGGGCAACTGTGTTAGTCTGAAGATTATTCATTGGGTTTTGGGAAAGAAATATATTGGCCGACGGCTGGTCTTGAGGAACAGAAGAGCCCTGTAGCACAGCCATGGTACTTTGAGAATGAAAAAGTGGAGGCTGCATTTGTTCAGAAGAAGTCGTAGAAGTCTGACTGTGGACAATAGGGCTAGGACTATGAAAAATAGAACCTTGAGTTTCCTGGGAAAGATTCTGAGCATCAGTAATAGGATTCTGAGTATGAAAAAGCTGAGCCTGTGAATGAGAAGACTGCTGCAAAAAACCCCCAGGTTGGAGTGATATCATCTCGTTACTTTGCTGGAATAAGCCATTGCCTTGCTGCTGGGTACCACTATTCTGAACACTCATCATATTTTTGGGAGATGGAAAAAGGTTAACTTGAGGCTGATTGTCCCCACTATGCTGCATTTGAACCATGGTCTGAAAGACACTGTTCTGAATCTGTTTTCCTTGTGCTCCAGTTTCTTCTCCATCTCCTGAATTTGATGTCTGAAACATGGCAGTGCCAGGGGCTGCAACCTGCTGTGTGGTGGTTGTAGCTGTTTCATTTCCAGAAACTGCAGGAGGAGAAGAAAATAATTCACACTGCATTTGCATTTCCTCGTTGGTAGGTAGTGCACTCATAATATGAGAAGTCTGTTGGTACACTGGTGACTGCTGAAGGTTTCCATTTGCTGAAGCAGAGGAAGGAAATAATTCTGACTGAATCTGGGCCGCAGCCTGGCAGATACTCTGTTGCATCTCCATCACCATTGCAGCAGATGATTCCATTACTTGCTGCTGCTGTTGTTGCTGCTGTTGATTAGATAATGTGTTTTCAGTCTGTGAGTGAACACTCTCAGCTCTTGCAGCTATTAAATTATCTGGTCTGGTATGGACTGCTGGCTCTGTTGAGGAAAACATTCCAGGGCTTACACTATTTTGAATTTGACTAACTTGCTGAAAAATGTCCGCACTAAGCTGTTCTTGAACATTTTCATTTCCATCTGTTGCAGAAAATAAAACTGAAGATAACTGTTGTTGTGCCTCTAAAACTTGTTGGACCAAGTCAACATTTCCACTGCTGCCACCAGGAGTACTGCCTGTAAAATTTCCTGCTTGCAAATGCTGAATTGTATTCTGTAGCTGACTCACACTACTTGGTGATGGGAAAATATTTGACGGCATTTGCTGCTGTAAAGCTTGTGCTTGTTCTTGGAGTGGTGACTGCTGTTGCTGTTGCTGTGATGCCTCAGTCAGATGTGACAAGTTAACAACTGTCCCGTCAGACTGTAATACCTCTCTAGATTGAGTTTCTCTGGGCTGGAACTGTGTGGCCTGTTGTAGTAATGCTTCACTGTTAGAAGCAGAAACAGTGGGAAAGGTACCAGGCTGTGAAATATCCTGTGTTTGGATAGTTGTTAGGGTCTCTGGGTTGTATGGCTTGGGTTGAATCTGTTGCTGCTTTTCATTTTCAGGTGGTAAGTGGGAAGATGGTGATGAAAAAGATCCATTTCCTGGCATGTTAGAGATATTTTCTAATGTTTGTTGTGTTGATCCAACTGTTTTTGTAGTCTTAAAAAAATAAGAGATGGAGTTAATATAAACATTAGAAGAGTTCCTAACATACTTAAAATATTATTTAAAAAACATTGATATGTAAAATCGATGTTACTTCCTCCTTTTTTTAGTTTTGTGGCTAAATCTAGCAATGTTATGGGCCTACTCCTAGTTCATTTTTTTTTTTTTGTTTTGTTTTGTTTTTGGGCCACACCCAGTGACACCCAGGGTTACTCCTGGCTAGAAGCTCAGAAATTACCCCTGGCTTGGGAGGCCATATGGGATTGGGGGGGGGGAGGGAATAGAACCGCAGTCCGTTCTAGGCTAGAGTGGGCAAGGCAGAGGCCTTATCGCTTGCACCACTGCTCAGGCCCCCTACTCCTAGTTCTGTACTCGGGTATAGAAGTGCTGGAGATTGAACCAAGATCAGCCACATACAAGGGAAGTGCCTTGCTCCTCGTACAATATCTACGACCCTCTATTCTCCTTTTTTTTGGTTCTTGGGTCACACCTGGTGGCGCTCAGGGGTTCCTCCTAGCTCTATGTGCAGAAATTGCTCCTGGCAGGCTCAGGGGACCATATGGGATGCCGGGATTTGAACCACCGACCTTCTGCATACAAGGCAAATGCTTTACCTGCATGCTATCTCTCCAACCCCCTATCCTTCATATTAAAAAAAATTCTTTTGGTAGTATTGGGAATTAAAATGAAATTCACAGAAAAAAAGCATGTGCACTACCCTGAGCTACAAGTATGGCCTCACTCTATATTATTTTTTTTTTGGAAAAAAAAATAAGACTTAAGGCTATGATTGTCAGAAAAAAGATGTCTAATAGTAATTGGAATTTCCCTTCTATGGTGCTGTGGGATTGAATTTAGGCCTTTACATATAATATACAAAACAAGAATTCTATCCACTAAACTACATCCTGGACAATATCTGAAGTTTTTTGAGTAAGTTTTGTTTGTTTTATTTTTGGCCACATCAGGAGTGCTCAGGGGTTTACTCCTGGCTCTGTGCTTCGAAATTGCTCTTGGCAGGCTCAGGGGCCATATGGGATGCCAGGAATCGAACCCAGACCCATTCCAGGTCACACATGTAAAAAGCGAACATTCTACCACTGTACTATCTCTCCATCACCACCCCCCTTTGTGATGATGCTCTTAATAGGTACTTGCATAATTAATTTCCTCAACCACTTTATTCAGGTATGCATAGATGCAGTTAAGATGCTTGTGGTAGGGGCAGGAGAGATAGCACAATGGTAGGGCATTTGCTTTACATGCAGCCGATCCAGGACAGACAATGATTCGGTTCTCGGCATCCCACATGGTCCCCCAAGCAAGGAGGGATTTCTGAGCACAAAGCCAGGAGTAACCCCAGTGATGCCGGGTATGACCCAAAAACCAAAACCAAACCAAAACTTAGTAAAAGAGGGTGGGGGAGTGCACAAAAAATAAAAAATAAATAAAAATAAAAAGATGCGTGTGCTAAGGTCCCAGTATATGCCCATAAGCAGAAACAGGGAGGAGGAACCTCAAGGAGAGTCAAGGATTTGACTCAGGTTCATAAGAAGAGGAGGGAATATGGGGCCCTGGGTTCTGAACAAAGAGGAACACCATTTTGTAAGGACCACATGTTGTAAGCCACACATTAAGCAGGCTTTCTCAAACATCTTTCCATTACCACCACCCCAAGCTACCTGGCTGTTTTATCAGGTAGCCTTCTGGAAAGGACAGAAAAGGGTAGTAGGAAGGTACCTAGACAATAGCCAATCATTTTAAAGATCATCAGAAGCTAGAACCTCCCTATATCCCCTCCCTATATAATCTCATTTGCAACCTTGGGCATAGTAGTCTTCTCTGGGAGATGGCCCCAATTGACCAGAATGGGGCTTGTGATTGATGAAATACAGTTTTGTCTAACTTTAAATCACACACACACACACACACACACATCCCATCTGTGTGTGTGTGTGTGTGTGTGTGTGTGTGTGTGTGTGTGTGTGTGTGTGTGTGTTTTAAAGTTAGACACTTGGGCATAGTAGTCTTCTCTGGGAGATGGCCCCAATTGACCAGAATGGGGCTTGTGATTGATGAAATACAGTTTTGTCTAACTTTAAAACAAACACACACACACACACACACACACACACACACACACACACACACACACACACACACACACACACACACACACACACAGAGATGGCCCCAATTGGCCAGTATGGGGCTTGTGACTGATGAAATACAGTTTTGTCTAACTTAAAAATACACACAGATGGCCCCAATTGGCCAGTATGGGGATTGTGACTGATGAAATACAGTTTTGTCTAACTTAAAAAAAATACACACACACACACACACACACACACACACACACTTAGTTAAGCATTTTAAAGTTATTTGACTGGAACATAAAAACATTCACCTGTAAACTAACTTTAAAACACACACACACACACACACACACACACACACACACACACACACACACACACACACACACACACAGATGGCCCCAATTGGCCAGTATGGGGCTTGTGACTGATGAAATACAGTTTTGTCTAACTTAAAAATACACACAGATGGCCCCAATTGGCCAGTATGGGGATTGTGACTGATGAAATACAGTTTTGTCTAACTTAAAAAAAATACACACACACACACACACACTTAGTTAAGCATTTTAAAGTTATTTGACTGGAACATAAAAACATTCACCTGTAAAACAAAATTCATTAAGTGCATCCAAAAAAAACAAATGTAGAAACAGAAAAAATGAAAAGCATAAAGATAGAGAAATCAAACAACTCAAAATATAGTAGTTTTCATCTGAACTTAAGATGTGGAATATCACTGTAGCTCACCTTAAAAATAGGGGAGGATCTTTTTTCCGCTGTTACTTCCATTGGTGTAACGTCTTCACTCTTAATCATGCTGCTTGATATGAGTGGAGTGATCAGAGCATTAGGGAGAATAGTTACCTTATCCAAGTTACATCCAGTAGTCTTCATTGCTGCACATATATACACAAAGAAAGAAATCACAAAAATCATTAACCACTCCAATGTGGACTCCCTTTAAAACAGCATTAGCTTAAAGACTCCTAATAAGGGCCAAACACTGCAGGTACAATATCAACAGCAGTTCAGTTTTCTTTCTGTTTTTGAACCACACCCTACAGTGTGTATATATGTGTGTGTGTGGGGCTTATGTGATACTGGGGATTAAACCAGGGTTGGCTATGTGCAAGGCAAGCCCCTTAATCCCTGGGCTATTGTTATTATATTATATATAATTTTGGGCCACAATCAGCATGCTCAACTGTTACTCTGGCTCTGTACTTAGGAATTATTCCTGGAGCTACGTAGTAGGAAAGACCATATGGATTTTGGAATTGAATCTGGGTTAATCATGTTCAAGGAAAGCACCCTAATCACTGTATGTTCTCTCTCTAGTCCCTCCAGTACTATTTTTTTTTTTTTTTTTTTTTGGTTTTTGGGCCACATCCGGTGGTGCTCAGGGGTTACTCCTGGCTGTCTGCTCAGAAATAGCTCCTGGCAGGCACGGGGGATTATATGGGACACCGGGATTCAAACCAACCACCTTTGGTCCTGGATCGGCTGCTTGCAAGGCAAACACCGCTGTGCTATCTCTCCGGGACCTCTCCAGTATAATTTTTTTTTGGTTTTTGGGCCACACCCGGTGGTGCTCAGGGGTTACACCCGGTGGTGCTCAGAAATAGCTCCTGGCAGGCACGGGGGACCATATGAGACACTGGGATTCGAACCAACCACCTTTGGTCCTGGATCGGCTGCTTGCAAGGCAAACGCTGCTGTGCTATCTCTCCGGGCCCTCCAGTATCATTAAGCAAGAAGGAATTGTACTGCTTAACAGCACTTACAATATATTATAGGAAACATATACCTGTACAAAAATCTTCAAGAAGTTAAAACCATTTAATTATCATTGTTCACTCTTAGCATATGGTAGCTTGGAGGAATAAAGTCTCAAGACATTTTATCCCCAGTAGTGGGGATCAAACTCAGAGCCTCATATGTACAAGGCAAGGTGATTTACCACTAAGCTTCATTTCTGACTTTAAAGTCTCAAAACAAGTTTAGTTTTTCAGAAATCGCTCCTGGCTTGGGGGACCATATGGGATGCCGAAGGATCGAACCACAATTAGCAAATGCAAGGCAGACACCCTACCACTTTCATCACTGCTCACGCCCCAAGTTTAGTTTAGTTTTTTGGGTCATATTGGCAATGCTAAGTAGTCACTCTTGGCAGTTGCTCAGAGAGTTGATGGCAGTTGCATCATATGGGGTATTGAGGCTCAAACCCAGGTTGGCATGCACGGTAAGCATCCTACCCATTGTATTATCACTTATGCCGAGAATAAATTCTAGATATAAAGCAGTTTTTTAGAGCCACACCTGGTGGTGTTCAGGCATTACTCCTGGCTCTACTTTCAGAAAAGCCCCTGGCCGGTTCGGGGGACCATATAGGGCACCAGGGATAGAACTCAGGTCAGCTGCGTGCAAGGAAAACACCCTACCCTTTGTGCTATTGTTCTAGCCCCTCAAAGCAGATTTCAAAATGTTATATCTCATAGAAGAGATACACTTCTAAGTATTTTAATCAAAAAAATAACACTTAGGGGCTGGAGAGATATATAGCAGGTGGGACACTTGCCTTGTATGTGGCCAACACAGATTCAATTCCAGGAAACCCATATGATCCTGACCCCACAAGAAATAATTCTTTTTTTTTGTTTGTTTTTTTGTTTTTGTTTTTGGGTCACACCCGGCAGCGCTCAGGGGTTACTCATGGCTCCATGCTCAGAAATTGCTCCTGGCAATTTGCTCGGGGGACCGTATGGGATGCCGGGATTCGAACCAATGACTTTCTGCATGAAAGGCAAGCGCCCTACCTCCATGCTATCTCTTCAGCCCCAAGGAATAATTCTTAAATTCAGAGTTAGGAGTTAAGTCCTAAGCACCTAAGCCAGGTGAGGCTGAAAAACCAAAATGGAACATTTGAAACTGGGGCCAGAGTGGTGCTAGTGGTAAAGACAAACTGTGGTTCGATCCCCTGGCATCCCATATGGTCCTCCAAGACAGGAGCAATTTCTGAGCACATAGCCAGGAATAACCTGAGCGTCACTGGGTGTGGCCAAAAAACAAACAAAAAACAACCACATTTGAAGTTTTCTGGTCTGACCTGAAGTTATCTCATAGGTAAAGGAAACAAATATCATGAAAATTAATTGTACCGAGAGATAGAGAGTAATATTCTCTTGAAACCCTATGTTTTATTTTGTTTTGTTTTGTTTTTTGGTCACATCCAGCAGCACTCAGGGGCTTACTCCTGGCTCTAAGCTCAGAAATCGCTCCTGGCAGGCTCGGGGGACCATATGGGATGCCCAGATTCGAACCACCGACCTTCTGCATGAAAGGCAAACACCTTACCTCCATGCCATCTCTCCAGCCCTGAAACCCTATGTTTAATGACTCTGAGAAATGCATATTTTGCTACGCTATGTTAGCTTACACATAAAAACTTAACCTACCATTTTTCAATCCTACATAAGTGATCTTGGATTTAGTTTATGGAACCTTGGTTCCTCGTTTATGAAATGTGAATAAAAATGATCTACTTCATAGAACTTAGGTTTTTTGTTTTTTTGTTTTTGGGTCACACCGGAAGTGCTCAGGGGTTCCTCCTGGCTCTACGCTCAGAATTCTCTTCTGGCAGGCTCAAGGGACCATATGGGATGCCGGGATTCGAACCACTGTCCTTTTCCACGCACGGCAAATGCCTTATCTCCATGCTATCTCTCTGGCCATACTTCATAGAACTTAGAAGATTAAATGAGATAATGCCGATAAAGAATTGAGCGACTTAATATATGTTCAACAAATATTAGCAATGGCTATCCATGATTAGGATTTATAAATATTCATGAAGCTGGATCAGATAATCATGAAAGCTTGCTTAAATCAAGATTTTCTCAATAATCTACTCTATAAGGAAGCCTATGTTCTCGTTCTCGTGTTCTCTCCCTCTCACTCTCCCCTCTTTGTTATTTTTTGAGCCACACTGAGCGGCACTCAGGCTACTTCTGGCTCTGTACTCAGAAATCACTCCTGGCAGTGCTGGGGAGATAATATAGGATGCCAGGGATAGAACCCAGGTTGATCCAGTGCAAAGCAAAAGAATCTCCCCATTGTGCTCTGGCCCCTTGTGTTCTTTCATTTTCCTCTTTCTCGCCTCTCACATCTTTCTAAGCTAGTTCCAGTCAATAAAAACTACCTTCCATGTGCACTGATGAAGAGATGGGTATTGGACATTATTTTTATGATTGAGGGGAGCTTGGGTCACACATAGAGGTACTCAGGGGTTACTACTAGCTCTGTACTCAGAAATCACTCCTGGTAAGCTTGGGGAGCCATATGGGAAGCTGGGGATCAAATCTGGGTTCATCCTGGGTCAGCTGTGTGCAAGGCAAATGCCCTATCGCTGTGCTATTGCTCTGCTCCAGCCTGGGATACTAGACATTGTATGACTGAAATTCAATTATGAATAATTTTGTAATTGTATCTCATGCAGATTCAATTAAAAATTAGAAAAAAAAAGGTGTTTGCCTTGCATGCAAAAGGATGGCAGTTCGAATCCTGGCATCCCATATGGTCCCCTGAGCCTGCCAGGAGCAATTTCTGAGGGAAGAGTGAGGAGTAATCCCTGAGCACTGCTGGGTGTGACACAAAAACCAAAAACCAAAAACTGGGAAAAAAAAAAAAAAAACAAACCAAAAAACTCAAAAACCCACAACCCCAAACTACTTTTCTTCATAAAAAAATAAATAAGGGGGGCCGGGTAGGTGGCGCTGGAGGTAAGGTGTCTGCCTTGCAAGCGCTAGCCAAGGAAGGACCTCGGTTCGATCCCCCGGCGTCCCATATGGTCCCCCCAAGCCAGGGGCGATTTCTGAGCACATAGCCAGGAGTAACCCCTGAGCGTCAAACGGGTGTGGCCCAAAAACCAAAAACATAAATAAATAAATAAATAAATAAATAAATAAATAAATAAATAAATAAGGTACAGAATTTTACTACTGACAATAGAAAAGAAATATAGTGCTAGATGTAAATTATTAAAGCATACTATGCTGGGGTGGCTGGAGAGATAGTACAGTAAGTATGGCACTTGCCTTGCACATGGTAGACCTAAATACAATGTCTCCAACCTCCTTTGGTGCCCCAACCACCATCAGGAGTGATCCCTGAGCAGAAAGCTAGGAGTAAGTCCTGAGATCAGTCTGGAATAAATCAAACAACCTCCCTGCAAAAATAAATCCCAAAATCCCAAAATACAAAATCCCAAAACATAACACATTATGCCCCATAAAAACAAGTACTTTTAATTTGGCAGGGAGAGTAGAAGTATCTTCCAGGAGAGATAGCACAGCGGCATTTGCCTTGCAAGCAGCCGATCCAGGACCAAAGGTGGTTGGTTCAAATCCCGGTGTCCCATATGGTCCCCCGTGCCTGCCAGGAGCTATTTCTGGCAGACAATCAGGAGTATCCTCTGAGCACTGCCGGGTGTGCCCCCCCCCAACAAAACAAAACAAAACAAAAAAGAATTATCTTCCAAGCAGTACATAGAGACCCAAAACAACTCACTCTCGAGGCTGGAGTGGTGGCCCGAGCAATAAGGTATCTTCCTTGCTTGTGCTAGCCTAGGATGGACCACGGTTCAATCGCCTGGCATCCCATATGGTCCCCCAAGCCAGGAGTGATTTCTGAGTGCATAGCCAGGAATAACCCCTGAGCTTCACCGGGTGTGGCCCAAAAACCAAAACAACAACAAAAAAACAAAATAAAACCACCTCACTCTCAACAGTTCTTTTTTATTTTGTTTTGGGGCCATGCCCAGTAATACTCAGTGATTACTCTTGGCTTTGCATCAGGAATTACTCCAGGTGTTGCTTGGGAGACCATATGGGATGCTCAAATGGAACCCAGGCCAGCCACATGCAAGATACGCACTTTACTCACTGTACTGCTCCAGCTCCAGCTCCAGCTCCCAATTCTCAACAATTTTGTTTTTTGTTTTTGGGTCACATCCAGCAGTGCTCAGAGGTTACTTACTCCTGGCTCTGCACTCAGGAAAGATTGCTGACAGTGCTTGGTAGACCATACTGGGATGCCAGAGAAGGAACTCAGGTCAACCACCCTATCTGCTGTACTATCTCTGCAAACCCCCCCCCCCCCCAATTCTTGGCCAGTTGAATACTAATGCCTGATGGATGATATGGTAAAGGTCAGGGCCTATAGTACCAGGACCATTACAGGCCATACCTAGCATGCTTTGCATATACACTCTAACCTCTCTACTATTACTATCTCCCCAGTCCCTTAATTTTGTTTGTTTTATTTTGTTTTAGGGCCACATCTGGTGGCACTCAGGGGTTACTATTGGCTCTGCACTCAGAAATTCCTCCTGGCAGGCTCGGGGAACAATATGAAATGCTGGGAATCAAACCTGGGTCTGTCCAGGGTCAGCCACATGCAAGGCAAACACCCTACTGCTATGCTACTGCCCTAGTCCCTCAGTCCATTAATTCTTAAATTTAACTTCTGAATTTTAGAAAAGCCATACATTAAACACTCATAAATTAAATTAAACATGCAAATTAAATTAAACATACAAGCATAACTATTAAGTAATTGAATATATAATAATCTGGTCTCTTTAGTCTCCATGTTGAGTACTAAACTTAGTATATCAAGAAGCTGCTTTATATACATTATTTATATATACTTTCAAGATTTTAATAGAGAATGAGAAAATATAAAGTTGAGAAAAGTCTTTGCATCTGGTTAAAGAAATATTAATTTAACAATATGGAAGATATTTGCTAAGTTTTCTAAACAAAATAGTAAGATTTCTAAGAGAAAATATAAAGAACCAAACATTTAAAATTTATGAGAAGAATCAACTAAGTACCTTTCATGGCCTCTTCAAAAGAGCAAGGCCTAGCAGGACTAGATATTTCCTTCTTCACATTTACATTCAAAGCACCAGCTGCTGCTAAAAAAAAGTAATTGTATTCAAGTTTATTCATCCTAACAAAATGTGTATCTTGAAACATTTTTTAACTTTATCATAAAACATTAAATTATTATTATTTTTTAAAACATTAAATTATTTAAAAACAATTCTAGGCTAAGATTTTTTTAACTTTTCACGGGGGGGTGGGGTGGGGGGGGCCCCGGGGGCAATGTTTGGGCCACACCTGACAAGTGGGATAACTGTGAAATGACTGGAATAGTCATACATAGCAACTATGTAAACAGTAAATTCAATTATGATACCGTAATTAAAATAATAAGTGACATTACTTAATGATGACTCTAAGCATTTCAAAATCATCTCTTCTCCCTGTGCCGTCAGATGTTTCTCCTTTAACATACCTGGGTCTGGAGTGTAAGTAAATGGCTGAACATCATGAGATCTTCCAGCATTGGTCACTACATATATTCCCACCGATACAGGTAAGGTTATATGCTGGTCATGATATGGAGGAACCTTCACAATAAGATGATTCTAATTTAAAAAAAATTATGAGTCAGAAAATAATATTAAAATTAAAATAATTATAATTATAATTAAGTGCATTTCCAATTAACTGTAAAGTTTTGAAAGTATAAATAGAAAATAATGAATTTGGAGGCTCGAGCATTAGTACAGCAGGTAGGGCACTATCTTCATATTGGGGATTGAACATGTGTCAGCTGCATGCAAGAAAAAATCCTACCCACTGTACTACTGTGCTGCCTCTTGGCACTGCCATTTTGCTTGAACACTGCTAGAAGAGACCCCCAGAACAAAGATGGGAGTAATCCCAGTACTCTCAGGTGTGAGTCCCACTTCCTACTCCAATACAGAAAATTGTCATTTATTCATCAAGACTTAAAATGTCAGTTAAGGAAAGTCAAGAAATATGGGGCCGGCGAGGTGGCACTGGAGGTAAGGTGTCTGCCTTGCAAGCACTAGCCAAGGAAGGACCAAGGTTCAATCCCTCAGCGTCGAATATGGTCCCCCCAAGCCAGGGGCAATTTCTGAGTGCTTAGCCAGGAGTAATCCCTGAGGATCAAACGGGTGTGGCCCGAAAAATAAAAAAAAGAAATAATCTTTTTTTGGGGGGAGTGGGGTGGGAGTCACACCCAGCAGTGCTCAGGGGTTACTTCTGATTCTATGCTCAGAAATCATCCCTGGTAGGCTCAGGGGACCATATGGGATGCCGGGATTCGAACCACTGTCCTTCTGCATGAAAGGCAAATGCCTTACCTCCATGCTATCTCTCCGGCCCCAAAATAATCATTATATTTAAATGATTTATAACAGTCACAGATTAGGAGAAAATTTAATCTAATGATTTTGGAAAATTTTGAAACAAAATGATTTTTTTTTTTTGGTTTTTGGGCCACACCCAGTGACGCTCAGGGGTTACTCCTGGCTATGCGCTCAGAAGTTGCTCCTGGCTTGGGGGACCATATGGGACGCGGGGGGATCGAACCGTGGTCCGTCCTAGACTAGCACTGGCAAGGCAGACACCTTACCTCTACTACCACGCCGGCCCCACAAAATGATTTTTGAGAGTAAACAAACTACTAAAATGTTTAAATTATACCTGATGAAATAATTCCATGTCGATTTCAGCTTCTGACTTCCAAGAGTTTTCATCTAATAAATAAATAAATAAATAAATTTGTAAATTTTTGAAAAACATTTTACTTTTAGCTGATTATATATCTGTAACCAAATGAAACATACAATAAATATTCTATATGCCAGTATTATGACTTACCAGAGACATTCTCTTGAAAAATAACTTTAGTTCCTTTGAGAAAATTCTTGCCAATTAAAAATACTTCTTCTTCTCCTTTCACTGAACAGCTATGCAAGCTTTTCTTTAAAATTTCTGGCACTCCTGCTGGCTGAGCTGTGGACACACATAAACACTGAATAAACAAGAGCCACCAACATTTATTTCCCATCTAAACTCAGTGCTCAGTTATTCAGTCCTATTGTTTTAATTACCACTGAACTTTATTTCATTTACATTTTGTATTTCCTACTTATCTCTCTGGCTACCAAAAGTAATTCTTTTTTTTTTTGGTTTTTGGGGCACACCCGGCAGCGCTCAGAGGTTACTCCTGGCTCTAGGCACAGAAATCACCCCTGGCAGGCATAGGGACCATATGGGATGCCGGGATTCGATCCGCCGCCCTTCTGCATGAAAGGTAAATGCCTTACCTCCATGCTATCTCTCCGGCCCCCAAAAGTAATTCTTGAGTGTAGAGCCAGGCCACGGCATGGCAGGTGTGGTCCAAAACCAAACAAATCTAAGGAGTAAGTGTTGCACAGTTTCCCCAATTTTTTTTTGTTTTTGTTTTTGGGCCACACCCAGCGGTGCTCCTGGCTGTCTGCTCAGAGATAGCTCCTGGCAGGCACAGGGGACCATATGGAACACCGGGATTCGAACCAACCACCTTTGGTCCTGGATCGGCTGCTTGCAAGGCAAACACCACTGTGCTATCTCTCTGGGCCCACAGTTTCCCCAATTTATTTCATTTTGTTGTTGTTATTGTTGTTGCTGTTATTATTATTTTGGTTTTGGGCCATACCTGGTAGTACTCAGGGCTTACTTCTAGATTTGCACTTAGGGATCACTCATGATGAAATTTAGGGGATCATATGGGATGACAGGATTAAACTTGGGTCAGCTGCATGTAAGGCAATCCCCCTACGCACTGTACTATCTCAATTGGCACAGAAAGTTTTTCTCCATTATGCTTGAATAATGAAATATTTCAGTTCCAAGCAAAAGCTATAAAAGCAAAAAAAAAATTTTTTTTTTGGGCCACACCAGCAGTGCTCTGGCCTTTCTCCTGGCTCTGCACTCAGGAATTACTTCTGATGATGCTGGGGAACCATATGCGATGACATATGGGATCAAACCCAGGTTGGCCACATTCAAGTCTAATGCCAGACTTGCTATACTATCACTACAGCCCTAAAAAATAGTTTTAAAAGTTTTAAAAATCACGTGGTTTCAACTCCTTTTTCCTTCACTACAAAATGACAAGATCCCAGAGAAGGCCTGAATTTCAAAGTGAAGAGAAAGAATCTGCTTCTAAAATGCAACCATTATCATAAAGTGAAAGAGAAATAAAACTAACATTTTAAGCCACTAAAGATTTTTTTATAAGTTCTGCAGCATCACTTAACCATACTTACTGACATTTGTATACTACTCATTTTATAAAATATTTGACATAATTTTGCAATTGTCTAATAGTTTAAGAGAGATTATGAATATATAGATATACACTATCTAGAACTGACAGTTAATGTATTAAAAGTGAAAGTGGTAAATGGTCATACACTGACAATAACTATTTGGGGGGGGGGGGGGTCACACCCGGCAGCGCTCAAGGGTTACACCTGGTTCCAGGCTCAGAAATCACTCCTGGCAGGCTCGGGGGACCATATGGAATGCCGGGATTCAAACCAATGACCTTCTGCATGCAAGGCAAATGCTTTACCTCCATGCTATCTCTCCGGCCCCAGACAATAACTTTTTTTTTTGTTTTTTTTGGCCACACCCATTTGATGCTCTGGGGTTACTCTTGGCTAAGCGCTCAGAAATTGCCCCTGGCTTGGGGGGACCATATGGGATGCTG
Source organism: Suncus etruscus (assembly GCF_024139225.1). NCBI lineage: Eukaryota > Metazoa > Chordata > Mammalia > Eulipotyphla > Soricidae > Suncus > Suncus etruscus. The sequence goes on along the minus strand of NC_064861.1, from coordinate 64,105,806 downwards.
GGGGATCGAACCGTGGTCCTTCCTTGGCTAGTGCTTGCAAGGTAGACACCTTACCTCTAGCGCCACCTCGCCGGCCCCGACAGCAACTTTTTAAATTAAAAACAAATTTTAGACGTAACTGGATCTAGATAATTGTTTATAAAAGATATTCAAGAAGAGCTACAGTGAGAGTACAGTTGGTAGAGCATTTGCCTTGCATGTGGCCAATACAGGTTTGATCCCTAGCAACCCATATGGTCCTCACCCCACCCCCCCCGCAGCCTGCCAGGAGTGATACCTAAGCATACAGCCAGAACTCCTTGAGCATCACGGGATGTGGCCCCAAAACCATAAAAACGAAACAAAACAAAAAGATATTCAAGGGGCCAGAGAGATAATGTAGTTGGTGGGTCAGCTTGTAAGCTGACTCTTGGAAGTTATCACGTTGCTTAAAAAACTATTTAAGGGGCTGGCAAGATAGCATTGAGGTAAGGCATTTGCCTTTCATGCAGAAGGACAATGGTTCGATTCCCAGCATGCCATATGGTCCCCCGAGCCTGCCAGGGGCTATTTCTGAGCACAGAGCCAGTAGTAACCCCTGAGCACTGCTGGGTGTGACCCAAAAACAAAAAAAAAAAAACAAACAAAAAAACAAAAAAACTATTTAAAAGGGGAGATTGAATGAAGGGAGGGCAGAGCAATAGCACAGCGAGTAGGATGTTTGCCTTACATGCGGCTGACCCAGGTTAGATCCCCAGCATCCTATACGGTCTCCCAAACCTACCAGAGTAACTTTTTGTTGCTTTTGTTTTTGGCAGTACTTAGGGGTTATGCAAGGCAAATGCACAACCGCTGCACCACCGCTCTGACCCCAGCGTAATTTCAGAGCACAGAGCCAGGAGTAAACTTTGAATGACACGAGTGTGGCCCAAAAACAACAAAAAAATCAGCCACCTTCCTGATATGATAAAAAGCACTGTCTTTAGACACTTTCTCAGTAGTTTCAAAAATAAAACATAATGGAGAGATAGCACAGCGGCGTTTGCCTTGCAAGCAGCCGACCCAGGACCTAAGGTGGTTGGTTCAAATCCCGGTGTCCCATATGATCCCCCGTGCCTGCCAGGAGCTATTTCTGAGCAGACAGCCAGGAGTAACCCTGAGCAATGCCGGGTGTGGCCCAAAAACAAAAAACACAAAACAAAACAAAAAATAAAATAAAACATAAAAATATTTGAATACCAAAAAATATATAAGGTAATATCTTTTTAAGTTGTATAAAGTAATGCTTTATAAAAATGTTTGTGAAGGGAAGAAAAAAAGTGAAGAGGCCAATAGTAGAGCTGGTATGCAATGCCCTAGCATGCAGCTGACCAAGGTTCAATACTAGACAAGATATATATGGCATTCCACACCTGTCAGAGTGATCCTGTGTAACCCTCCCCCTCAAGTTCCTCTGATCTCACCTGGGAAGGGAGACCTCCTATAGTTGGGAGGTGTTTGTGGTTGGTAATTTAAGGGGGTGCCTAGGGGTTGAGAGAGATTCAGTGACAGAGCCTCAGCAGGAAGCAGCAGCATGGAGAGATGAGAGATGGCTAGATGTAGGGCAGCTGAAGGAGGCTGCTTAAAAGGTTAGCTTAGAAGCCATGTAAGATATGCACATGGTGGTTAGAGCCTTGAAATAAAGCTAATGTCTCCTGAACCTGATGCTGTGGATCATTTCTTCGCTGTTACCCTGAACCCTCAGACCAGCCAGGCCAAAGAAGCTGCAGGTGCTGTGCCGGGCCAAGAAAGGATCCACCATCCATGCACCACCAAGGATTCTATAATTAATATTTAATTCAACAATCCTGGAGCACAGAGCCAGGAGTATTGTCTGAGCACTGCTAGGTATGGCAAAAAGAAAAAACAAGGTGTAGTTTGTTATAATTCAACGATAATAAGATTTTCCTAAAGTTGTGGGATAGATTGAAATAAATTAATCAGCTTTAATATAGGCATTACAAGAAAATCTCACATATATTGAAGTTATGATTTTTTCACATTAAATAGAAAATTACTGTTATAGAACATACTATAAATACACCAAAAATCAAAATAGTATATACCTCTATTATTTAGACAAAATATAAAAATGTTAAAGATGTAATGTAGAAACGGATTATTTCATGCCCTTAAAAAATAAAAATGAAGGGTCGGAGCTGTGGTACAAGTGGTAAGGCGTCTGCCTCGCCTGCATTAGCCTAGGATGGACCACAGTTCAACCCCCTGGCGTCCCATATGGTCCCCCAAGCCAGGAATAATTTCTGAGCACAGAGTCAGGATAACCCCTGAGCATCACTGGGTGTGGCCCAAAAACAAACAAAAAGGAAAAGAAAGAAAAAATGGATTCAATGGTCAATGCTAAAACAGAAGTAGGAGGCAGGGCAATTTTTTTTAAATTTTATTTATTTCTTTTTGGTTTTTGGGTCACACCCGACACGCTCAGGGGTTACTCCTGGCTCAATGCTCAGAAATTGCCCCTGGCAGGCACAGGGGACCATATGGGATACCGGGATTCGAACCACTGTCATTCTACATGGAAGACAAACGCCTTAACTCCATGCTATCTCGCCGACCCCTATTTATTTTTTGGTTTTTGGGTCACACCTAGCAGCACTCAGGGGTTTCTCCTGACTCAAGGCTCAGAAATCGCCCCTGGCAGGCTCAGGGGATCATATGGGATGCCGGGATTCGAACCACTATCCTTCTACATGCAAGGCAAATGCCCTACCTCTAGGCTATTTCTCCAGCCGGGCTTTTTTTTTTTTTTTTTTTTTTACGGTCACACTGCATAACAATGAATTGTGGCATCAGATCTTTCCAGAGAATGGCTCTAAGTGGAAAATAGTATGCCTATTTCCTCTTCTTCCATCCACTTTTATCAGCTTTTGGCCCCTCTTTCCACTCTATTTTGCTGTTTCCTTCTCTCTCCTATTTCAGCTTTAACCTTTAACATTTCTTTTTTCGTTTGTCATTCTACCCTAACTTCTAAACTTGGCAAAAAAAAAAAAAAAAGCAAAGTCATATTCATGGAAATAAACACAAATCTGAAATCCAAAATAGGTAAAGCATGTGTTCCAGTCTTTTAGCAATCTCGTTTCCAGAAAAAAAATTATTAATTTTAACTTTAGGGCCCGGAGAGATAGCACAATGCTACTAACTCTTGAGATACTTGATAGCACAGCGGTGTTTGCCTTGCAAGCAGCCGATCCAGGACCAAAGGTGGTTGGTTCGAATCCCTGCGTCCCATATTGTCCCTCGTGCCTGCCGAGCTATTTCTGAGCAGACAGCCAGGAGTAACCCCTGAGCACCGCTGGGTGTGGCCCAAAAACCAAAAAAAAAAAAATTTTTTTTAACTTTAAATAAAAACAGTTGGGGGTCTTTTGCTTTACTTTGTATTATTATTTATATGTTTTGTGGTGATTTTAAAATGTTTCAAATTTTACTTCATCACAAGTAAACACTTGAAATTTAGTACTATCTAATAAAGATAAAAAGCAAGTGAAAAAACGCCATGTGTTTAATATATACATATTCTTACTTACTACACAAAATTGGAGAAGATGGTGTTTGCAAGGTCAAAGTGGAGCCATCTTTTCTTGTGATATTAACTCGAAAAACCAATCTGGCACGAGTGCTTTTTTTCTTGGAACCAGCAATTCCAATTCTGGCTTCAACGTCAGCATTCCTCAATTTCAGTATTCCTACGCAGTCCACCCTAATATATATATATAGAGAGAGACACACACACACAAGCACACAAACACACACGATACATTAAGATATTTTTTATTGTATAGTTCTGTTAATAGTTTCTTGTTCTAAAAATGAACTTCCTAATTCTGTGTTTATAATATAAGTTTCCTAATTCAAAATGTGTGTATAAGGATATAATTGAAAGTACCTACAATATCAAATCTTGTCAATTTTATATATAATAATGAAAAAATAATACTGAAGTAAAATAGTTATTCTAAAATCAGAATATAATGATTTACAATGAGATGCTTTAGTTGTTACTATAAATTAAGAAGTCTCTTTTTGAGTTTATCCAGATACTTCTAATGCTGAGAAAATAAGTTTTTTTTTTGGGTAGGGGTCAAACCCAGCAGTGCTCAGGGGTTACTCTGGCTCTACGCTCAGAAATCGCTCCTGGCAGGCACAGGGGACCAAATGGGATGCAGGGATTTGAACCACTAACCTTCTGCATGAAAGACAAATGCTTTACCTCCATGCTATCTCTCCGGCCCCAAGGAAATAAGTTTTACTTTAAAAATTTAGTGTCAAAAAATTTATAACCCATTTATTCCCTGTACATCCCCTCATCCTCTCCTACTGACCACTGCCCATAAAGAGGCAGATCTCTCTCCCAGAAGCTCGCTGTCCCTGTGGGAATAGGCGAGTGGGAAAGACAGTAGGACCAGGGCAGAAATGAAAACTAGTTCAGGCTTTATAACCCCCCTCCCCCCAGAGAACAGGTGCATTCAGATAAGTTATTAAAAACAAATAAACAAAAAAGAAAAAAAGAAAAAAAAAAAAAGAAAAATGTTTATAGCTCAGTGGTGGAACACACACTGTGCATATGTGTAAGGCCCTGAATCTGATCCCTCATACAACATCTATATCTTTCTCAGAATAATAGTTCCAGAACATTATTTTTTTAATGTAGGAAGACAAAAACAGAAGGTGAATTTAGATCAGCAAAGTTCTTCACATCAAGATGAGTCAAGACAAGCTGAAACTGGGAGGTCTTATCTCAGGCAGGACCCAGGTCACAGGGAATTGTCTTGGGATGGGGCAAACCAAGTCTATGCCCTGTTGGAGGGCCCAAAGCTCCATCCACTCACACCTGCTTCTGCCCTCATTAAGCAGCATAGCACCATGACCCATCTTGAAGAGAAGTTGCAGCAGAGCCAAACCTGGTAGGCCCAAGATGCCATGCTGTTGAATCATTCTAATGCCACAGCTGCTGGAGCATGCCGCCACTTATGTGGCCATGCAACATCTCTCAAGTTCACAGTACTGACAGCACAGTAGGAATACAGAAAATTAGATGGGATAGTTGTGTAGAAGCCTTCTAAGCTCAGTGAGTAAAAACAAAAGCACAAAAGGCTTAATTAGCATCTAACAGCTCAGCAAATCCCTCAAACAATGATTTTAATAATATCATTATGAGATATAGATTGTAACAAGTAACAAGTTACTCTGTGCCTTCTTTTGTTTTTTGGGCCACACTCGGCGGTGCTCAGGGGTTACTCCTGGCTATCTGCTCAGAAATAGCTCCTGGCAGGCACGGGGGACACCGGGATTTGAACCAACTACCTTGGGTCCTGGGTTGGCTGCTTGCAAGGCAAACACCGCTGTGCTATCTCTCTGGCCCCTATTCTGTGCCTTCTAAAGGGGTAGGCTGAGGGATGGGTAACTGGGGAACTCTGGTGGTGGGAGTGGTGTTGGAATATTGAATACCTGGCTGAATAATGACAACTTGGTAAATCATGGTATCTAAATGAAGTGTTAGGAAAAAAAGATGAGCCAAGACATCAGATATAACCTCTCTTAAAGAGTTTCTAATGCAAATACTAAAAAGAGAAATTTAGGATCACATATCACATTGCAATTTTAGCTTTTAAGGTTAATATTGAAAACTCAAAGAAATAAAAACCAGCATTTATTTGGCTTTCATTTCTTTTACTTTCACCATGTGACTTCTTTAGCAAAGGGCAAGAGAATTAATTTTAGCTCATCATTCATTTTGCAGTAATATAGCTTTTATCTGCAATGTTCAAACATTTTATTTTGGGGAGGCACATCTGGAAATGCTCAGGGGTTTAATCTAGCTCTGCACTCAGAAATTAATCCTGGCAATTCTTGAGGACCATATGCTGTAGAGCAGGGGTCTTCAAACTATGGCCCTGTGGGCCACATGCAGCCCACAGAGGAGTCTGATCCGGCCCGCCAGCAGTGAGCGCTGTTTGGTTGCCAAGATACCTGCCAGCATATACACTCAGTGTATATCCAAATATCAGGAACCATGCACTCAAAATGGTAACCATCTTTGGTAGCACTTATGCCTGTGAACAGGCTTTTTCAAGAATGAAACATCTGAAATCTCCAACCAGATCAAGATTAACTGATGCCCACTTGCATCACTTGTTACGGCTGGCAGTGACAAATATGGAACCGGACATTGACTATCTCTTTAGCCAAAAGCAGGCCCACAGTTCCCACTGAAATACTGGTGCGTGATCTGTTTATTTATAAATGGTTTTCATTTTATTTATATAAGATATGTGCAGTGTGAGTAGGAATTAGTAGCTCATATAGTCCGGCCCTCCAGCTCTCTAAGGGACCATAATCCGGCCCCCACTTTAAAAAGTTTGAAGACCCCTGCTGTAGAGTGAACCCAGGTTTGCCACATGCAAGGCAAGTACCCTACCTGCTGTATTATTGCTCCGGCCCCTGTTCAAAACATTTTAATAAAATACTCAGTATATTTCATACACTTCGAAATTTTCTCTCTCTGCCACTTGCAAAACTGTATTTATTGTAAAATAAAAAATATTTTCCAAGTACTTACGCCAGTGTCATGTTGTTGCTTGGATCAAGGCCAACTTCTATAACAGTAGTGCCTTCAATATCTACTTCTTTGCAAGGTGTTGTATTTCGTCCAGTTACCCTGCAGGCCTGATAAAATCCATGTGGTTTCACTCTACCAGAGTCATTGCCCACAAACACTTGAAGCACTACTGGCTCATTGTGGCCTTCCAACTGGAGTAAAATAACATAAAACATAAATATGAATTAGTCTAGTTCTCCCTTCCCTTCCCCTACCTCCCCCTTTCTATCCTCTACTCTTTCTTTCATTTTGGAGAACACCCAGTGATGCTCAGGGCTTACTTCTTTTTTTTTGTTTTTGTTTTTTTTGGGCCACACCCTGAACCCCTCGGATTACTCCTGGCTATGCATTTAGGAGTTGCTCCAGGCTTGGGGGACCATATGGGATGCTGGGAATGGAATCTAGGTCAGACCAGGGTCAGAAGCATGGAAGGCAATTGCCCTACAGCTGTGCTATCACTCTGGTCCCTCAGGGCTTATTTTTGTCTCACAGGGATCACTCCTTGTGGTGGTTAAGGTAAGTGCCTGTGCCTTAACAACTCTGCACTATCTCTTTGGCACTTAATTTCTTCTTCTTTTTTTTTTTTGGGGGGGGGGGTCACACCCGGCGTCACTCAGGAGTTACTCCTGGCTCTGCGCTCAGAAATTGCTTCTGGCAGGCTCAGGAGATCATACGGAACTACCATCCGTCCTGGGTCGGCTGCATGTAAGGCAATGCCCTATCTGTTGTACTATCTCTCCGGACCCTTAATTTCTTCTTTTATTTAAAATAAAAATTAGGGCCGGGCAGCGGCGCTAAAGGTAAGGTGCCTGCCTTGCCTGCGCTAGCCTTGGACGGACCGCGGTTCGATCCCCCAGTGTCCCATATGGTCCCCCAAGCCAGGAGCAACTTCTGAGCACATAGCCAGGAGTAACCCCTGAGCATTACCGGGTGTGGCCCAAAAACAAAAACAAAAACAAAATAATAAAATAAAAATTAGATGATAATGGGGGGCAGAGTGGTGGCACTAGAGGTAAGGCATCTCTGCCTTTTGCGTGCGCTAGCCTAGGATGGACCACAGTTCGATCCCCCAGCGTCCCATATGGTCCCCCAAGCCAGGAGCGATTTCTGAGTGCATAGCTAGGAATAACCTCTGAGCTTCAATGGGTGTGACCAAAAAACAAAACAAAAATTAGATAATACGGTGACAATACTATGATTGTGCCTTAGGCAGACGTTTACTTTTGTTTGTTTTGTTTTGTTTTTGGGCCACACCCGGTGGTGCTCAGAGGTTACTCCTGGCTGTTTGCTCAAAAATAGCTCCTGGCAGGCACGGGGGACCATATGGGACACCAGGATTCGAACCAACCACCTTTGGTCCTGGATCGGCTGCTTGCAAGGCAAACACAGCTGTGCTATCTCTCTGGGCCCGCAGATGTTTACTTTTATTTTTATTAGACATACATGAATTCTTCCCCTTCTATTATAGGTATTTGCTAATTAAAAGCAAAAAACTAAATGCCAACATCATTAGAAACACATTATCTAACTAAACTATAATAAATTTAAAAGAGCTAGTAAGTAAAACAAGAAAGGTTTTTATATATTGTTGAATAAAGGTAATACCTTTACTGTAGGAAAGCCTTGCTGTGTTCGATCCTTTACAGAGCCACGGCTACCCTCAGTTAGGTACCGAGCTCGATGCTGGGTCTCAGGTTGTACAACTATCTTCAGCTCCTTTCCCTCACTTTTACCAGGATACTGTCCACATAACATAGGGCTCTTCTTTACTCCAGTCCCTTTTTGGTTTTCTAATGTTCTGAGAAAGTCAAAACACAACAGAGAAAAAGATCAGAATGCTTTCTATTAAGTTACTTAAGATAAAGGAAGAAACAGAATAGGCAATATTAAAAATAACCAGTAACAAAATAAAACAAAACCTAAGGGAATATACACTTAATAAACAAAGTAGCTTTAAAAACTTATAATAAATTTAATTATGACATACAAAACTAAAAGAGACTAAACTAGACAGGGAAGAAAAAGAAGGCATATGTGTGGTAGGAGGAAGATTAAATGCATGATAGGAAAGAGAACAATTAATGTCACTATCATTTTTCAGGTACTTTGGTCAAAATAAAATTTTTTTTTTTTTTTTTTTTTTTTTTTTTTTTTTTTGGTGGTTTTTTTTTGGGTCACACCTGGCAGTGCTCAGGGGTTATTCCTGGCTCCAGGCTCAGAAATTGCTCCTGGCAGGCACAGGGGACCATATGGGACGCCGGGATTCGAACCGATGACCTCCTGCATGAAAGGCAAACACCTTACCTCCATGCTATCTCTCCGGCCCCAAAATAAAATTCTTAAGTGATCTATGTAGATATTATATGAAGCTACAAGATTAACCATCACTATTATTCAGGTTTGCAAAGCAGTTAAAAGATAGAGGTAATAGGGGCCGGGCGGTGGCGCAAAGAGGTAAGGTGCCTGCCTTGCCTGCGCTAGCCTTGGACGGACCGCGGTTCGATCCCCCGGCGTCCCATATGGTCCCCCAAGCCAGGAGCGACTTCTGAGCGCATAGCCAGGAGTAACCCCTGAGCGTTACCGGGTGTGGCCCAAAAACCAAAAAAAAAAAAAAAAAAAAAAAAAAAAAAAAGATAGAGGTAATAAAAGGAAACGAACAAGTAGAAGACCTTAAAAAAACTCAACCATGTGCAAAATGTTCTTTTGTATGTTTTACTAGATATTTTAAACAAAATTATAATAAAAATGAGTGATTCAATTTTCATTGGAAAATTAGCTTTATTCTATTTTTACTAAAGCTTGCAATTTCTATTTGACATTAAGTAAATCCGTCAATATATATATATAAATTTTATAACAGGTTTTAAAGTGATACAAATTTTAAAAATGCATTTCTAAAATCCATTTATTATATATTCACTATGTGGAATGTATGTCCAGAGAAAAGTATTTCAAAGGATAGAATTTCATGTTGTACATGTAAGTTCAAAAATTAAAAAAATATAAATAGAAAATACTGTTAATTTTTATACAGATTTAAAATGATCAATATGCATTTTAAAATAAAATCAAGGGACCGGAAAGTTAGCATGGAGGTAAGGTATTTGCCTTGCATGCAGAAGGACGGTGGTTTGAATCCTGGCATCCCATATGGTCCCCTGAGCCTGCCAGGGGTGATTTCTGAGCAAAGAGTCAGACGTAATCCCTGAGCGCTGCCGGGTGTGACCCAAAAACCAAAAATAAAGTTAGATGTAGATTGGTGGTACACCACATAGCCTCACACGTGTGAGGTCCTAAGTTTGACAGCTGGCATTCAAAAAAAAAGTAAATATAGAGCCACAGAGTCTGGGCCTAAAAGGTCTTCTCAATGCATGATGCCAAAGATCAAATCTAAAGCATCAAGTACACAAAGTAAGCACTCTATCACTAAGTCATATATCCCTTTTCCTGTATGACTCCTGAGATTTAGATTCACACTGAAGATCCAGAAGCCAAGATGCGACTGTACAAAGCCTCCAAAAGCAAACAGGCCCCAAGAAAAATGTCACTTCAAACATGAAAAGAACAATGATACTTTAGCAACTTTAAATCTGTCTCTAATGTTTATCCTTCTAACTTTAATTACATTATTGCCTCAACCATCCCTTACAAATAGAGGAAGAGTAATAATTCATTGCAACCAGAGCTGGCTGAAACCTTATTGTCAAGATGGAGATAGAAGAAAAAAAGAAAGGATGCACAGGAAAGTATTAAGACTAGATAAAGGGCCGGGTAGGTGGCGCTGGAGGTAAGGTGTCTGCCTTGCAAGCGCTAGCCAAGGAAGGACCGAGGTTCGATCCCCCGGCGTCCCATATGGTCCCCCCAAGCCAGAGGCGATTTCTGAGCACATAACCAGAAGTAACCCCTGAGCGTCAAACGGGTGTGGCCCAAAAACCAAAAAAAAAAAAAAAAAAAAAAAGACTAGATAAGATGGAGACTCATGTCCTTAAGATATGATCAATATGGGGCGAGAGAGATAGCATGGAGGTAAGGTGTTTGCCTCGCGAGCAGAAGGTCATTGGTTCGGATCCTGGCATCCCATATGGTCCTGAACCTGCCAGGAGCAATTTCTGAGCATAGAGCCAGGAGTAACCCCTGAGCGCTGCCAGGTGTGACCCAAAAACAAAACAAAACAAAACAAAAAGATACGATCAATCAGGGAATGGAGTGATAGCATAACAGGTAGGGCGTTTGCTTTGCACAGAGTCAACCCAGGTTTGATCCCCAGGATCCCATATATTCTCTGAGCCTGACAAGAGTGATTTTTGAATGCAGAGTAGGAGTAATCCCAAAGCACCACTGGGTGTGACTCCAAACAAACCAACAAACTAATAAAAAGATGTGATCAATCACATCAATAGTCTCTGAACCTTGCAAAAGTTCTTGAAAAATATTTGCTGGTGAAGGGGAATAGGAAAAAAAAGGGGTAAAGAACAGAAATCAGGGAGTTTCTGAAATTAAAATGAAAAAGAATAGACCCTACAGAATTGGTTAATGAAGGCTATTCATGTAAATCTCACATAATTAAGTATATTAAAAGAGTCTAGAAGAATAAGTTCTATAAACTAAAGTATTAACTTGAAGCTGCAACTACAGATGAAACCTTGTTTCTTTTTAATCCTTCTGCATAAAACTTCAAACACTTGCTCTCAATAAAATGAATATACAGTATAACCTTATATGTAATTTTACAATGTAACTGCTTTTGACTTATTTTAGAATAAAACTTAAAAAATTTTATTTACTGGAACTATGTAAAGACATTCCTTAAATATGCACTGAAAAAACTGATTGATGCAACAGTAATAGATGTAATGAGTAAATAGAATATAAATTATTTTCTTCTACTTTTGCATCTTTCAGGTATTTAAAATCAGTATTTATATTACAAAAAATAGAAAAATTAAAGTACCAATTTGGCAAAATATGGATTTTATATTCTTTCCTTAGCCAAACTAATATCTATTAGGGTAAGTGGATGATGATGATGTTTACTATTTCATAAAATATTTGGGATAGAGACTCTTATGTGAAGGGCCACAGATATAGCTCAGTAGCAGCATTTGCCTTGTATGTGTGAGTTCCTATGTTTGATCCCAGGATAACCAAAAAAAAAAAAAAATGGTATGAGCTGACAAAGTCTACATATTATTATGGTTTAAGAATGCAGATAAGTAAAAAAATTTCTGGAACAAATCCATAAAAAAAGTTCCTTAAAATTACTTCAAACTCAGTTTTAAAATGGAAAACCGATTTGAATTTAGCTGTAAAACCATAAAAAAAGTAAAATAAAAAATACCCCAACTAGTTCTAAGGAATAGTTAAATTACTTTAAGACATGATGACTTAAAAAAAAGGAAAAAGGGTTGGGAAAATAGCTCCGCATACTGGAGCACATGCAGCCTGGCTGCAGAAGGCCCGAGTTTGATTCCGAGCATTTTATGCCATAAGCACCATAATCCCCAACACCAACCAGGCGGAGCATTGCCAAGTGTGGTCAAAAGCAAACAAAAACAAACCAAAAAAAAAAAATAAATAAAATAAACCAAAATCAAAAAAGAAAAAAATAGAGGTTGATTAACACATGGGAATTTACTTCTAAATAATATTTAGAGGGTAACCCCCCACTTAACATATTCTCCTTAGAATTGTTAGTGTTTCTACACTCTCTGTCCTACTTTTGGTTTTCTATGTTACAAAAAGAATTTTACAACAAAACACAAAATAGGTTTCACATCTAGATGACATCATCTTTATTTTTAGAATACCTAGAAAAAACAATGCTACTAACTCTTGAGATACTTATTTAAGAATTTAAAAATAGGGGCCGGAGAGATAGCATGGAGGTAAGGCGTTTGCCTTTCATGCAGGAGGTCATTGGTTCGAATCCCAGCGCCCCATATGGTCCCCTGTGCCTGCCAGGAGCAATTTCTGAGCCTGGAGCCAGGAATAACCCGAGCACTGCCGGGTGTGACCCAAAAACCACAAAAAAAAAAAAAAAAAAGAATTTAAAAATAGGGCTCGGAGAGATAGCACAGCGGTGTTTGCCTTGCAAGCAGCCGATCCAGGACCAAAGGTGGTTGGTTCGAATCCCTGCATCCCATATTGTCCCCCGTGCCTGCCGAGCTATTTCTGAGCAGACAGCCAGGAGTAACCCCTGAGCAAAGCTGGGTGTGGCCAAAAAAAAAAAAAATAGGGGTTGGTAAGTGGCGCTAGAGGTAAGGTGTCTGCCTTGCAAGCGCTAGCCAAGGAAGGACCACGGTTCCATCCCCTGGCATCCCATATGGTCCCCCCAAGCCAGGGGCAATTTCTGAGCGCTTAGCCAGGAGTGATTCCCGAGCATCAAACAGGTGTGGCCCAAAAAATAAAAAAAAAAAAAAAATAAAAAAAAAAAAAAAGAATTTATGGGCCCGGAGAGATAGCAGAGCGGCGTTTGCCTTGCAAACAGCCGATCCAGGACCAAAGGTGGTTGGTTCGAATCCCGGTGTCCCATATGGTCCCCCGTGCCTGCCAGGAGCTATTTCTGAGCAGACAGCCAGGAGTAACCCCTGAGCATTGCCGGGAGTGGCCCAAAAACCAAAAAAAAAAAAAAAAAAAGAATTTAAAAATAGGGCCAGAGAGATAGCATGGAGGTAAGGCGTTTGCCTTGCATGCAGAAGGACAATGGTTCAAATCCTGGAATCCCATATGGTCCCCCGAGCCTGCCAGGAGCGATTTCTGAGCATAGAGCCAGGAGTAACCCCTGAGCGCGCTGCCGGGTGTGGACCCCCCCCCCCCAAAGAAAAAGGATTGAAAAATAACATGGATTGGAATGTCTGAATCATTAAGCAGTCTTTACAAACATGGTAAATTTCTTAATAAATTGTAACTGCATATAATATTTTAATAATACAAAATGTTATGTCCATCATGAAGCTCAATAAACTGCTGTAGTAATATATTTGAGAACAATTTTAAAAATAAGGGCTGAAATGAGGCTGGAGTGATAGTATAATGGGTAAGGCATTTGCCTTGCACATGGCGGACCAGGATTTAATACCTGGGATCCCTTATAGTCCCAAAGCATTACCAGGAGTAGATCCTGAATGCAGAGCCAAGAGCACTGTCGAGTGTGACCCAAGACTAAGAAAAAAAAGGTTTTTTTAAGCACTATATATTTGCAAATTTATGGCACATTAGATCTGAGTTTGTCTTTCAAAACATTTCTGCATTTCTTTCACTTCTAATATTTTTCTCATTGAAAAACATAATTTTGAGAGCCTCTTAAGTATGTCCAAAGGTTTACTTTTCTATGTATTTATATATGGTTTTATTATTAATACCATTTTATAAATTCAAATTTTAAGCTTCCATCATTTCCATATATGCCAGTGTCAAATATTTTTCCATTACCTAAGAAGCTGGACATTTCTTCTGCTGCTTGATGAGTTTCTGTTCCATGAATTATTTCATGAGAGATTTTTGTCTTGACAAATATTATTATACTTTCCCTGGGTAACCTCAAATCATTTCTAAGATATATCTATCATACAAAAGTAGAAGCAGAAAAGATGTAGGTCAAGTTATCTCTTTAATAGCAACTGCAAATCATGTGTGTTGACTATCTCTTAAGTCAAAATCTTACTTATCTTTTATTTGAAACTTTAACATTGATTTCAGTATAAAAATGAAAATCTCTCCTGGAACTTAAAAATAGACCTCCCTTTATTAAAGCCCAAGTAAACATATACCAGTATTTATGATAAACACGAATCTTACAGAGCTGTGCTATTATGTTTAAGATTATTATTCTATAAATAATAATCTACAAATGTTATGTTCTAGAATTTATCATTTTAAGAAAGGTTTTTAAATTCATTTGCTAATCCAGATTTTCTAAAAGTGAAAAACATTTTAGTGTGCATTTTTTTTAAAATTTAAACTTAACACCCAAGCTGGGATGTGGCTCAGTAACAAAGCACTTGCCTTGCATGCATGAGACGTGGGTTTGATCCCTGGAACCGCACACACACACAAAAAAAAAACCAACAAAAAAAGTGTGTAAATATGTAACCCCTTTTACTTGAGAACATAGAAGAATTATAATTATAGAATTATAAAATAATTATTACTTAAATGGCAGCTATTGCTTTAAAATATACTGAGGATGTATTTAAAGCTATTTGGTATACATTAAGAATAATCTATTATAATGAACCATATTTAAAAATATTATCAATGATGTCATCAAGTAGCAAACCAGTGGAAAACTCTCTATTACTTTGGGGCACTTGGAAATTGCAGAAGATTGTGGGTAATACTAAAGTGCCATACCTGTCTCCAAAAAAAGTAATCTTTCAAATCCAATAAATCCAGTCAAAAAGGCTAGCAATTAAGTGTTAGAATGAATGCATTAAAGAAATTAAAAAATTAAAAATAGGTGACAATTCTGTAGAGCCAAGAATACTCTATCATAGTGCTGATATAGTGAGTGCTGAATGAACTTACAAAACTAAAGAAATCCTCTAACATGTAACATCTAACAACCCTGTTCTATCACATCTCAAATAAGTTGCCTAGAATGAGAAATAGCTTTTAAAACATTTTATGAACTTATACATCAGGACAAATAATCTTGAATCTTAAAGTACACAAATCTAAATGTTGATAAGTAACATTTAGATTTAATTTTTCTTATTTACATATATTTTATCTATATAAATAAAAGTCCAAAAATCCTCACAGAGGGGCCTGTGTGATAGCACAGCAGTAGGGCATTTGCCTCGCACAAGGCTGATCCGGACGACCTGGGTCCAATTATTGGCATTCCATATGGTCCCCTGAGCCTGCCAGGAGTGATTTCTGAGCACAGAGCCAGGAGTAACCCCTGAGCACCACCACCGGGTGTGGTCCAAAAACAAAAAACAAAACAAGCAAAAAACTCAAAAAATCCTCATAGAAATGGAAACATGAAAGAATACATGAAGTAGCCTCTGTGAAAATTTTAAGTTGAGTTCAGATACTTTATTAATAGCTATTTCTATGACTGAGAGTCTTTTAAATCTTTTAAAAGTATACATCCATTTGAAAATTATTTCAAGCAGATTTTTCTATATTTAATTTTCATAAAATAAGACCTATTGCTAAATTAATATCTTTTCTAGAGTAAAACTAGGTAATTTAAATTTTTCATGTATTTAGTGATAAAAATTATTATCTTTGCTTTATATGCGAACGAGCCATTAAGAAAAGTGGGGAATGATTTTTTTTCTTTGTTTTGCATTATGGTGATAGAACTTTAAAAAAATGTGAATACCAACCCATTTCCTGCTTTTGAGTTGCCTTTGTTGTCCGTAGTAAGCTGAGAAAGCACATAGTGAGGTGCTTTGGCACTGTCGGCATCAAATATATCCATATTAGATTCTTCACAGTCTCGTCGTTTGACCCCCGGCCTCTGCTTTGGATTTCGTTTTCGTGATTTACGAGGTACCTCAGTGTTATCATTGTAGGAACTGGTGCTCATGTTACTGAAGTTGGAGGGGGAATCCTCCATCCACATACTGCAGCTCTGCTCAGATTCCAATGCACACCCCTCATCCTGGCAGGACATCCGACTGTTATCCAGCAAGTCCTCAGGTGGTGGTGAGATGTACAAGACTGTGTGTCTCTTCGGTGTTGATGGATGCTGCTGAACTGTGTTACTGGTTAACTGCTTTTCACTTACCCCTCTGTTACTTACCCCCAAGGCTGAGGAGCAGCTCTCCACTTGCATAGCCTTGCTGTCGGTGACTGAGGTAGAATAAATGGTAGGGCTGGAAGAGGTGGTAAAGGAGCTGCAAGCACCGCCCATGGAGGAAGAGGAGGGAGCTGAAGAAGCATCTGCAGTGTATAATTTAAGAGTAAATACACAATACATGTTTTTGCCTACACTGGCTAGCAGTCCCATTGAAAATGTGATTGTGAACTGATTGTTTTTCCCCAAAATGAATAGTTGGAATTTGGTTACATTTTAGATATAAATGCTTCAAGCAATACAAGGCCTAAGAAGTGAATTTTTTAAAATGTCCAAATAGCATTATTTTACTTGTTATAATTGATAGATTTTTAAAAAAAAATCTAATTTAATATTTTAAGCTGTAAAGCAAGAATAAAGATTTTATTGCCTCAGCCAGATTTCATTATAAATAATAAAAGAAAACCCCAATGTAAAATATATGCTTGTGGTCCATATTCAATGCCAATTAAATAATTCATTATAGAATTTGAAAAGTGGGACTGTGCTTAGCCACAAAATATTAAAATAAGTTTCTAACCTATGAAGCAGAGAACTACAGGTCATTTTTAATGCAGACACTCCCTGCTTCAGAGGCAAATCCTGGAATAAAAATATGAGAAAGTAAATGAGAAAAGAGCTGCTGGTTATTCCAGATATCAATTATAAAATGATAAATAAATAGAAAAATATAAAATCAACTGAACTGGAGGTAAAATGGAACTGGTACCATCACTAGGATTGCTATAAAATCTACAGAAACGAAAGTGGAAAGGTTTGATTTGAAACATGCTGGGCTGTAGAGAATAAATGAGTTAATCAGCAAGGGTGTCCAGAAATTGGAAGTGGCAATTCAAAACTATGATTTCTAAAATGAATAAATCCATCTTTTATGGTAAAAAAATGTAAAGATCAATATCGGATGGATGGATTTCTCTCATAAAGTAGTTGATAACACATTCAACAACTGATTACCGCTACCCATTTCATCTCTAACATCTGTTTGATGTTAAATAGTAAAGAAATTTTCTAATATGAGTAACAGTAAATTTATTAGCTAAAGTCTAGCAAAAAGGTTAAGCTGGAAAAATATCTCTGAAGAGTACCAAAATTAGTTCCTATAAAGTGGTTATTTTATAAAACCATTTATCCATTTTGGCTAACTTTTAAAAAAGTTCTTTTCAAAATGTAAGGCAACTGGCAGGACAGCTCAATGAAAATATTACTTTAACTTTAACAATATATGATAAGAGGTATGCTAGTATTGTTAAGGTTGAAAGTTATCAACCCTAAAATTTTAGAAAAATTGCTTTACCTTGTGTAAGATATGAAAACACTTATGATCATACACAAAAAAATAACCAAAAACAGATTTACATGTGACAGACAATTGAAAGACATGTTTAAGTCTAAAATATTATCTATAGCAAAGTATGCCACTGTTTTAAGGTGGTATGATAAAACTTAAAGCTGTGATGTGCAGTAATAGGAACTGCAACATTCATTACAATAACAAAGAATAAAATCTAGAAATGTCAATGCTTAGGTAATTAAAAAGCCAAATGCCAAAGATTTATTTTATTATTTAGTTTTTTGGGCCATACCCGGCAGTGCTCGGGTCTTACTCCAGGTTCTGAGCTCAAGGATCACTCCTGGCAGGGCTGGGATACTATATGGGGGTTCTGGGGATCGAACCCAGGGTGGCCACGTGCAAGGCAAGTTCCTTACCCCAGGTACTATTTCTCCAATCCCCAAAGATCTATGTTAAAATGAAAACATGTACCAAAACAAATCACTTGAAAGAATTTAATTCATCGATAATTTTTCATTGTGGTCAAAGCTGAAAAGCATAGTAATTAATATTCACTTTCAATAATATGGTCTGTGTAGTGCCACATGGAAAGATTTTCCCCAACTACCATCAGAGTCTAGAACAATTAGATAATACCAGTTCCATTTTCCATTTTATATTCTGTCAAATGCAGAGGCTGAAATGGGAAAGTTCAGTCACTTTAAACTGCATTCCAATTTAAAGAAAAATTTATCAATTTTGTTTCATGCAATAAAGCAGTGTTTTCTTAGTAAATAAATCTTTTAAAAATTTGTAGAAACTACAAAATCTATGTTCTAATGTCAGTGACAGTTTAGGAGCTGATTTGTAGCCACTTTGGGTTTAAATAATGATTTTTTTTGAAAAACACTATATATTTTAGAAATTAAAATATTAGGTGTAACATTCCTCCATCTGTTCCAACTATTGGCAAACATGAACCTAATTTTGTTTGTGTGTGTGTGTGTGTGTGTGTGTGTGTGTGTGTATGAGTCTATGAGCTTCATTTTCAGAGAAATACAAGTATGCAGTATGTGATACTTACAGAAGAGCAAATTAAACATGCAGCATAAATGCTGTGAACTTGTATTTCTATGACTCCTTCCCTCCACCCACTCACTTAAATCTAAGTAACGTACACACGAAAACGGAAAATATTAACATCTCAGGGATCTCTGTTAGATGGCAAGTGTAAGAGAAAAACAATCATAACTTCACATCACTCTTTGCTTGCGCTAGATATGATCTTATCTTTCAAATCTTATCACAGCCCCCTAGTCATATATATAACTGATATTATAATAATAAAATGTTATGTTCTGGGACAGGTTTGTCAAGCTGTTATACCCTATATGAATAGAAATAGGCTATACATTTTCCCTTGGGTACTTAATATAAAATTTTTTTTCTTTACCTTAAGTTTATGGTATTAAATAGAAAGGTTTCTTTTGGGGGGCAGTTGGTTTTTGGGCCACATCCAATGACACTCGGGGTTTACTCCTGGCTATGCACACAGAAATTGCTCCTGGCTGGGTAGACCAGATAGGACACCGGGGGAATCAAACCACAGCCTGTCCTAGGTTAGCTGTGTGCAAGGCAAAGCCCTACCACTTTCGCCACCATTCCAGCCCCAAATAGAAAGGTTTTAGCACAAAACTATAAAGCTGAAAACAAACTGTCAGAAGACAGCAGTTGGCATCTTTTAAATAAAAACATTACTTTAAAAAATCTACATCTGTTTGAACCTGAAGTACAAATATTCTATTCATTTTAAGACTGCAACTAAGGGAAACTTTTTTTTTTTGGTAATTTGTAAGATTGTTTCCAAGATTATCATTGTTGTTCTGCTGGTGGTGATTATCTCTTCTAGTTGTTACTTCTTTAGGGACAGTGGTGGAGAAAAAGAGGGCAGTCAGGTGTGGGTGTGGAACAATGCATGGACGAAACTATTATTAACACTATTATAAATTATGGTACTTCAAAAAAATGGGAGAAAGAGTTGTTACACTTTGTTTATCAAGGCATCACCTAAATTTAGTAACCCCACGTAGTGAGGCAAAATAGAATATAAAAACTGTAAAAAAAAAAACAAAACACACACACACACAAAAAAAAACACCAAAAAAACCCTGTGGTCCCCTTATGAATAATGTATATTGTTTTGCTTTCCCAAGCAGTGCTCAAGAATCCCTGGGGTTTTTGTAACAGGCTGGAGAGTTCAGTTTTGGGATTCAAGAATTTAATACTACAAGGGCCCTCAAAACCAGGGTAATAAGGTTTTCTTGGTGCTCAAGAGCCCCCAGAACTATACCCAATGGTGCTCAAAAGACTATTCAGAGCATCATTTAATAGATAGTTTAACTGACTTTGTACAGAAGTAAAATGCTGGTGCATACTGTTTCATCTATACTTTTAAATACTTAATTTTTTTAAATCTTCTTCCTCTTTTTTTTGCCCTTTGTCCCATACCCAGCAGTGCTCAGGGCTTACTTACTCCTAGTCTGCACTCAGGGATCATGCCTAGTGGGCTCATGAGACTGTATGGGATGCAGGAGAGCAAATCCAGGTCAACTGCATGAAAGTTGAGTGCCTCACCCATTGTACTTTCTCTGACCCCGACATTTAAGTTCTTTAAAATGAAATATAAAAATTCTTTTTTTACTTTATTTTTATGTTAGAAATTCAGGGACAATGCTTAATTGCTACATATTAAAACATAAAACTTCCAATTAAGAAGTGTTTAAAAAAAAACATTTTATTTGCTTTTTTTCCCTCTGAGCAGAAATAGAGATGTATTTCTATTTGCACTCAGGAAATCATTTCTGCAGGGGACCAAACCTAGGTCAATCACATGCAAGGCAAGTGTCCCACCTGCTGTAGAAATGCTGTGGCCCAATGAATAATTTTTTTTTGGGGCCACACCTGTTTGATGCTCAGGGGTTACTCCTGGCTACGTGCTCAGAAATCGCCCCTGGCTTGGGGAGACCATATGGGACGCCAGGGGATCGAACCGTGGTCCTTCCTTGGCTAGCACTTGCAAGGCAGACACCTTACCTCTAGCGCCACCTGACTGCCCCCCCATGAATAATTTTTTAATGAAAAATTATTTTATTATTTTTCTACTACTTTATATTTTTTTCTATTTTGGTTTTTGGGCCACACCTGGTAATGCTGAGAGACCAATATGAGATTCTCAGTGATCAAACCAAGGTCGGTCACAGGCAAGAAAAGTGTCTTGACCCCTGAACCATCTCTTTGGTCCTGACTGAGAGTCAAATGCTTCTATAGCATTTCCTGTGATCAGACAGTACAGTAAAACAAAGAGATAACTGATAGAAAACTGTATAAAACTATTCCTACAGTTTAATAGTAGAAAATTATAGTCTATAAATATTAATTCTAAAATTTATAAGCAAAGGGAGGGAACACAAAGTCCTCCACATGTAAATCTAATTCTACCATTAGCAATAGCCAATTACACTAAATGCTAGTAATGAACTTGCATTGTATGTGTGAGTATCTAAAAAGGAAAAAAAATGGGAGGAAGGAGAGGGGGAGGGACGAGGCAGAGGGGGAGAATGAGAAAGAGAGAGTAAGAGAGAAGAAAAATGTCGGCCACAGAGGCAGGTAGAGGAGAGGGCAGTGGGAAGGGTGGGAGGGAAACGAGGGACATTGATGGCAAGAAATTTGGACTGGTAAGGGTGTTGTATGTTATATGATTGAAACCTAATCATGAACAACTTTATAACTGTGTATCTTGCAGTGATCCAGTTAAGGAATTTATGAATTTACTTGTATGAAAACATACAAGTATTACTTACTAACTTTATGTGAAAATTAAAATGTATTTTATGGACTAGGAATGTGTTCAACAGTAAATCTTGTGCCTTACATGTGTTACATGTGTATGAGACCTGAGTTTGATCCCATGCACCACACACAAAAAGCATTTTACTTTATTTATCTATTTATTTATTTATTTTGTTTTGTTTTGTTTTGGGACCGCACCCAGTGGTGCTCAGGGGTTACTCCTGGCTCTGTGCTCACAAATCACTCCTGGCAGGCTCAGGGGACCATATGGGATGCCGGGAATTGAACCCGGGTCCACCCCGGGTTGGCTGTGTCTAGGCAAAGGCCCTACAGCTGGACTATCATTCCAAGCAAAAAGCATTTTAAAAAGTACTTTTAAAAAGTACATATAGAAACCAATGTTTTAATATATCTTATGCTTAGATTAAATTTTAAGATTGAAAGTATTCATGGGCAAGAATGTGGGGCCGGGTAGGTGGCGCTGGAGGTAAGGTGTCTGCCTTGCAAGCGCTAGCCAAGGAAGGACCACGGTTCGATCCCCCGGCGTCCCATATGGTCCCCCCAAGCCAGGGGCGATTTCTGAGCACATAGCTAGGAGTAACCCCTGAGCATCAAACGGGTGTGGCCCAAAAAACCAAAAAAAAAAAAAAAAAAAAAAAAGAATGTTATGTGGGGCTGGGAGTGGGTCACACCAGTGGTGTTCAGTGGCTGTTTCTGGTTTTATGCTCAGGAATGATCCCTTGTGGTACACAGGGGACCATACAAAGTGCCAAAGCTGAGTCACTGCAGCTGCATCAAGAAAAGTGACCTATCTTTAGTACTATTCTCCAGGCCTTACTAGTTGTTTTTCAAACTAACATTTGATTTTAGTGTTTAATATACCTTAAAGAGATATACTTTATACATAATTCCTTATAGAAAAATTTATAATTAGAAACATTAGTCCTAAAAAGAAACAAATGGATTTAAAATGTGACAAATCACATTTAACTGACTTTTCAAGGCCAAGTGTGTGATTTCTGCCATTTTAATATGCTCATATATAACATTTTAACAAAAAGCAAAATCAGTTGAGTTTGCTTTAAAAGCCATAAAAACATTAAAATTCTGCCAAGTGTGTTAAGTGAACCAATAGTGGAACGGAGAAGGGGTAAATTGTTGCCTGTTCAGAAAATGGTAATAAAAATCAGCACAAATAATTGGAAACAATTTCTTGTCAAAAAACACTGTTCAACCTTAGTTATTCAAATATTTTTTGTTGGTAACAATAATTCCAAATCTTTGAAATCTTTGCCTGATAAAAGTCATCAAATATAAGGACATTTAAAATCAAAGAAGAAAGATATTTAAGGGAAAAAAAAAACAGTAATTACAGACAACATTTATGTTGTCAAGGGACCGAAAACATCTAGAACACACAAAGTGGCTGCAAACCTGCTTTGTCAACACCTTACATGCCAACTTTTGTTTTCTATTTTCTTCTTATAATATTAATGTAAAGTTCATAAAATGTTTAGTTTAAATCAGTATTAGCCCACTATTCAGAAACAATGAAACAAACAAAAAAAAAGAAATGAAGGAAGGAAGGAAGGAAGGAAGGAAGGAAGGAAGGAAGGAAGGAAGGAAGGAAGGAAGGAAGGAAGGAAGGAAGGAAGGAAGGAAGGAAGGAAGGAAGGAAGGAAGGAAGGAAGGAAGGAAGGAAGGGAAGGAAGGAAGGAAGGAAGGAAGGAAAGAAAGAAAGAAAGAAAGAAAGAAAGAAAGAAAGAAAGAAAGAAAGAAAGAAAGAAAGAAAGAAAGAAAGAAAGAAAGAAAGAAAGAAAGAAAGAAAGAAAGAAAGAAAGAAAGAAAGAAAGAAAAAGACTTATGAGAAGTCTAAAAAATAAGACCAACCTATACCCTGGGTGAAATTAGATGGGTTAAATGTTTCTGGTACTATTTGTCTTCACTATTGACAGACACTGTCACATAACCCACCACACGATGCCTGTCTCTGAATGACGAAGCTAGAATGCAAGTTAAGTGTATTAATAGAAAAACAACTAGCATCCCAGCATATAAAATAAGCAATCCAGATTATTTTACAAAAGCAACACCCCCCAAAATAAAACCTCAAAAATTGTAGGGGTGATAATTTCATTTACACGTTTAAAATGGTTTTAATTTTCACCTGTATTTTCCCCAACCAATGCAAGTTTACAAGCTACAATAGGCAAAGTTATAAAAACAAGCTTTAAAAGTTTAAGTTAGAAACATCATAATAAAATTATGTGAGTAAATTTCTTATCAAAACTATTTGCTAATTCATATTCACCAATTTGTTCTCCCATTTATAACACAATCTAATCCATAAACCAGAATTTTTTTTTCTCAGATAGGTATTTTTAGAGTATGCTCTTATGCAAGCTCTCTTAATAGTGGAAGAAAGGAGCTGGAGAGCTGTAGTGAGTAGGGAGTTTGCCTTTCAGGCAGCTGACTTGGGTTCAATCTCTGGAATCTCATCTAGTCCCCCAAACAACATCAGGAGTGATTGCTGAGTGCAGAACCAGGAGTAAGCCATAAGCTTTGTTGGATGTGCCCGCTCAAACAAAACAAAACAAAGAAAAAGAACAGTAGAAGATAGTATGATCTGACTAACACACTCAAGCAGTAAAAACTATCTGTACTTTAAAGGTAAGAGACTTTTTTTAATTTCACAAATTTATACACCTACATATTCTTTCAAATAATATTATCACTTTACATTTTCCAAGGTATATATGACATGTGCACAAAAATTTGGTCATACAAGTTTTGTTTAAAAAGAGTTTGGAGCCAGAGCAATATAGTACCGTGGGTTGGGCTTTTGCCTTCTTTCTGGCAGACTGTGATTCAATCTCTAATACCCATTATGGCTCCCTAGCCCACCAGAAATGATTCCTAAGTGCAGAGCCAGGAGTAAGTCCCAAGCAGCACCAAGTATTATTTAAAACAAAAACCCTTAAAAACAAAAACCAACAGCACCATCATCAGAGCTAAAAAGTTTTTTACTTATGTACTGGAGACCTTTATGTCTTTTTCAGTCTATTTAAATGCTAGAGTTGTAATACTACATAATAGTAACTTTTCTTTTGTTTTTGTTTTTGAGTCACACCTGGCAGCGCTCAGGGGTTACTCCTGGCTCCACGCTCAGAAATCGCTCCTGGCAGGCTCGGGGAACCATATGGGACACCGGGATTCGAACCATCAACCTTCTGCATAGAAGGCAAAAATGCCTTACCTCCATGCTATCTCTCTGGCCCCATAATAGTAACTTTTCTAATTTTAATAAGATTTTTCTTAAAATTATTTTTACTTTGAAAGCATAAAAATAGTTTCACAGAATATTTATTAATGTTTCCTGAAAAACAAAGTACTTAATTTTGAGCAATGTTTTAATATAGCTTTTTTTTTCAACTCAGAGTATTTGAGCACAATAAGCATTATAGGTAAGCATGGTAAAGTATGTTTTTTAAATCCTTTTCAATAGAAAAAGAAAGATGGTTTCTTCTTATTTAAACACAGAAAAGGAATCATTATAGTAGTTGATAACTACATTTATTGCATTGCAAAGTCTGCAGGAAGTTCATAAATAAAAAAGACAACTATTCCTCAAAGATTTCTCTGTGTCACTGAAATCTTCTAAGTTAATTTAATTAATAGGTTTTACACTGAGCCTTTATTAGATTATTTATTAGACCCCCAACTATAAGCAAAATAATCTAGGTAGAAAAACAAAAACTATAATTGCTTTACTAGAAGCTCTGATAATTGATCAGACACTTTTTATCATATTCCTTCTTTAAAAATTGAAAAATATAGTATGGTTTTTTTTGTTTTGGGGTCACACCTGGTGGGTGGTATTCAGGACCTGGAACCAGACTGGGGGTGAGGGGTTTGGTCCTGGTGGTAAGGGAATCATAAGTTACCAGAGATTGAATCCAAGGCTCCTGCAGACAGAATCATCCTTTCAGAAGCTATCTGTTTCAATCCATGTTCCTTCTTTGTTTTTAGGCAGTATATGGGGTTATTCCTAGTCCTCTGCTTAGGGGTAAAACTGGTGGTCCATAGGAAAACATACAGTGCTAGAGGTGAGCTGGGACTCTAAGACAAAGTATGTGCTTAGCCTACAGTGCCCCAATGAGGTAAGGATAAGTCAGAAAGTAGATTCCATGGCCCAGGTATAGTTGTACCTGGATTTAACTTCAAAACAATATAAAACAAATCAGTTTTGTAAAAAAAAAATTTTGGAAATGCTTTCTGTTTACTTAAAGAAGGCTTGTGGAATGGTTTTTTTTTTTGAAAAGTGGGGCACAATAGGTCAACTAAGTTTGGAAACCTATGATCTTTATGATAGAAAAAATATAGCAATCAGATTCAAATTCAGACTTTTGTGATTCACAAAACCCACACTAATCTTATTAGATTTGGTATGTGGGGAAAAAATAGGTAGAAACAAGTAAATCTATAATGCATGGAAGGAGTGGAAGGGAACATGAAAGATTTTGAGGGGCTTTAATGTGATATTTTCTGACTTAATATAAGAAATGACCATACCCAGAGTACTCTAAGACTATTTCTGGCTGTGTTCAGGAGTAACTGACCCCTGGCAATGCTTGGAGAACTTTTTGTGGTACTATGGATTTAAACTGGGATCAGTGAAATGCAAAACAAGGGGGCCAAGGATGCCTTAAGCCCTGTACAGTCTCTTGGCACCAAATTTACCCTTTTTTTTTTTTTTTTTTGGCGATCGTTTGTTTGTTTTTTGTTTGGTTGTTTTGTGCCACACTCAGCAGTAATCAGAGCTTATGGTGGGCTGTTTGCTCAGGGATCAATCACCCTGGCAGAAATAGGGGGACTATATGGAGTGCTGGGGAACAAATCCAGGTTGGCCAGGTGCAAGGAGCCCTACCTGTTGTACTATCACTTTAGATGCCCTAATTTACTTTAATTAAGAGGATTTGGGGAAGGAGGGAAAAGAGAAGAATTAAGATTGTCTCAGTGGACTAAAATACTGCCAATGAACATATACATCCATTAGAAATAAAGTTAATAAATTTAATATTTATGTCAAAGATAAATTCAAGATGTATCCAATATATCTGTTATCTTGAGGGGAGGGGGATTGATAAGTTACAGCACCATTTTCTGTTACTTTTTAAGAGTACAGTTCATTGGGCATTTTGATATTTTTTTTTCAGGGCCACATTCATTTGATGCTCAGGGGTTACTCCTGGCTAAGCGCTCAGAAATTGCCCCTGGCTTGGGGGGACCATATGGGATGCTGGGGGATCGAACTGCGGTCATTCCTTGGCTAGCTCTTGCAAGGCAGACACCTTACCTCTAGTGCCACCTCTCCAGCCCCGCATTTTGGTATTTTTTAAAAATCTGCAAGCAAATTCTTGATCCAGTGTACTTTTATTCTGCCCCCTAAGATTATTGTTTTAAGAGAGACCACTTCTGAAAATACTTGCACCCAATGGTGTTCAGAGACTACTGTGGCTGGTGGTGCTGGGTAGGCATATGCTCTACCACTTGAAAAACCTCCTTTAGCCACACTTGGTGTATATTTGTCCTTTTTCGTTTGTTTGTTTTGGAGCTACACTTGGCAATGCTCAGGAAACCATATGTAATGCCAAGGACTGAATGGGGTCATCAGTCCACAAGGCAAGCACCCTAAGACTGTATATCAATCTGACCCCACACTGTTTTAAAAAGAACTATTTAATATTTAAAACTAAACCTAGGTCTCTGTGCTAACACTTAACAAATGTTTTCAAAAAAAAAAAAAAAAAAAAAACAAAAACAAAAAAACAAATGTTTTCATTGTGATTTTTATATTTAAGTGAAAAATGTCATCTGAATTGGTAAAATATTTATTAACCCAATCCATTCCTCTAATATCTGTCCCAGTTAGAGTATTATTTCTACAACTTTATGAGTATGACTTATATAATTAATTAAGGGGGAGTCACCCACAAAAAAGCAGCAGCTAGAAGCTTCTCTGGCGCTGTGATTGCTCTGTGACTGCAGTGGCTCTATGAGGGCTCTGTGACTGTAGTGGCACTTAGAGAACCGTAAGTGTCTGGGATTCAACCCAGGTCTCCCACATGCAAAGAATGCACTCGATTCATTCAGCTATCTCTTCAGTCCCTATGTATCTAATTGTTAGTGATGGCACTACTTCTTGCTTCTAATATGATCATACTTACTGGCAATTAAAAATGAGCCCACTCTATATTAATTTCTTAATGTGAAAATATGTAAAAAAAACATAAAAATAAAAATTGTATCTTTTTGGGGGGGCACACCCAGTTGTTTAGGCTTACTTCTGGCTCTGTACTCAGGAAACACTTCTGGCAGGCTTGGAGACCATTTTGGATGTCAGAGACTGAATCTGGGTCAGCCGGCCATGAGCAAGACAAGAGCCTTACCTGCTGTACTAGTTCTCTGACCTCAGAAATTATGTTTTTATACACATATTTTGCTCTAGGAATGATTGAAATATGAGAATTTCCTAAGACTGGGAGATGGCTCATGCTTTGCTCAGCTTTGATCCCCAACACTATAAGGTTTCCCAAAGACTGAAAGGAGTGGCTCCCAACTAGTAACAGCTGTGGTCCTAAAACAGGAAGAAAAAAGGCTATTTTCTAAAGATTTAGGTAACTGAGAAAGTTATCAAGGAGTTTCTAAAATTATTGTGAGGATAATAAGTAAGGAAATATTTACAAATAAAGCATAATTTAACCTGGGTAGATCATGTGCAAGTACAAGGCAAGTGCCTTACCCACTATACTAACTCTCCAGCATCAGATTGTTTTTGTTTTGTTTTGGGGTCACACCCAGCTTCGCTCAGGGGTTACTCCTGGCAGGCACGGGGGACCATGTGGGATGCCAGGATTCAAACCACCATTCATCCTGTTCTGGATCGGCTGTGTGCAAGGCAAAATGCCCTATCTCCGTGCTATCTCTCTGGTCCCAGATTTTTTTTTGAAGGGGAGGCCTGGGGGCTCACCTGCTTGCCATATTTGGCCTGGTTGTTAAGGCAGGCCAACAGTTCAATGCTTAGGCCTGATAATTTACTGTTTAGATCTTCATCAGTAATGAGAAAAAGCCATTTGTTTATGAATGTGGCAAACCCTTTCAGTTATTCCTTTTGGGCTACACATGGCTGTGTTCAGAGCTTACTTCTGGCTCTGTGCTCAGGCACTGTTTCTGCTGGGGCGTGAGGGGTCATAGGTGAAGCTGAATATCTAACCTATGTCATAGCCTTACCTGCTATACTATCTCCCCAGCTTTAAAATGTTAATTTTTTTTTTTTTTTTTTTGGTTTTTGGTTTTTGGGTCACACCCGGCAATGCTCAGGGATTACTCCTGGCTGTCTGCTCAGAAATAGCTCCTGGCAGGCATGGGGGACCATATGGGACACTGGGATTCGAACCAACCACCTTTGATCCTGGATCGGCTGCTTGCAAGGCAAACGCCGCTGTGCTCTCTCCGGGCCCTAAAATGTTAACGTTTTAATAGTAACTTTAGCAAGACGTTTTTTGCTAAAAATGAGTAAACATAATGCCATATTCCAAAATAAAGACAGAGTAGACAGAGTCTAGAATTAAATAAGAAGATAATGTGATGGTTTCTTTTTTTTTTTTTTGAGTGCTAGGTTGAATCCAAGATCAACATGAGAACATTGACTCGTATCCCTGACCCATACTTGGAATTCTTGAAATGAAGATAAAGTTCAATATCCACCTCTATGAAAGCATTTCAATTTTATTTATTTAGATCTTTTGGGATGTGTTGCTGTGGAGTGCCTCTCTAGATGGCTAGGCTCATTTAGTATTGCCTGAGGGGCCAAAAAATACCAGTGACTGAACCAGTTCCTTGTATTTGGTAGGTATTCACTCCTGCTCTTTGAGCTATCTCTTGACAGTAGGATTTCCTGGTTTTAAAAAAGGAAGTATTAATTTAAAAAAATCAATCGAACCAAAGAATAAAAACTATTAGCACACAAATAGATTTAAAACAATAATTGTTTCCTGTGAACTAGACCTCAGTAAACTTAATTTAAGAAAAATACCTGTCATATTTTTTCAAAACCCCAAATTTGGCATACATTTTAGTTCTTCTAAATATCAACTAAAATACCAGAAAGAATACTTTCAAGATTTCTATTTCTTCAACTCCATATTTTGCAAAAAACAATACCTTCAATTCATTAAGATAACTTTCTGTGTTAGGAAAATATTCTGTCTTAGTCACTGAGAGCTTATAATATTATGCAGAAAGTATATCTCTAAAACCTTGATTCATTCACATATGAGTTGAATTTCAAACTCATAGCTACCTTTCCAATAAGACAAAAATAGAAATCTTTTTTTTGAAAATGGGGAGGAGTACAAATTTCAGATGGGTGAGTTTCACTACATCCCACTGATTTTGATATTGGGCTCAATGGAGAGGGAAGTTTTGCAAAAGTATGTCCTCCCGCCACCCTACCCCCAGAACTTACCAATAAAAAGTTGCTACTGATGAGAATATGTGAAATTGTGAGTAGTATTAGAGGCAGAAAAAGGTTTGAAAGACACTCTTTTATCCAATATTCTGGATTATGGATTAGCAGCATCATGCTTACTCACTTTCTCAGTAGTATGTAAAAGGGAAAAAAATCTAGATTGGTGAATCTAAGAAAATACATTTTTAACAATTAAATAATAAAGAATGTACATGAATACCTATATGCCAGTTTCTAAATTTTAAATTGACTTAGAATTTGTGAAACACAAACCTTTATTGCAGAACTAGAAGTCTGTTTCAGGCCCTCATACCTGATAGCAGCCAATCCTGCTCTCCTTCAAAACTCTGTTAGGAGTCATCATTTTTAACCATTTCATATTTAAACAGCAAATGCTATCAATATTTTTTTAATTCTCTCAATGTCTAAATTAAATTTTTCCCCCTAGACATCCAGTCTTTTGTTTTCTTGGGGGGGGGGTGTCATTTATTTATATTTTTATTTTTTGCTTGTTTTTGGGTCATACCCAGTGGTGTGCTCAAGGGTTACTCCTGGCTCTGTGCTCAGAACTCACTCCTGGTAGGCATAGGGAACTATATGGGATGCTGGAATTTGAACCACTGTCCGTCCTGGATGAGCTGAATGCAAGGCAAACGCCCTACCATTGTGCTATCTCTTCAGCCCCCATACCTTGCAGTATTCAGTGCTTACGCCTGGCTTGGCAGGCCTTGGGGGGTGATCTGGGATACCAGGGTTCATATTCAACCAGGAAACACCAAGTAATGAGTTATTTAACTTCAATAAGTTAAATTAAGATTAAGTTGACAATATGTCACAGAAGATAGTACTATCAAAAAAAAAAAGCAACTCTACTAACTGATCTCCCTACAATAATTATTCTATAACTTAAATCCTCTCATCCATATGAAATTTGACAAAGATAGTTCCTACAATATTTGAATTTTAGAATAAGGCTATTTTGTTCCTAAATACAATATTATTAAGTTTAAAATTACAAATAAATTGTAATTTTAGATCATAGAATTCTTTATATCAAAATACTTTTAGATTTAGGTTTTATTTATGCAATATAAATAATACTTTTTGGTTTTGAGTCACACCCGATGGCATTCAGGGGTTACTCCTGTCTCTGCGCTCAGAAACTGTCACTGGCAGGAACAGAACAGGGGACCATATGAGATTCTGGGATTTGAACCAACGTTGGTCCTGGGTTGGCTGCTTTCGAGGCAAATGCCCTACTGCTGTGCAATCTCTTTGGCACCTGATTTAGGTTTTAGATCATAAAAATATTCTGTTTAACTAGAAGAAAACTGTGAAGATTAGTGAAAGTTATCTATTCTCTTCATCATGTTTCACAATTTCAGTAACTTTTATATCTAGAAAGGTTCTATTACTTCAGGATACTCTTTTTGGTTAATTTTCTTATTTTCATAATTTTTCTTTTTTTTCTTTGTTTGTTTGTTTGTTTGTTTTTAGGCCACACCTGATATTCCTGGCTATGCACTCAGAAATGACTTCTGGCTTGGGGGACCATATGGGTCAGCCATTTACAAAGCAAACACCCTACTGCTGCGCTATTGCTCTGGTCCCATTTTAATCATTTTTCAACTCATATCAGCCAAGCTAATTTATCTAAAATCACTATCAGTGACTCAACTTTATAAAATTTCAATATTTATAACTCTTTAGCAACTGAATTTATTACTGTTTTAAAGAAAGTATTTGTTCTCCAAGCCTAGTTAACATTTTTCAGCTTGTAAAAGGAACTGGAGCTACTGTCAACAGATGGTACACAGCATAGAAGAAACAGACTTTTAGTTCTATTCAAATTCAGCAAATCTTTAAAAACCAATCTCAAAATGTATTAAAGACATCAATTAATTTCTACTTGTGGATTTAAAGTGAATTATTTTATTACAGTCTTTTTAACATTAACATTCATTATAAAATAACTTTAAAACTAGACTTAAAACTTTAAATTTCATTAAAAAAAATCTTCAGGGACATTTCGAAATCCAGAGGATACAAAGTGAAAACAGTCATCTTGCCAATTTAATTATTCAATTAAATCCACAGATTCTGTTAAAAAAATATTTGGCAACATATGAACAGGGAGCAGGGCCGGTTTACATTCTTTAACATATCTTAAGCTGTGCCAAGCTCAACCAGGAAGATTATGGGCAGCATGATACAGCACAGGGAAAAGACTGGTTAAGGGTACATAGGTCAATGCATATGGGACAAATATCTAAAGTATTCTAGGGTACCAAAAATTTAATTTAAATGGCAATCTTCTGCTTTACTTTTTATTTTTTAATAAAAAGAATTTCTTTATTACAATGCTCTAATAAACTTTATGTGCTCCATTAATAAGGCAAAAAAAAATCTTTGGAGCATATGTATATGTAATTTTCCTCTTTAAAATACCAACAAACTTAGCGAGCTAACTGGAGTTGGGAAATCTAATATAATTGAAAGCATTCTTATTAATTGATCAACTTAGTTATTAGCTTGCCAATCTTTCATCTAATTTAAAATAAAAAATTGAATTATAATTTATAAAACTATAAAGTGTATGATTTGAGAGTTCAGTAAAAATAAAATTTCCAACAGTATTTCCTACTTTTTATGAGTATAAAAAATTGTGTTGGTATTACAAATATTTCATTGAAATTTGTTACTGTTGACTAAATTTTTAAAAGTCATATATTTTGGTTTTGTTATTGGGCCATGCCCAGCAATGCTCAGGAGTTACTCATTGCTCTGCACTAGGAATCACTCTTGGTGCTTGGGGGACCTTTTGGAATACTGGGGATCAAATCCAGGTTGGCCACATGCAAAGCAAGAGCCCAACCCGCTCTACTATCTATCACACCAGCCCCCAAAGTCATATATTTTTAAATAAAGAGAAATGGTGACAGTAATATGCTACAAATTAAAAAAAAAAAAAGATAATTGAGTACCTGAAACCATTCTCAAATTATACAAAATATTTTCCAATTGAATTAATTTAAAAAAAATCACCAGACTCAAATTCAATTTTCTATCCATATCTTGGTATTTAAAACCTTTTTAAATGTGAGATGAAAAATGAACTTTAAACCATTCTCATCTTTGACTATATGGTCTCTTCTGAGAGAAGGTGTAAGAGAAGTACAAATATAAAATTTTAAGAAAAAATATGTATTTTAAAACTTCATAAAAATAAACTCTCAAATCATACTCTTTTTGAGCTGAAATTTGCCAGCACTGTTCATGTTGGCCATATATATTTTACTTTTCTTTAATAAAGAAATAAAATGCATACCAGCAGCAACTACAGCTGGAGGAGGCGAGCCTGCCTCACCACCACTTGTCTGACTCATTGATGCTACAGATGTTTCTCTAGATGGAGGTAACTGTAACTCCTTTGGGAGAAGATCATAGACAGATTCTGTAGGGAAGAGAAGAAAAACATTTGAGTATTAAAAGTCAGCAACCTTGGGGACAGAACACTAGTAAGTACAGCAGGTAGGGTGCATGCCTTGCATGTGGCCACCAACCCACATTTGAGCTCCAGCATCCTATAAGGTCCCTCGAGCCTGCTAGAAGTGATTCCTGCACACAGAGCTAGGAGTAATCCCTGAGTACGGCCCCAAAACAAAACAAAACAAAAATAAAGTCAACAACTTGGTAGATGAGCAAGAAAATTAAGAGTGTCTCTTTTTTTCGGGCCCGGAGAGATAGCACAGCAGCGTTTGCCTTGCAAGCAGCCGATCCAGGACCTAAGGTGGTTGGTTCGAATCCCGGTGTCCCATATGGTCCCCCGTGCCTGCCAGGAGCTGTTTCTGAGCAGACAGCCAGGAGTGACCCCTGAGCATTGCCGGGTGTGGCCCAAAAGCCAAAAAAAAAAAAAAAAGAGTGTCTTTTTACTTATAAGGAAAACCATTACTCACCTAACTAAAAAATAATCATCCATATTATTACTGCTGTAAAAAATCATAAAGTAAGGGTTTGGAGAGAGTACAGTGGGAATGGAGTTTGCCTTGCAGGTGGCTCAATCTCTAGCACTCCATATGGATCTGTACTAGGAATTATACCAGAACACAGAACCAGGAATATCCTCTAAGCACTGCCAAGTGTAGCCCAAACCAAACACCAAAAAAAATTAAGTATATTATTTCAAGCATAATCTAGGTAAAAAACAAACTTGTTGGCAGGTTGGGCCATACTTGGTAGTGCTCAAAGATTATTCTTGACTCTGGTCACCATATGGGGTGCCGGGAATCAAACACAGGTATACCAAGTAAAGTATCCTATTCACTGTACTATCCAGCCCTGAAAGAATAAATTTTTAATTCATTCTGCCCTCTTTCTTTCTTGGATTTATCCCTTATGTTCAAGATGAAAGCCCGCAGGAAAAGTTAAGTTTTTTTAAATGGATAAAATGTGACAATAATAGGAGAAATGTCAAATATCCCAAGATGATTATCATCTAACTGTGTCAGGGGTTATTTTGCTGCTGTTTTGTTTAGAGACCAAACCTGATGGTGCTCAGGGCTTACTCCTGGTTCTGTACTCAGGAAACACTTTTGGCAGTATTCAGACCATATATGATGCCAAGGATTGAACTATAGTGTCAGTGTGTGCAAGGCAAGCACCTCAACTCCTTTACTATTCTCTCTAGCCAACACCCATCCATTCACCAGTATTCACTTCCTACAACCAATTTCCCCAGTTTCCTTCTGCCTCTACAGTAAACTCCCCCTCCCACTGTGGTTTGCAATATTGTTACTGAAGGAGTATCATATATATCACTTTATGTCTTTTTACCATCTAATTCATATCCAGAGTGACCATTTTCACCTATCAGCCATAGTGGCCCATTATCTGCCCTAAATGCACTGCCCCTCCTCCTCTTTGTGGAAAATGTCCTACCATGGACTGATTAATCCTCCTGGCCCTCATCTCTATTGTTATTGTTCTCATCTCGTTATATAGCCCACAAATGAGTGTGATCACTCTATGTTTACCTCTCTCCCTCAGACTAATTTTATTTAGCATAATACTTTCCATATCTATCCATGTATAAGCAAATTTTATGACTTCATTTTTCCTAATAGCTGTATAGTACTTCATTGTATAGCTGTACTGCAATTTCTTTATCCACTCATCTCTTCCCAGATGGCTTGAATCCAGGTTCTGGCTATTGTGAATAGTGCTGCAATAAATTTAGGAGTGCAGATGCCTTTCCTGCATTGTTTTTGGGTCACTAAGGTCTATTCCCAGGAGTAAAGATTGCCTACCACACATCATAAAGAATAAGAATAACCAGTACAGGCGCAGATGTGGGAAGAAGAAACTCTTATTGACTGCTGCTGGGAATGCAGACTGGTTCAGCCTTCTGGGAAAACAATATGGACACTCCTCAAAAAACTAGAAAATGTAATTTGCTTTTTAAGGAAAAATGCTGCAGGTTTTCATGTTGAAAACAAAATTCAGTAAAATAACTGATGAAAATCTTTTTTTATTTTTCCAGTTCTTGGGCCACATCTGGTGGTGCTTGGGGACTGCGCCTAGCTCTGCACTCAGGAATTACTCCTAGTGGGCTCAAGGGACTATATGGGATGCCAGGGTTTGAACCCATGTCAGCTGAATGCAAGACAAGTACCTTATCCATTATACTATTGTTCTACCCCCAGTTATAATTTCTTATTGGTGAAATAGCACAGGGAAATCAGGGAGAAAAGAGAAAAGAAATGAATACTTTCAGATATTAAACAAATTCCTGTCAATGTTGTGAGAATATATATAATGTAAAAACAGGATGACTGCTATATATATATATATATATTTTTTTTTTTTGTGGTGGTTTTTGGGTCACACCTGGCAGTACTCAGGGGTTATTCCTGGCTCCAGGCTCAGAAATTGCTCCTGGCAGGCACGGGGGACCATATGGGACGCCGGCATTTGAACCGATGACCTCCTGCATGAAAGGCAAACACCTTACCTGCATGCTATCTCTCCGGCCCCGACTGCAGTATTTTCTTAGTCATTTAGTAAAATTAAATTGACTTATTGACATTACTATTTCTGAGTCAATTTGAACCTTTATCCTTAAATAATAATTACTAAGGAATGAGGATTTCACTACAACACATGAAGTTCAAAATACACAGAAATCCTATCTTGAGGGTGCAAGATAGTAAAAGTGAAAAGAAAAAATTATAACTTAATATTGAAGCTAAAAAATACTGCAGCTACTATTTTCCTTCTTAGTGGAAGAGTCTTCTAAATGCTGATTGTTCAATCCTGTTTCTCTACTGCTTTATTCTGGAAACTGCTTAGTTTTAAAAAAAAAAGATGAAAAGAACTTCAAAACAGCATATTCATTCCCTCCCCACCTCCCTAAGAGTCCACAAAGAAAATGAAGGAAGCAGTTGAGAAGACATACTTTTCCTGTTTGTCCCTCACGGCAAACGATATTTATAATCCAATTACACCAAACATTATTGAGTATGGGGGTGGAAGAAGGTAGAGGGCTACCATGCAAAGTTCTTCATATACATTTTCCTTACTTAATTGCAAAACAATCCTGTGAGGGAGGTTTTACCAATAAAACAATTAGATTTGTATGAAAAAAGAAAAATAAATGTGATGAAGCAAAGGAAGGGAATGATAGAAGTTTAAGACAAGTTTCCTTTTGATCGAAAGAAAAGGAGATGAGACAGGGTAGCATTCCTTTTACTAAAATATATAATCACTCGGGGCCAGAGAGATAGCACAGTGGCGTTTGCCTTGCAAGTAGCCGATCTAGGACCAAAGGTGGTTGGTTCGAATCCTGGCGTCCCGTACCTGCCAGGAGCTATTTCTGAGCAGACAGCCAGGAGTAACCCCTGAGCACCGCCGGGTGTGGCCCCAAAACCAAAAACAAACAAACAAACAAACAAAATATATATATATATATAAAATCACATTAAGTTATATAAACAATAAAGACTATACATGGATGGATGGTGCATAGTCTCACAGAATTGTTTTAAGGAATAAATAATCTGGGGTTTTTGTTGCTGTTATTGTTATTTTAATTACATTGGGTGGTGCTAACAGGTTACTTCTGGTGGGCTCAGGGGACTAAATGGGGTTCCAGGGATCAAACCTGGGTCAGCTGTGCAAGGCAAGTGCCCTACCTGTTGTACTAGTGCTCCATGCCCCCCAAAAAAATTGTTTTTAAAAAAATTCTAGGGGATCAGGTATGTGTATTGCTTAAGGTAGACCCCATGTTCTGCATATACTAGGATCCAAGTTTGATATCCAGTAACAAATAGTCCCTTTGATCCATTTCTTCACTCCTCCTAGTGATACAAGATGTAGCCCTGTTGGCTACTCAGTACCAATGGACTCAATAACTCTTAATTATTATATATTAGGGTTGGAGAGATAGTTCAGGGGTTTTGGCACCTCCGCCCTGTATGTGACTTAACATGATTTGGTCCTCAGAAAACAAATATGATCTCCTGAACACCAGCAGAAATGACCTGAGCAAAGAGCTCTAGCAGTGCTCAGGGTAGTAGTCCAGTATACTCACAGGTGTAGCTAAACTACCTTGTATTTATTACGTTATTCAAAGTTTTGGGTGGGGGCGACACCTAGTGGTGCATAGGACTTACTCCTGGCTCTGCTCTCACAGAACACTCCCTGTCACCAGTGTCTGGAGGACCATAAGCAATGCTGGGGAGAGACGTGGATCACCCACATTTAAAGCAAGAGCCACTGTACTTATTCTGGACTATCCTTTTTGGAATTTTTATCCCCACCCATCCTTGTCGAGCTAATAACATTTAATATCTGCTTTAAGGCCAGAAATGAAAAAAAAAAACAAAAAACAAAACACAATTGTCTCTCTGAGCCAAACTACTTTACAATTTTTTTTCTGAAAACTACTTATTTATTTTAGGCAACAAAATTAAGTTATATACAACTAGTAATAAAAAATTATGCTAGAGAAACAATATAAAAAAGCTCTATAAATTAGATTTTGTTCAACTGCCAAGAAGCTAACTGGAAATATTTGTGGTAAAGTGATACTTTTAACCTTTTATTTATTTTTTAAGTTTTTGAGCCACACCCAGTGGTGCTCAAGAGTTACTCCTGGTTCTGAGCTCAGAAATTTTCTTAGCAGGCATGGGGGACCATATGAAATGCTGGGGCTCAAACCCTGGGTCAGCCATGTGCAAGGCAAACACCCTACCTGCTGTACTATCACTCCAGTCCCTGGCCTAGATTCTTAAGAAAAAATGTATTAGAGGATGGAGTGGTATTATAAAGGGTAAAGGCATTAGCTTTTGCATGTGGCCAATAACTGTTCGATCTCCAATATCTCATATGGTCCCCTAAACACCTCCAGGAATAACAGCTAAGCAAAGAGCAAGGAGGAATCCTTGAGTACTACCACAGGTGGCCCATAAAAAAGTGAATTAATATCTAGTACAGTTACTATTCAATAATAAATGTTTCTAGTATTAAATACTAAAATACAGAAATAAAAATCTTTAAGTGTACCTTAAAAATAAAATGGAATAAAATGGTCAGTGAGACTACAGTGAATGGATAGGACATATGTTTTGCATAAAGCTAATCCAGGTTTGATCCCTGGCACCCCATAAGGTCCCCTAAACCCTGACAGGAGTGGTCCCTGAGCACAGATCCAGGAGTAAGCTCTGAGCACCACCAGGTGTGGTCACGGAATAATAACAACAAAAAGGCCCTAAATCTAATGTCCCCTTACCCACAAGCTGCCAAGAGTGATCCCTGAGTACAGAGCCAGGAGTAAGCCTTGAATACAGCCAAGCATGCCCCCCCACCAAAGCCCAGAATAATCAAATAAAGTTTCTAAATACAAAGTTAAAAGATTTTCAGAATGTCTTAGAATGTGATTTAGGAATGAACTGCCTTACTTCTGCATCCCTCTATTAATTCTATTAATAAGGTAGTCCATACCAAGGATATGGTTATGTCAAACATTCTAAACAAAGTGTCAGTTCCACAATGCCAACATAGTTCTGCATTTGAAGAGACAGCATTTATTCTGTGAAAAACTCTTCAGGCTTGACAGTCATCATACTTGGCTTCTCCAATGGAAAAATATACTGGCTGCAGATCTACTGGATATTTGGTTTCTAAAAAATTATGAAGTCCAAGAATATTCTCTAAGTCAATTTATTAATTTGCTGTCATATTTACTTGACTGTATCATTTATTCCTGACTGTAGTGAAGAAATTGGGGGCATATTGTTAGGGGGTAGGCTATATCCAGCAATACTCAGGAAACCATGTGGTGCTGGGATAAAATCCAGAACTCCATGAAAGCTCGTCTCCTGATTGTATCTTATTAAAATTTTCTTTAAATGGTGTTTTACGGTAATCTAAAATAAGATAAAGCAGAATAAAACTTACGTTCTATAATTAAATATAGCATTTTTCCTAGAAGGTAGTACTTTCACTTTCCTCTCTGGTCCCACAACTCCTTTCATTTTTAGCTGATGCTATTTCCTAAGAAAGTTTAAAGCTGTCTCAGAAGAAACATAGCTTTAAGAACTGGGTCCAACAAAAATAAGGAAGACCCAGGCTGAGTGTCAGAAGTCTGGAGAGTATATATGAGAGAGGAAAAGCCTTACCCAGGCGTTTCAATATACAGTTTCTTATACAGCTTGAAGAAAACATTAATGGGGAAGACGAAAAAGTATAGAACCAAAAGAGGGTAAAGAACTATGGTGGGCTGATCCAGTGTCCAAGAATAAATGAGTGGATGAAGAAACAATGGTACATATCCACAATGGAACCCCCAAGGAGAAAAATAAAAGTCCTGAAATTTGCTGCTACATGGAAGGTTCCAGAGTGTAGTGCTGAGTATAGCCAGAGGGAAAGACAACAACATAGAATAATCTCTCTCATGTGTGGAATATAGAGGTCAGGGTGATAGTACAAGTGTGGCTGATCTGGTTCAACCCACATCATCCCATATGGTTCCCCAAGTACCACTAGGAATGATTCCTGATTCCAGAAGTAACCCCTGAACATTGCTAGGTATGGGCCCCAAGTCAAAATAAGCATTAAAAAATGTGGATATAAAGAAACATCATGGTGGAATAACGAATACCCAAAGACAAAGCAAATAATGAACTGGTAAATAAAGAACTGGTAGTCAGTAGGAAAACCCTGTGAGCAACAGTACAGTAAACTACAGTGCAAAAAAATGTATTTAATGGGCACCTCTATTAAAAGCAGACTAATAGGCGGGAGACAAATGGTGGGAGGAAGTGAACACTGGTGAAGGGATTGTTGTTGAAATATTGTATAGCTGAAACCCAATTATAAAAATTTTGTAACTTCAGGGCTGGTGAGATGGCGCTAGAGGTAAGGTGTCTGCCTTGCAAGCGCTAGCCAAGGATCAGGACCGCGGTTTGATCCCCCGGTGTCCCATATGGTCCCCCAAGCCAGGGGCAATTTCTGAGCGCTTAGCCAGGAGTAACCCCTGAGCATCAAACGGGGTGTGGCCCGAATAAAACAACAACAACAAAAAAATTGTAACTTCACAGTGACCACATTAAAAATAAGGAGGGGGGCAGAGCGACAGCACAGCAGTGGGGCATTTGCCTTGTATGAAGACGACCTGGGACAGACCAGGGTTCAATCCCTGGCATCCCATAGGGTCTCCCAAGCCTGCCAGGAGCAATTTCTGAGCATGGAGCCAGGAGTGCCTTGAGTGCTACCAGGTGTGGTCCAAAAACAAACAAACAAAAAAGGAATATATGGGGGTTTGAGAACAAGAAAGAGGCAGAACATAAGGAGAGTAAAAAGATGAATCAAGCAGAGAATGAGATCAAGAAGGTAAGATGAAGAGATCATAGAAGAACTGGAGAGATGGTAGAGGGGTTAAGGTCCTTGGCTTGAATGAGGCTGACACTAGTTGAATTCCTGACTCCTCATGGTCCCCTGAGCACTACTGGGAATTGTTCCTGAGCAGAATCAGAAGTAATGTCCAGGGGTAGGAGCAATAGTACAGTGGGTCGGGTGCTTGCCTTGTACACGGCTGATCAGGTTCAATCCTGGCATCCTATATAGTCCTCTGAGCCCACCAAGTGTAATTCCTGAGCACAAAGCCTGCAGTAATCCATAAACATAGCTGTATGTGGCCCAAAAATAAACAATAAAGAAGTAGTGTTCAAGAATTATAAGGTCTGGCTTTTAATTCCAACTATAACCTTTTCCCTGTGATGGGGAGAGGAAGGTGGGGAGGGGGGGAGGGAGAGAGGGAGAGAGGGAGAGAGGGGAGGGAGAGAGAGAGAAAGAGAGACAGAGAGAGAGACAGAGAGAGAAACAGAGAGAGAGACAGAGACAGAGAGAGAGAGAGAGAGAGAGAGAGAGAGAGAGAGAGAGAGAGAGAGAGAGAGAGAGAGAACGAACATACATTCAAAGCAGGCAAGGTTAGATCCTAAGCACCATATAGCCTTCCAAGAACCCAAGCAACAGAGGATGTCTACACAGAAAAGCTGTTTGGGTTAAGAAAGAAGAGTAGGGCCCAGAGAGATAGCACAGAGGCGTTTGCCTTGCAAGCAGCCGATCCAGGACCAAAGGTGGTTGGTTCGAATCCCGGTGTCCCATATGGTCCCCCGTGCCTGCCAGGAGCTATTTCTGAGCAGACAGCCAGGAGTAACCCCTGAGCACCGCCAGGTGTGACCCCCCCCAAAAAAAAAAAAAAAAAAAAAAGAAGAGTACAAGAAGATTAACAGGGGGTTGAAGAGGAAAAAGAATACTAAGAAGCTCATAGGAATTCTAGCTAGAAAGTATTACTTCCTAAAATAGAAGAATAAATCTGAAAAAAATTTTACTTTGAGAAAAGTTGAGATACTTATAGTTGAGGTACTTATATACTTTATTTACTTTGAAGGGGCACACCGTATGGTGCGCAAGGATTTCTCTGAGAGTTATAGGGATTCAGCCCAGGTCACTAGATCTAAGGCAAAAACTTATCCACTGCACTACGTCTCTGGTCCTATTTATTTACTATTTTGGTTCGGGCCAATCCTAGCAGCATCCTGGGCTACGAGTGATGTTTGGGAGGGCAGATGGTGTTGGGGATGGAATAAAGGGATCCCATATGCAAAGTATGTGCTCTAGCCCTCTGAACTATATTCCCAGTCATTATCTGCTTTATTTTTCTTTTTTTAAACACTCTGTCCTCAAACTAGCATAGAAAATTATTAATCCAGTTAGTTAATGCTCGATTGAGAAAAACAGGCATAATAAAAATTAAATTTGCCTATGCATTTTTTTTCTTGCAATGCAATTACCTTTATATCTATTTCCTTTCTCTCCAATAAGCTGAAGGGCAGAAATAATGGCATACATTCTTGGGAGAAAATTTAGCACTACCTTACATATAAAAAGGCATACAAGTTTGCTGAGTTTAATCAAGATACTTGATAAAGTTACTGGGTAATAATTCTTTTTCTTTTTTTTGTTTTTGTTTTTGGGCCACACCTGGTGGTGCTCAGGGGTTACTCCTGGATATCTGTTCAGAAATAGCTCTTGGCAGTCACGGGGGACCATTTGTGACACCGGGATTCGAACCAACCACCTTAGGTCCTGGGTTGGCTGTTTGCATGGCAATCGCCGCTGAGCTATCTCTCCGGCCCCTCTGGGTAATAATTCTAAGTTGTGAAATAAGTATTAGGAAAATTTGTAATTTTTCTATTATTTCAGAAACACTGATAATTTAAAAAGCAATAAATAGCATCAGTGATAAAAGTCAATAATATTGCATGTTATCAAATGAGTAATAATTCAATAATTTTCATTCATTATTCATGCAACCTCATTCACTTAAATACTTCTGATTACTTTATGGTCCTAAATCCTGAGGGTACACTAATGACAAAACTAAAAAATCTGTTATGGACTTCCATTCTGAGTGGAAATTATTCTGTGATAGCTCACTACTTTCTAAATGAAGAGAACTAAGGAAGCTCCCATATTCTTTAATTTTCTACCATAACTAAACTGACATTTTTCTCTGGAACATAGCATTAGAAAAATGTAAACATACATATTTTTGAGGGAGAGGAATTGGGGCCACACCTGGCTGTGCTCAAGAATAACTCCTGGTTCTATAATCAGGAATTATTCCTGGCAGTGATTGGGCTACCACATGGGAATGAACTTGAATTGGCCTGTAAAAGGCAAGAACCCTACCTGCTTTAGCCCCAGACATTTATTTTTAAACTATAAAGTATACACGGGGCTGAAGCGATAGCACAGTGTTAAGGATGTTTGCCTTGTACGCAGCTGACCCAGGACGAACCCTGGTTTGATCCCCCCTCCCCCCCCCCCCCCCCCCCCCCCCCCCCCCCCCCCCCCCGTGTCCCATATAGTTCCCCCAAGCAAGGAGCAACTTCTGAGCACATAGCCAGGAATAAGCCCTAAGCGTCACTGGGTGTGGCCCAAAAAAACCAAAAACAAACAAAAACAAAAACAAAAAACCTATAAAGAATACAGTATAAAGTATACTATGACTTATAGTTTAAATATTTATAAAATTAATATTGAATAGAATCTGTGCCATTGCCTAACAATCAGATTATATAATCATATATTTAAAAATCATTAATTTTAAACTAAAATAATGAAATCTGAGGCAATGAAATAGTTGAATCCGGCATGGTTTGATTTCAGAACCGAGACTATTGTGTGGTGCTTGTCTTTATTGCTGTAGCTCACTGGATATTTAATTTGGTATTTCTTTCAGTATTGATGTGGTGTTTCAATTACCTTTTCATGTCCTCGCTCAAACTGAGGTTGAAAGCCTCTTACAGTGGTCCTCAAACTATGGCCCGCGGGCCACATATTGTATTTGTATCTGTTTTGTTTCTTCATTGCAAAATAAGATATATGCAGTGTGCATAAGAATTCGTTCATAAGTTTTGTTTTTACTATAGTCAGACCCTCCAATGGTCTGAGGGACAGTGAACTGGCCCCCTGTTTAAAAAGTTTGAGGACCCCTGCAAGGACTCTGCCCATTTTCAGCTTAATTGATTTTTTTTTCTTATTTTTTACTTCATTCTATTGCTTTTCTTTTTTTTTTTGTTTTTTTTTTTTTGTTTTTTTTTGTTTTTGGTTTTTGGGCCACACCGGTGGTGCTCAGGGGTTACTCCTGGCTGTCTGCTCAGAAATAGCTCCTGACAGGCACAGAGGACCATATGGGACACCGGGATTCGAACCAAGCACCTTTGGTCCTGGATCGGCTGCTTGCAAGGCAAACGCCGCTGTGCTAT
The DNA here is from genome assembly GCF_024139225.1 of Suncus etruscus. Taxonomy (NCBI): domain Eukaryota; kingdom Metazoa; phylum Chordata; class Mammalia; order Eulipotyphla; family Soricidae; genus Suncus; species Suncus etruscus. The sequence goes on along the minus strand of NC_064861.1, from coordinate 64,061,379 downwards.
CTTTCCGGGCCCATTCTATTGCTTTTCTTTCCTTCAAACGAAACCACATAACTCGAATTATTGAGCTCCACCTCTCAAAAAGAGGGGGAAACAAGGGAGGGTACCAGGACCAAACAGATATATGATCACTAATAGTAAGCTAGACAAAGAGGGGACCACCTACTCTAGCAGCCCATATGGTTGCAGGAAGGGAATGGGGATGGGGGAGGACAAACTTGGTGATGGGTATTTCCCTGATTCAATGTTAATATGTACCTAAAATACTACTGTGAAAAATATGTAAGCCAATATGATCAAAATAAAAAAATGTGTTTTTTTTTTTTGTGGTTTTTGGGTCACACCCGGCAGTGCTCAGAGATTATTCCTGGCTCCAGGCTCAGAAATTGTTCCTGGCAGGCACGGGGGACCATATGGGACGCCGGGATTCGAACCGATGACCTCCTGCATGAAAGGCAAACGCCTTACCTCCATGCTATCTCTCCGGCCCCTTTTGTTTTTTTTGTTTTTTTTTTTTTTTCAAAATAAAAATTAAAAAAAAAAAGAAATAGTTCAATTGGCTAGAATGCATTCTTTGTATACAAGAGACTCAGGCTTGATCCTGACATCACATTTGATCTTCTGAACACCACTATTTGTGGGCCCTCCACAAAACAAAACTAGTAAAACAAAATCTTTACATATCTATGTAATACCCTATCAAATAAAAATAAGATTCAAGCAGTGCTTCCAAGGTCTAAGGACCATTGCATGAGATTATTAGTCAACTGGCCTGGTGGTTCAGTGAAAGGATTCAGCGCTGCTTGGGTTTTGAATACCTAGGCTAACTCTGCAGTGCTGGGGGCCTCCAGGACAGTACTGGTAATGTTCAGTGGACTATGTGGTGCCAGGAAATAAATCAATATAAATTGCATGGAAGGTATGCATCTTAAACCTTGTGCTATATCTAGGCCCATAAGTGTTAACTGCATAGATGCATACCTTGAATTACAAGGTAACGCAGGAGTTTATTTCACCAAAAAACAAAAATAAAATCCCGGGGCTGGAGAGATAGCATGGAGGTAAGGCGTTTGCCTTGCATGCAAAAGGATGGTGGTTCGAATCCAGGCATCCCATATGGCCCTTCGAGTCTGCCAGAAGCGATTTCAGAGCGTAGAGCCAGGAGTAACCCCTGAGTGCTGCCTGGTGTGACCCCAAAACCAAAATATAAATAAATAAACAAATAAATAAATAAATAAATAAAAATCCCACACTACTTGAATGTTGGTTTGGGGCCACACCTAGGTGTGTTCATGGATTATTCCTGGCTCTGCACTCATAAAATGCCTTATCCTCTGTGCTATCACTCAGGCCCAACCACCCTAATTTTAATTCTAACAATTCATTTTCTGTGCAAAGATGCAGATCTTAAAGTGACCGGGATCTATTTTCAAACAGTTAACAGTTAGATAAAACATTCTGTAGGTACACAAATAATTTATTAAATCAGTACCAAGACAATGATATTATATGTAGGAAAAAAAAGAGACTAAGTATAAAGAGTTAGCGAGAAAGATAAATGGAATGAGTGTAGTTTTATGGGAATAGCCTTAAAAAATGAAGCAAACTTGTAAAGGAATTCAATGTAGGGATCAGAGAAATAGTACAGTGAGTAGGGTGCTTGCTGGTATACCCTGTTATCAATGTCAGCACCACCTATGGCTCCCTGAGTCCACCAGGAATGATTCTTGAGTGCAAAGCCAGGAGTAAACCCTGAGCACAGCTAGGTATGGCCTCCAGAAAGCAAACAAAAAAGCACAAGAAAAAAATGAGAAGACCCTAATAAATATGAGAGGAGTAAGTAAAAAGTTTACTTCATTGAGATAACTTAATTGTGTTCTAGAAGAGATCTCAATTATTTACAATTGCCAATGATTATGTTCTAGAAACAAATGTGTTAGGCAGATAAGAAAACCTTTTATTATACCTAAAAAGGATCAACTACATTTTATGGAATAATTAAAGAATTCAGACTCGGGATAACATTTCTTTTTTGTTTTGTTTTTTGGGCCACACCCGGCGGTGCTCAGGGGTTACTCCTGGCTGTCTGCTCAGAAATAGCTCCTGGCAGGCACGGGGGACCATATGGTACGCAGGGATTCGAACCAACCACCTTTGGTCCTGGATCGGCTACTTGCAAGGCAAAAGCCACTGTGCTATCTCTCCGGGCCCGGGAGAACATTTCTTAAATAACTTTGTTTTTTTTTTTTTTGGTTTTTGGTTTTTAGGTCACACCCGGCAGCGCTCAGGGGTTACTTCTGGCTCAAAACTCAGAAATTGATCCTGGCAGGCTCAGGGGACTATATGGGATGCCAGGATTCGAACCGCAGTCCTTTTGTATGCAAGACAAACGCTTACCTCCATGATATCTTTTCATGCAATACTATATATAGTAATCATGCAATACTATATATAGTAAACAACTAGTATATTACATAAGCGGAAAAGAAAAGGAAGCCACAGGTTCCTTGGAAATGTCTTTAATCACTAATCTAAAAACCAGTACAACCGCTGTAGTCAGGATACCAATATTTTGTCCAGTAAGTAAAAGGTAGGTAGCAGCATGTCAGAGAGCTTTCATTATAGCTCTATCACTTCATTTCTGTGTGGCTTTGGGCAAGTTACTTTGTCTCAAATATAATATGGCAGTAATATCTGTCTACCTTCTAGGGTTGTGAATGCTAACAATAATGTATATAACATGTCTAGAATGCACTGTCCAATATAGGGTGCATATTTGATATGATAATGTTGCTAATAATCCATTCAAAAGCAATTTACTGTGAGTCAAGGATACAAAATTGAACATGACAAAACTGTCCTTGTCCTTGAGCTTTTCTAAAATGAAAAGACAGAAATTAAGAAAATATTTTTAGAAGTTCAAAGTGGAACGTAAACTTTGGGAAAAATTCAAGGATCTGCACTAAAGAATAATTCAGGCACATCAAAAAGAACAAAAACAACCAAGGTTGGCACAGAAGTTGGAAGAAAATCATCCACTGCTGGTAGGAATGTTCACTGGTTCAATCTTCTAGGAAAACAATATGGACACTTCAAGGCAGAGCAATAGTCCAGTGGGTAGGGTGCTTGCCTTGCACACAGCCAACCTGACCTGGATTCAATCCCCAGCATCACAAGCCTGCCAGGAGTGATGCTTGAATGCAGAGCCAGGAGTAAGCCCTGATTGGTACTAGGTGTATAGCCTCCCACTCTCTCCCAAAAAAGAACAATATGGGCACTTAAAAAAAAACCTAAAAATTGAGCTTTCGTATAATCCAGTAGTTTTATCACTTGGCATCTACAGAAAGAGCCCAAAAACTATTCAGAAAAGACACCTGTATTTTATGTTCACTACAGCACTATTTATAGTAGCCAAAATATGGAAATGACATGGAACAACAGAGTTCAAACATAGCCGATCAGATAAAGAAACAGTGGTGTGTACTCTCACCCCACCAACCACAATAGAATACTATAACAGCCATAAGAAAATATGAAATCATGCAATTGTCACTATGTGAAGGGAATTGGAGGGTAGTATGCTGAATGAAGATGAACAGAAGGATAGGAACACATACAAGATTATCTCTCTCATAGGTGAGATATACAAAACACAGTGAGGGAAAAATAACTAGAAAAAGGCAACAACAGAGCTTGAGAATCAGTCTAGCTAGAAACTGAGCTTATCATGGTGAGGGGTCAAGGGAAAGGGTAGATTTGAGGTTGTAATATATATATAAACCCCTATCGTTAACAGTACTGTAAATCATGGTGCCTAAAATATAAAATCAAGAGTATGTGGGAATTACTTTAAGAGAAAATAGTCAAAGAAAGCTTCACTGTGAAGTTCCCAACAGTATGAAAAAATCAGTACTCAGATCAGAAGGATCTGGAGCTCACTATATGAAGGAATAACACAAGTACAAAAGTCCTTCAGCAGTAAAAGATATGACAAAGATATGACACATTTGAATAACAAAAAGATGCACAAGGGGGCAAAATATCATACTCAGAAGGGTACCTTTGCCTAAATGAGGTAAGATTAATGAGTGGATAATGAAGGGTAGATCTTGCAGGGTCTTGGCATTTTTGATAGTCAAGCTAATGTTTTTTAGTATTAATGAGCAGGATTGGTTGCATGTAACAGAATTCAAAGCTGAAACACAGACTCAACAAATGGGGCTGGAGCAATAGCAGAGTGGTAGGGTGTTTGCCTTGAACATAGCCGACCCAGGACAAACCCAGATTTGATCCCTGGCAACTCATAAGGTACTCCGAGCTGCCAGGAGCGATTTCTGAGCACAGAGCCAGGAGTAACCCTTCATTGTCAAGGGGTGTGGCCCAAAAACAAAACAAAAACTAAAAAGACTCAAAAGATAGTAATATCTATTAATGTGGTTGGTGCTTTTTTGCTTGTTTATTTGATTTGGAGCCACAACTAGTGATGCTGGGGGCTACTTCCAACTCACTACTCTCACTACTTGAGGACCGTTGCCAGAAATAATTAGTTCTCTCTCTCTCTCTCTCTCTCTCTCTCTCTCTCTTTTTTTTTTTTTTTTGGTTTTTGGGCCACACCCATTTGACACTCAGGGGTTACTCCTGACTATGAGCTCAGAAATCGCCCCTGGCTTGGAGGGACCATATGGGACACCGGGGAATCGAACCACGGTCAGGTCCGTCCTATGCTAGCACTTGCAAGGCAGACACCTTACCTCTAGCGCCACCTTCCCGGCCCCTCTCTCTCTTTTTTAATATAAAATCTTTATTCAAGCACCATGATTACAAACATGATTATAGTTGGGCTTCAGTCATAAACAGAGCACCCCCTTTACCAGTGCAACAGTCCCACCACCAATGCGCCCACTCCCTCCTTCCCCACCCCTGCCTGTATTCGAGACAAGCATTCTACTTCTCTCACTCATTAAGATCATCATGACAGGGGCTGGAGCAGTGGTGCAAGTGGTAAGGTGTATGCCAGCCTAAGACAGACCGTGGTTCAATCCCTCAGCATCCCATACGGTCTCCCAAGCCAGGAGCAATTTCTGAGCACATAGCCAGGAATAACCCCTGAGTGTCACCGGGTGTGGCCGATAAAAACAAAAACAAAAAAAATTAAAACATAAAAATATATATATAAAAAGATTGGCCTGGAGAGATAGCCCAGCGGCGTTTGCCTTGCAAGCAGCCGATCCAGGACCAAAGGTGGTTGGTTCGAATCCCGGTGTCCTATATGGTCCCCCGTGCCTGCCAGGAGCTATTTCTGAGCAGACAGCCAGGAGTAACCCCTGAGCACCGCCGGGTGTGACCCAAAAACCAAAAAAAAAAAAAAAAAGATTGTCATGATAATTGTTAGTGTAGTTATTTTTCTAACTGCACTCACCACTCTTTGTGGTAAGCTTCATATTATGAACCAGTCCTCTGGCCCTCATCTCTATTGTCTCTGGGCATTATTACAATAATGTCTTCACTTTTTATTAAAACCCATAGATGGGTGAGACTATTCTGTGTCTCTCTCCCCCACTGACTTATTTCACTCCGCATAACAGATTCCATGTACAACCACATATAGGAAAATTTCATGACTTCATCTCTCCTGACGGCTGCATAATATTCCATTGTGTATATGTACCACAGTTTCTTTAGCCATTCATCTGTTGAAGGGCATCTTGGTTGTTTCCAGAGTCTCTGGCTATTGTAAATATCACTGCAATAAATATAGATGTGGGGCCCAGAGAGAAAGCACAGCGGTGTTTGCCTTGCAAGCAGCCGATCCAGGACCAAAGGTGGTTGGTTCGAATCCCGGTGTCCCATATGGTCCCCCGTGCCTGCCAGGAGCTATTTCTAAGCAGACAGCCAGGAGTAACCCCTGAGCACCGCCGGATGTGACCCCCCCCCCCAAAAAAAAAAACTGAAAAAAGAAAAATATATAGATGTGAGGAAGGGATTTTTGAATTGTATTTTTGTGTTCCTAGGGTATAGGACTGGTATAGTTGGATGATATGGGAGCTCCATTTCTGGTTTTTTGAGGACTCTCCATATTTTTTCCATAAAGGCCAAGTTACTTCACTTTTTGTTGTTGTTGTTGTTGTTTTGTTTTTGGGTCACACCCAGCAGTGCTCAGGTGTTACTCCTGGCTCTAAGCTCAGAAATCGCTCCTGGCAGGCTCGGGGGACCATATGGGATGCCAAGACTCAAACCACCGTCCTTCTGCAGGCAAGGCAAACACCTTACCTCCATGCCATCTCTCTGGCCCTAGTTACCTCACTTTTTTAAGGAAAGGAAAACAAGGTAAAACTACAATTAACAGAGGCAGGAGAAAAAATTCAATGAATTATATGCAGAGTGCTCAATGAACTCAATGCATAATGCCTTGTACATAGGAGATCCAAGTTCAATTCCCAACATTCCCTGCTTCCTGCTGTATGAGGCAAATATATATATATATATATATATATATATATATATATATATGAGGCAAAGACATAAAAGTATAAAATGATAGCAAATCTTTGGCACTAGATTATAGAACTGGAAATACCAAGAGGGAAGAATGAAAGTATAAAGGAGAACAACAGACAATATAAAGGACGATGGACTGGATAATATACAGACAATGGTCATGGGTCTTGGCACTTTGGTGGAGATAAGGTAACTGTTTACATAATAACCATAAGTATTCTGGGGCTGGAGCAATAGTACAGTGGGTAGGACATTTGCCGCATGTAGCCAACCTGGCTTTGATCTCCAGCATACCATATGGTCCCCCACCAAGCACTGTCAGAAATGATTTCTGAGCATAGAGCAAGGAGTAACCCCTAAGCTCTGCTGGGTGTGGCTCCCTACAAAAAAAAAAGAAAAAAAAAAAAAGAAAAGAATAGAAAGAAAGAAAACCTATAAGCATTCAACACTTTTTAAACACAGAGACACAAACCATGCTTAAAAAAAAAAAAAGGAGGGGCCGGACGGTGGCGCTAGAGGTAAGGTGCCTGCCTTGCCTGCGCTAGCCTTGGATGGATAGCGGTTCGATCCCCTGGCTTCCCATATGGTCCCCCAAGCCAGGAGCGACTTCTGAGCGCATAACCAGGAGTAACCCCTGAGCGTTACCGGGTGTGGCCCAAAAACCAAAAAAAAAAAAAAAAGGAGTTTGCTAAGGTAAAGTGGGGGAAGTGGTACTGAACCTTAGAGAAATACTGAAAATGGTGGTATTATACCCCTTAATATTGCCAAAAGTTAAAAAAAAAATTTAAGATTCTGATTATATTTTATTTTCAACTCAATAAACACATTTTAAGAACAATTCCCTATTTGACCACCAGGTGGAATATGCTACCTAACTCAAAAATCCACTCTGCCTATGGGTGGGTGGGGGGACAACTAACAGATTAGCACTAACTAGGTTTTTGAATGCAGTGTTAGATGCTTTAAATAGATATTTATCTCATCAAATTTCACACATAATCCAGAGAGATCAATCTATCAAGGGGGAAAATGAAAGATAGCTTTTCTTTTGGTATCATATGAATTCCAAAGTACTCCCAAACAAGTTATTTCTAATTTGTCCTCGCTTCTTAAAATTGTTCTGAGGATTGACATGATAATGTAAAGATCCAATGACCCACGTTCTTAGAGAAAACTAATCTAATTTTATCTATTAATATTAATTATGGTTATCAATAATATATCTAATGCTAAATATTAAGAGGGTCTCCATAATATAATGCCAGGGGTGCCAGGAAATCAACTTTGGGCCTGCACTCCAGCCCTTTGAGCTATCTCCCTGGTCTGTTAGTAATAATAGTAATGACACTGAAATTTATTAACTAGTAAGTTTCTCCATCCCCAAGAGGGGCTAGCACTTAGAAGTTAATTGCTCAAATCTCAAAAAAAAATTTTTTTTTAAATTAAAGTTATCTATATGGGGGGCTCAGGTAGCTCAATTGATAACACATCAAACATAACAGGTTTCTACCTGGTTTACAGCATCTAGCTTTGAAGGAAAAAAAATGGAACATATATAAAGACTGGAACCTAGAATTATTACATATCACAGAATCAGACCTTAAAGAATAAATTTTGTTATAAATGTTATAACTGTAATGCATGATAAATGCATACATTTTAAAACAGATTTATGTGGGATCAGAGAGACAGCATGGTGTGTAAGATGATGGCATAGGTCCAATCCCTGGTGTCCCATATGGTCCCCCAAGGTCTACCAGAAGTGATTCCTGAGTGTAGAGCCAGGAGTAACCCCTGAGTACCACCATTGTGACCCCAAAACCAAAATAAACATAAGAAAGGAAGGAGGAAAGGAAAGAGGGTAGTAGAAAGGAATGGGAGGGAGGGAGAAAGGGAGGGAAGAAGGGAGGAAGGGAAGAAGGGAAGAAGAACAAATTAGTAGACTGAAGGTTTATCAAAGGATAGATAGATTACTATTAGCTTATGGAGTCCCTTGGTTCAATATCCAGCACTGCATGGTCCCTCATACAACTGGAAGTGATGTACAAAAACAGACCAGGAGTAGCCCTTGAGTACAGCTGAGTATTGCCCCAAACAAAAGAATATATTATGGGAAATATGAAAAGGTAAACACAAAATCACTTCAAAATCCTACTTTTGAAATACAACACTGCTATTTCAATATAAAGTAATTTGCTAAATAATGCCTAGAAATTATTTTTATTTACTTATAAAAATATTTCAATGGAAAGGTCTTATATTTTAATTTCTTTCATTTCACAAACTGAAATGTTACTTTAGAATCCTTTAACTATACACTGTATTTGTGGACAAATTTGGTTGTAGACATAAAACATGAGGATATTTTAGTGTGCCATTTTCAAGATAAAATTAAAAGATGCGGGGCCGGGCGGTGGCACTGGAGGTAAGGTGCCTGCCTTACCTGCACTAGCCTAGGACGGACCGCGGTTCGATCCCCCGGCGTCCCATATGGTCCCCCAAGCCAGGAGCGACTTCTGAGCGCATAGCCAGGAGTAACCCCTGAGCGTCACCGGGTGTGGCCCAAAAACCAAAAAAAAAAAATTAAAAGATGCAAGTCTTTTTTTTTTTTTTGGTTTTTGGGCCACACCCGGCAGTGCTCAGGGGTTACTCCTGGCTATCTGCTCAGAAATAGCTCCTGGCAGGCACGGGGGACCATATGGGACACCGGGATTCGAACCAACCACCTTAGGTCCTGCATCAGCTGCTTGCAGGGCAAACATCGCTGTGCTATCTCTCCGGCAAAAGATGCAAGTCTTAAAGATTTACCTTAAAACATAACAGAAAAATTTAGAAACTTGGGGCCAGAGAGACAGCAAGGAGAAAGGGTGTTTGCCTTGCATGCGGAAGGACAGTGGTTCGAATCCGGCATCCCATATGGTCTCCCCAAGCCAGGGGCAATTTCTGAGCGCTTAGCCAGGAGTAACCCCTGAGCATCAAACGGGTGTGGCCTAAAATATAAAAATATATTGGGGTTAGGAGACAGTTCAATGATTATGGTACCTGGTTCAATTTCTGATATCATGGAGTCCCTCTGAGCATCACAATTTGTAGCTCTGGAGACACCTGAACACTGCTGCTTGTGGCCATAGTTGGCCTGGGTATCTATCTCTATGCAGGGCCAAGAAGCATCAGATTCTCAAGCCCTTGCAGCAAACCAACAGCCAATGAAGCCCCCAACCTCCTGAGCACCTCTTTGGGGCCCATCAAATAAAAATAAGAAAGCAATATGAAGCTTACCACAAAGAATGGTTAGAGAAATAACTACTCTAACAATCATGACATTGGTAGAATAATAGAAAAATAGAATGCCTGTCTCGAATATAGGCAGGGGGTTGGGGGAGGGAGAAAGGGAACACTGGTGGTGGGAATGATGCATTGGTGAAGGGGGGTGTTCTTGTTATGACTAACCTAACTACAAACATGTTTATAATCATGGTGCTTATATAAAGACATTGAAAGAAAGAAAGAGAGAAAGAGAAAGGGAAGGAAGGAAGGAAGGAAGGAAGGAAGGAAGGAAGGAAGGAAGGGAGGGAGGGAGGGAGGGAGGGAGGGAGGGAGGGAGGGAGGGAGGGGGAGAGAGAAAGAAAGAAAGAAAGAAAGAAAGAAAGAAAGAAAGAAAGAAAGAAAGAAAGAAAGAAAGAAAGAAAGAAAGAAAGAAAGAAAGAAAGAAAGAAAGAAAGAAAGAAAGAAAGGAAAGAAAACAAGACAAGACAAGAAAAGAAATGAAAAGAAGAGAAAAGAAAAGAAAAGAAAAGAGAAGAAAAGAAAAGAAAAGAAAAGAAAAGAAAAGAAAAGAAAAGAAAAGAAAAGAAAAGAAAAAAGAAAAGAAAAGAAAAAGAAAACTGAGCCAGAGACACAGTATAAGCAAGGAGGACTCTTGTCTTGCTTGGGACTAACCTAGATTCAATCCTCAACACTGCATCTCAGCACTGCATATAGTCCTCTGAGCACTGGCAGGAGTAATTCCTGGACACAGAACCAGGAGTAAGACCTGAACAGTGCTCAGTGTGGTCCCAAAACAAAGTAAAAATATTAGAGCACATCAATAAGGAGCCAGTACATTTAAACATAATTTATTCTTACTACAAATAATAAATTTATAGCTGAGAAAACTGGATATACAATAACCCATTTATGCAGAAATGCACAAGTAAGTAGATGAGTATACAAAAATGTGAAAAAATAACCACCAATATAATAGTAGTCATAAAAATTTGAAGCAGATTCCCATAACATTTGTTCCTGTTCCACACTTTTGCCAAACTTTCAGTGTGTGCGCCAAAGATAAAATCCAGGCCCTCTGGGCCCGGAGAGATAGCACAGCGGTGCTTGCCTTGCAAGCAGCCGATCCAGGACCAAAGGTGCTTGGTTCGAATCCCGGTGTCCCATATGGTCCCCCGTGCCTGCCAGGAGCTATTTCTGAGCAGACAGCCAGGAGTAACCCCTGAGCACCGCCAGGTGTGACCCAAAAACGAAAACAAAAAACAAACAAACAAAAAAAATAGCGCTTCAAATAAATTAAAAGGGACAACTGTCAAGTGTTCAAATTATGAAGAAATCACTGAAAACCCAGAGATGCCAAGCTGCAGTCTTCTGACCCCATTCTTTGTTCAACGGCAAACCCCAAACATTTCAGTCTTCCCACTGAACCCAGCAAATAATTCTATTTCAAAAACAAACAAACAAACAAACCAGACTACAGGGCATGAATTTCCTATTCCTTCTTGGCCACATATAAAATGTCCTTACTAAGTCAGAGTGATAGCTTGCCTTGCACATGGCTGGCCCAGGTTTCATCCCTGGCAACCCATATGGTCTCCAAGCACCATCAGGAGTAATTTCTGCATGTAGAGCCAGAAACAACCCCTGAACACCATTGGGTGTGACCCCCTTCCAGTTTTTTTTCCCTTTCCTCTGTCCTTTAGGTTCAAGAAAAGAAATCCTGTATGTACTTTCCCTTTCTGAAGTCTTCCTAAACTCTTCTATCAATTAAATGTTTCTCTTTCTCTTCAATGCAGGAATTTCATGCAGATTTCTAGTCCTGTGGAATCTAGTTTTCAGCTTCCACTTCTCTTTCTTGTCACAACTACATTTAATAGAAGTGAAGTAGACTTCACTAGTCACCTTCCTTCAGTTCCTCTACTCAAATATATTGTTACTATTTGGCTTCTGTTTCTATTATTCTTACTGTTACCTATTAACTGACCCATTTACAATTTTTGCCACTACTGGCTATTCCTGTTTTCTGGAAACTTCTCTCCCCATTATTTTCTGAAGCACTTTCTTCTCTTATTGGCTCTGTAGTCTACTTTCTTTTTTTATGATGCTTGGTCTTTCTCCAGTTTCCCTCCCTCCCTCCCTCCTCTCTCCCTCCCTCCCTTCTCTCTCCTCTCTTCTCTCTCTCTCTCTCTCTTTTTTTTTTTTTTTGTCTTTCGGTTTTTGGGCCACACCCGGCAGCGCTCAGGGGTTACTCCTGACTGCTCAGAAATTGCTCCTGGCAGGCACGGGGACTGTATGAAATGCCAGGATTCAAACCACTGTCGGTCATGGGTTGGCCACTAGCAAGCAAATACTCTACCGCTGTGCTATTTCTCCAGCCCCTAAGTTTTCTTGCTTGATAGTTAATTTCAACTTCAGTCTGCAATCCTGGGGCCAGAGCAACAGAATTGCCAGTCAGGCATTTGCCTTGTATGCAGCCAACCTGAGTTTGATCCCTCATATGCCATATGCCCCTGCCCAGCACTACCAGGAGTGATTCGTGAGCACAGAGCCAGGAGTAAGCCCTGAACACAGAGGGAGTATGCCACACCAAAAAAGAGAAAACAAATAAACAAAACCCATGCAATATCTATATGTTGATGAGTAGGTCCACAGATAAAAGTGCTTCAGTATCTTCACTTAGAAATTTAGATAGAGGGCCCGGAGAGATAGCACAGCGGCATTTGCCTTGCAAGCAGCCGATCCAGGACCAAAGGTGGTTGGTTCGAATCCCGGTGTCCCATATGGTCCCCCATGCCTGCCAGGAGCTATTTCTGAGCAGACAGCCAGGAGTAACCTCTGAACACCGCCGGGTGTGGCCCAAAACCCAAAAAAACAAAACAAAACAAAAAAACAAAAAAAAAGAAATTTAGATAGATCTTTTATCCTTAATATGACCAAAGTCAATCTCATTTACTCCCTTCCATCTACCAGCCCACCAGGCTGACTCTGCAGTCTCATTATAGAATCTTTTCTTATAACTGATCATTAAAAAAAAAAGTTGGCTCATAATCTTTCACTTCTTTTTCTCTTATTTCATCCCTTTCATAAACAAATTCTGTCTACTATTCCTAAAAAATATATGTCCAGTCTTTCATTACTTCTAGCTACATCCACTATACTTATTATACCCATTGTCAGCATAGTCTCTGATCCCTTGAGTCCCTAGCCAACCTCTAATTTACTTTTGGTCTCTATGGATTTGCCTATTCTTACCCTCTAACATTTGATAATTATTTGTTTATTGTCTGTTTCCAACCACCAGAATATAAAACATCAAAGGCAGGGACTTTTCTTCTTCGTTTTTTTTTTTTTTTTTTTTTTTTTTTTTTTTTTTTGTGGTTTTTTGGTGAAACCCGGCAGTGCTCAGGGGTTTTTCCTGGCTCAGTGCTCAGAAATTGCTCCTGGCAGGCACGGGGGACCATATGGGATGCCGGGATTCGAACCGATGACCTCCTGCATGAAAAGGTAAACGCCTTACCTCCATGCTATCTCTCCGGCCCCCTTCTTCGTTTTTTTTTTTTTTTTTAATGTCTGTATCTTCTGCACCTAGAGCAGTATTTTGGTGCACACTGAGATGCTCAACATCCCACAAGCACTTAATTTCACCATATCTCAAACTAAACTATCATATGCTGCCTCACTTTTCAGCATGAAATATCTGTGTTAAAGTAGCTCTTACTAATTATGCTGAAATTGTGACTTTCTGCCCTTTTAACAATGGTAAGCCCCTTTATTTTAGACATTGAGCATGAAATGCAATAAATAAATGGCTATTTTCCCCATTCAGTGTATGAATGATTTAATTATTGTACAACAATAATTACTAAAGCCTAGCAAGAGTAAACCTTTCTTAGTTCAAAGATCTACTTTTGGTATCCTTGGACATATGATTGATTCAGACATAAGATTGAAGGTGCCAGCTAGCAAGAGAATCTGAGAGCTAAAGGAATTTTACAGGATCATCATGACGAAGAGTATAGATTTATTGGTTTTCAATAATCAGGCTCATGTGGCTTTTACGATACATAGGAAGCACAAGAAATGTGTAGTAACCATATGCTAATGGTTAATATGTTATCCAAATAAATGCTTTTGTTGATGATAACATTTCTATCACATTTACTGGACTTTTTGTGATTCACGGTCCTCTTCCCATCCCAACTCTAATAATTCTGTCTCTTATACAGGGCCCTTATTAATCTTTTTTTTTTTTTTTTTTGGTTTTTGGGCCACACCCTGTGACGCTCAGGGGTTACTCCTGGCTATGCGCTCAGAAGCTCCTGGCTTCTTGGGGGACCATATGGGACGCCGGGGGATCGAACCGCGGTCCGTCCTAGGCTAGCGCAGGCAAGGCAGGCACCTTACCTCCAGCGCCACCGCCCGGCCCCGGCCCTTATTAATCTTTCATAGATCTATACTTTTCTGTCCTACTTAACTTTCCTTCCCTAATCACATGCTTTAAGCACCATAATGAATATGAGCACTGCCAGGAATGACTCCTAAAAACAAAACCAGGAGTAAGCCCTGAGCACCTCTGGATGTGGCCTCAAAGCAAAACAAAGGCCAATTCTTCTAATTATCTGTGGTTTTAATTTTATTATCTATAAAATAGAAATGAAAACTTTCTCATGTGTCAAAAAGATTAAATTGAATAATAATATAAAGTGTTCCACAAAATTCTGCACTAAATATGATACAAGACTAGTGTAAACTATCTACTTGCCCACTCTTATCTAACATAATCTTACCTGTTGTTCATTATAACATATCAGTCAGTTATAGTGAAAACTAACTTCTCAAATTGAAATAAAATTTGGGGCCGGAGTGATAGCACAGTGGTAGGGCATTTGTCTTGCACGCGGCATTCCATATGGTGCCCCGTGCCTGCCAGGAGTGATTTCTGAGTGCAGAGCCAGGAGTAACCTCTGAGTGCCGCTGGATATGACTCCCCCCAAAAAATCAAATTGAAATAAAATTTGATGTATATACTAGAAATAAAAGAGCTTCAATTCCAGTTCTTAGTAATTTCAATGAAAGAGTATTAATATTTTCCCAAACCTGTTTAAGTAATCAAATGCTAAATGAACTAAAACAACTGGAATAGGGGCCGGAGAGATAGCATGGAGGTAAGGCGTTTGCCTTTCATGCAGAAGGTCATCGGTTCGAATCCCGGCGTCCCATATGGTCCCCCGTGCCTGCCAGGAGCAATTTCTGAGCACAGAGCCAGGAATAACCCCTGAGCACTGCCGGGTGTGACCCAAAAACCACAAAAAAAAAAAAAAAAAAAAAAAAAAAAAATAAAACAACTGGAATAAGTCCAGCCCATCAATAACTATAACTAAAAATAGCAAGAAAAACTATTTAACATGAGGGAGTAATAGAGATAGTACAACAGGAAGGATGCTTGCCTAACACACACTTACCCCAGGTTGGATCCCTGAGCACAGCCACGAGTGACCCCTCCCCCCACAAAATATTTCTGACATGAAAAGAGTTTAAAATAAGATCTTGTTTGTTTCTGAGGCACACCCACTCTGCTCAGGGATCACTCCTGACCCAGGTCAGCCACATGCAGGCAAGTGCCCTGTCCACACCTACTGTTTCTTCAGCCCTAAAATACAAGTTTTATATTTAAATTATATGAACTTATATACTACAAAATGCAAGTTTCTTATAATAAAATCTCAAACTCAATTAACCATTTTGCTCCATTAATTTGATTCCTTTTCTTCACTTCATTCTATACACCACCACTTTAGTTTTATATTCCCTCAGTGTAATCTCAAACTTACTTTGTTAAAAATGTAACTGTGCTACAAAAACTAAAGGTGAATTAATTTGGCATATGCATTTCAACTTCTGTCTTACATGTACAAGTTTACATCATCTAGAAAGAGAAATATAACAGTAAAAATGACATTTTTACTACAATTCTAAGAACATGCTCAGAGTTTAGACTCAGTTTTGTGTTCAGGGATCATTCCTGACAGCATTCAAGGTGCTGGGTAAAGCCCCCCCCCCCCCCTTTTTTGTTTTTTTGGGCCACACCTGGTGATGCTCTGGGGTTACTCCTACCTATGTGCTCAGAAATCGCTCTTGGCTTGGGGGACCAGATGGGATGCCAGGGGATCGAACCACAGTCCATCATAGGTTAGCATACACAAGGCAAATGCCCTACCGCTTGCGCCACTGCTCCGCCCCCAGGATAGATTTGTTTGTTTTTTTGGGTCACACTCAGCAGCACTCAGGAGTTATCCCTGGCTCTATGCTCAGAAAACACTCATGGCAGGCTCGAGGGACCATATGGGATGCCGGGATTCAAACCACCATCCTTCTGCATGCAAGGCAAATGCCCTACCTCCATGCTATCTCTCTGGTCCCAGGGTAGACCATTTTTAAGCCAAGATTCATTTGTTTGCTTGTCTTTTTGTTTGTTTTTGGGCCAAACCTGGTGATGATTAGAGGTTACTCATAGCTTTGCACTCAGGAATTATTTCTGGCAGTGCTCAGGGAACCACAGGGGACAGAATAACCCAGGTTAGTTATGTGAACTACCTGCTGTACTTGTACTATGTTAATTTTTAAATTCATCTATTCATTTTAGTAAGTGTATGTTAATAACACTATTTTTTTTTTTTTTGGTTTTTGGGTCACACCCTGCAGCGTTCAGGGGTTACTCCTGGCTCTATGCTCAGAAATCACTCCTGGCAGGCTTGGGATTCAAACCACCAACCTTCTGCATACAAGGCATACAAGGCAAACGCCTAACCTCTATGTCATCTTATGGAAAACTATAGTGTATTCACTTGGGCATTAATATAAACTAGAAAAATATATGGAGTTATATTTGGCATTTTCATGAGTCCTCACAAAAACTAAAATAAAATTGACATTCATTTTGCTTTGTAAAAATTACATTCTGGGCTGGAATGATAGTACAATGGGTAGAACATTTACCTAGCATGTAGCCAACCTGGGCTCTCCCCTGACACCCCATATGGCTTCCTGAGCCAGCCAGGAGTAATTTCGAGTGTAAAGCCAGGACTAATCCCTGAGCATTACCAGGTGTGTTCCAAAAACAAACAAGATACATTTTTTTAATTTTTCAGTAGGAAATGAATTCTGCCCAGTTTCTAACTTCCAAGTAAATACACTACTATTACTGCATGAGTAAATCACTCCATTCAGAAAGTTAAAAGACCAGCCTAAAATAATTATTTTTAAAGAAACAATTGTATAGCAAACTTAGATGAGCAATTATACCTCAGAGTTATATTTACACTAATATATCAGATACTACACAAAAATTATGGCACTTATACTGTACAGTATAGTATTTTTTTTTTGAGAGGGGTGTCACTCCCAGCGGCACTCAGGTTACTCCTGGCTCTGCTCTCAGAAATCGCTTCTAGCAGGCTTAGGGCACCATCTGGGATGCCAGAAATCGAACCAGGGTTTGTCCTGTGTTGGCCACGTGCATGGCAAATGCCCTACCGCTGTGCTATCTCTCCGGCCCCACAGTACAGTATTTGACTACAAGTACAAGTTCAGAAATAGCAAGTCTCCAATTCTGAGGCAAAGAGGAAGCAATATATATGAAATTAATGACATATATTTCTCGATGTATGCCTTAAAAAAAAAAAAAAGAAGGGGGTCACAACAATAGTACAGCTTGCTTTGACACTGCTGAACCAGGTTCAATCCCCAGCATCCCAAATAGTTCCAGCTCTCCAGGAGTAATTGCTGAGTGCAGTCAGGTGTAACCCCTGAGCTTACTGGGTATAGGCCAAAAAATCAAAAAGAAAATTAAAAGACAGAAGCATAGAATTTCCAAAATTACAAATAAATTAAAACTTAAGACTGCCAATAGTGGAAAGCTTTCAGGTAATACATGATACTAACAAAGATTTTTGGAAATTATGATTGATCATTGAAAATGACATTGTAGGGGCCGGGTAGGTGGCGCTGGAGGTAAGGTGTCTGCCTTGCAAGCGCTAGCCAAGGAAGGACCTCGGTTCGATCCCCCGGCGTCCCATATGGTCCACCCAAGCCAGGGGCGATTTCTGAGCACATAGCCAGGAGTAACCCCTGAGCGTCAAACGGGTGTGGCCCAAAAACCAAAAAAAAAAAAAAAAAAAAAAAAAAAAAGAAAATGACATTGTAATAGAAACTGGTACAACTTCTTTGAGGGGTGGGTAGGGAAGGAACTCCTAAGCAGTAGAAGACCCAAATGCTAGTGCCAGTAGCACTTGGTCAACTGGATTAGATGTTCAATGTCAAAATAATGCACATATAAGGATGTGTTCTATCACATTTTAATAAAAACAAAAACTTGAAGCATCTTAAATGTCATCAATGGGAGAGTGGATAAACAGATTGTGGCAATGAAGGCAGATCCATATAATACAATGAGGTTTCTCAAAATAAAGACAAGACCAATAAGCATATAAGGCACTATTTTGCCTTGCACTCAGCGATCCAGGTACAATCCTCATCACTGTATTTGGTCCCCAGAGCACCAATAGCAAACCCTGAAAATAGCCAGGTGTGGTCCAAAAACCAAAAAAAATAAAAAACATTTAAATCCCTGGTATCCCATAAAATCCCAAGTCCATCATGAGTGATCCTTTTCTTTTTGGGGGGTGTGGAGGTTGGGCCACACCTGGTGGTGTTCAGGGGTTACTCCTGCTCTGTCCCCAGAAATCATTTCTGGCAGTGCTCAGGGGACCATACAGGATGCCGGGTATCGAATCTGGGTCCATTCTGGGTGGGCCGTGTGCAAGGCAAGTGCCCTACCGATGTGCTACTGCTCCAGTCCCAGGAGTAATCCTTGAGGACCAGCTAGTAGGCCCAAAAACAAATTAAAAAAATCAGTAGTATAAAAGTTTAGGTATTTTTTTTCCATTTGATTTGTTTGTTTGTTTGGGGGCTACAGTGTGAGCCTCACAAGTATGAGAACTTGGATTGGATACCCAGAATCCTAAAATATATATATAATTGTCTATAGAGAAGATCTACAAATATCCAGATAGGGGTTTCTTTAGATAACTGGGATATCAATGATTTCTAATATGGAAGTCAGAAACTTACTATGAAGTGGGCTGGAAAGCTAGTACAGTGTGGGTAGGGTGCTTGCCTTGCAAGCAGACAACCCAGGTTCGATCCCCAGCATCCCAAAAGGTCCCCTGGGCCTGCCAAAAGTGATTCCTGAAGACAGAGTCAAGAGTAAACACTGAGTACTGCCAGGTATCACCCAAAAACACCAAAACAAAAACAAATAACATCAAAAAAGAAGAGACTATTTAAAAAAGGTAATAAACTACCCAGATTCAATACCAGGCATCCTATATGATCCTCTGAGCACTGTCAGAAGTGATTTCTGAGGACAGAGCAGGAGTAACCCCTGCTCAAAAACAAAAAAAGAAAAAGAAAGAAAGAAAAATAATACAGAGGATAAGGCCCTTGCCTTGCATGCAATCAGCCCAGGTTTGATCCTTAACACAACATATGAATCCCAAGCTCTGACTACTCATGACCGCTAAGCATTGCTGGATGTGGCCCCAAAGAAAAACAAAATAAAATAAAAACTAGACACCAAAAAAACCCACCAAAACAAAACAAAACTAGACACTATGGGCTGAAGAAATAGTATAGAGATTAAAGCTCTTGCCTTGTCCACAGCAGACCATGCAACATGAGATGCTTCCACATCCCAACAACTCAGAGTGACCATGCAGCACAGAGCAGCATAGTTACTGAACATTGCCAGGTTTGGCACAAACCTGTCCTCATTCTGTGATCCCTCCAAAAAAAACAAGTCCAAAGTTAGCACAGGTGAGAAGGAAAATAAGAGTAGAAAGAAATGAAATAGAGAACTGAACAGAGAATTCAATAAAACCAAAAGTTTGCATGTTTGTTTTTTGAAAAGATTAAAAGTTAACAATTTTTAGCTAAGTGAGGGCGCTTTAATAAAAATGAGAAATTAAATAATAAAATTAAATTAACCATCACCTTCCTTCTGATGTTTGCCACTCCAGAGTCCACTACAACCACCAAATTATTTATTGTAGGCACTCTCATTACATGCCTCAACCTTAAATATTTTAGGAATAAGTTGGTTTTTCTATATATAATTAGAAAAAATATTAAGCCTATAAGCTAGTCAAGTATCAATCAAGAAATTATGAAGAAAAGTATTAATCATTTTATTCAAAATAACTGTAAATTACTAAAGAGCCTAATTTATACCTAAGACACTATTTTCTAAAATCTAACTGGTTTATTAGAAAACATACAATTTCTGGTCAAGGTTAATTTATCTCTACTAACTGAATTATATCTAGGCTTTAATTTAATCTCTAATAAGGTGTTTGCCTTTCACAAAGCCAACCTGGGTTCGTCTCCAGCATCCCATATGCTCTCCCGAGCCTGCCTAGAGCGATTTCTGAGCACAGAGCCAGGAGTGACCCCCCAAGTGCCACCAGGTGTGGCCCAAAAACAAAGCAAAACAAGAAGGTATTTTAGTACTTAATAAATTAAAGATAAATTAATTAAGCACTGCATTTCTATTACTTTGGTTTGGGGGCCAAAACTGGTGCTTAGGGATTACTCCTAGCTCTGCATTCGGAAATTACTCCTGGTGGATTCTAGAGAACCCATATGAGATGCCAGGGATTGAACCTGAGTCAGCCACATGCAAGGCAAACCTTCTACCTGCTGTACTATCTCTCAAGCCTCTAATTAAGCATTTACTGTTCACACAAAACAAATACTGAACTATACAAAACTGACGCTTATAGAGGCCCTCTTCTGGTGAATGGAATTATACTGAAATTTTATCTAACAAACTAGCAACAGTTCTCATTAACCTCTACTAACATCCAATTAATATTACAAATACAAAGAGAATACTTTTTTGACACTTAGCAACATTTTATAGTTTCCATAGTTACAGAAGTATGTCTCATTTCATTAATGCAGCTTTTCCTGTTCTTGGCTCACTGCCACACTCCTGTTACATTTATCAGAAAACTTGCAATTCTCTTACTACTATTAAGTATAAACATTGGCTTTCCAAAAATCTACAGGAATAATCAAACAAATTAATAGTAAAAAAAATTTCCAATCTGAAGATGAATGTGTGTACTTGATGAATTTTCTACAAAGTTGCTGGTACAAACATTTTTAAATTATCCAAAATCTAAGACACTAATCTGTGTTTAGATCATTCTGTTTATATTTAATGTTAAAGATTTCAGATCCTAAACAAAAAGCAAAAGAAATTCACATGTTGAAACAGAAGACAAGGGGCCCAAGCAAAAGAAATTCACATGTTGAAACAGAAGACAAGGGGCCCGGAGAGAAAACACAACGGCGTTTGCCTTGCAAGCAGCCGATTCAGGACCTAAGGTGGTTGGTTCGAATCCCAGTGTTCCATGTGGTCCCCGTGCCTGCCAGGAGCCATCTCTGAGCAGACAGCCAGGAGTAACCCCTGAGCAACGCCGGGTGTGGCCCAAAAACAAAAAAAAAAAGAAACAGAAGACAATAACTATGAAATTCTGACAATAAAAATAATATTGTTTAATGTTAAAGTGAAAGTCTTTCCAAATGCTACCACAAATTACTTGTAACATTAGCTTTACAATAAAAAAGAATCACTGTTTTTAAATATACTTATTGCCATTATAAATTATATATTTGTAATTGTTGTCAGATCCAAAGAGGAAAGCGGCGGAGGTGGCTGGAGCGATAGTACAGCAGGTAGGGTGCTTGTATTGCATGAAGCTGACCCAGTTTGATTCCCAGCAATCCATATGGTCTCCTGATCCTGCCAGGAGTAACATCTGAGCACTGCTGGGTGTGGCCTCAACCCCCCCCCCCCAAATAATAGCTGTCCTAGCAAACAAAATCATATCGGTTCTATTTATTAATGGTTTTTTTTTTATGTAGTCATTCAAAAAGAAAGAAACCATGAGGTTGAAGAGATAGTACAGGAGGTAAGAAGCACTGGTCTTGCAAGCTGCTGTCCCAGCTTCAAATACCTAGCACCCTCATATTGTCTTCTGAGCACTGTCAGGGATGACTCCTGATCCCAGAGCCAAGAATCCAAGCCCCTGCTGCTTATGCCCCCCACCCCTAAGAAAAGGAAACTTGCCTGTGGAAAAACATGAATGAATTCCAAAGGTACTGTGCTAAGTAAAGTAAGCCTGACAAAAATAGACAAATACTATATAATCTCACATGTATGATGAATCTATTTTGTTGTTTTTTTGGGGTGTTGATAGGCAAACACCCAACAGTGCCCTCTGGTTCACTGGTACCAGGGCCTCCTAATTCAAGTATGTGTTCAACAAGTTAAGCTATCTCTCCAGTCCCCATGTATAGAATCTTACTTTCTAAGAAAAAGGGCACTAAAATCCAAAAAACAACTCTATTGGTAGAGCATATGCTTGATATGTACAATACCCAGGATTTAATCCCTGACACTTCCCCAGCACTCCCTCATCTAACCATGGTGTACCTGACTACTACTGATCTGAGCATAAAACCTGTAGGTCTTGTCTAAGCATCAGTGAGTTTGGACTATTAAAAAAAATTTTTTAAGTTAAATTTACAGATACAGAAGAGATTGGTAGTTCACAAGAAGTAGAAAAAGGATGGGGTTTTGAGTGAAGGTGATTAAAAGTTACAAACTTTTAATTTATACACACACACACACACACACACACACACACACACACACACACACACACACTGACCAGTACCATGAAGTAAGTTAACAGTATTCGTCAGGATGGGTGGGGGTGGGGTTCAGTTTAGTAAAAGAAGACTAGTTTTGCATGTTTGGATCACTGGCTTTGATCCCCAGCACTAATATTTTTGTTTGTTTGTTTGTTTTTGGGTCATACCCAGCAGCACTCAGGGGTTACTCCTGGCTCTGTACTCAGAAATCACTCATGGCAGGCACAGGGGACCATATGGGATACTAGGATCAACTGTCTGTCCTGAATTGGCTGCGTGCAAGGCAGCTGTGCTGTGATATCACTGTGCTATCTCTCCAGCCCCACCCAGCACTATTTTTATAAAATCTAAGAAAAGTAGTGATTCCAGTTATTATATACCAATGAAATTAAAACAAGTGCAGCTGTGGAAATTAGTGTTTCATTTATTTGTTTTTTGTTTGTTTGTTTTGGGGTCATACCCAGAGGTACCCAGGAGACCATATGGGATGCAAGGGATCGAACCTGGCTCAGCATATTCCCTACCCACTATACTATTGCTCCATCCCCTGAAATGGGCATTTTAGATGTTTAAAAACTCTTAAGACCTAAAGAAATTTAAGGCTAAAATAGAAAACATCAACCTATAAATAATATTGCTTATTTCTGTATTAACACACTCAAATTTTTGTTGTCGTTGTGGTTATTATTTGAGGGCTATCCCTAGCAATGTTTTATGGTACCATGGATCAAATCCTAATTCCAAAATTCAAAACACTGACTTCAGCCCAGTGAGCTACCTTCCTGGCCCAATTTATATGTTCTGCGCATATTTGTTTTGTTCTGGGGTCACACCCAGCAGCGCTCAGGTGTTACTCCTGGCTCTATGCTCAGAAATCACTCCTGGCAGGCCCAGGGGACAATTTGGGACGCCAGGATTTGAACCACCGACCTTCTGCATGCAAGGTAAATGCCCTACCTCCATGCCATCCCTCTGGACCCTGTTCTGTGCATATTAAAAAATATTCTCGGGGCCAGAGAGATAGCATGGAGGTAAGGCGTTTGCCTTTCATGCAGAAGGACAGTGGTTGGAATCCCGGCATCCCATATGGTCCCCTGTGCCTGCCAGGGGCGATTTCTGAGCATAGAGCCAGGAATAACCCCTGAGCGCTGCTGGGTGTGACCTAAAAACCAAATAATAATAATAATAATAATAATCTCGAACCCTCTCTTACACCCCTATAAATTTTTCTCCATTTTTCCCATGCCTATCCTCTGCTACTCCAGTATCAACAATTATCATTTCTAATTTATATTTTTGTCCATCAATTTTATTGCATTAGAGTTGATATCATGGATTATTGATCATTCTGATATATTTCACATTGCATAATCCCCTTGAGTTTGTTCATTTTTTGATACCTACAAATGGTAAAATTTTAATCTTTTTTGGTAGTTGAATACTATTTCATTGTGTATATGTATAAATGTAGTCTCTCCTATAACTAATAGTCAAATTATAGTCTCTGTGTGTTATCCAGTCATCTACTGACCACCACTTTTATTCTTTCCATTCTTAGCTATTATAAACAATGCTGAAAAAAATTGCTTGTGATTTAATTTTTTGAGTTGATGCTTTTATGGTTTTTGGATATATGTGCAGAAGGGAGATTTCTGGATCATACTGTAGTTTTATTTCCAGTGATATTTTTAAAAATATCTTCCAGTGACATATTTTTAAAATAAACTTATGGAGGGAAAACGTTTGGCCCACACCCAAGAGTGCCCAGGGCTTACTCCAGGCTCTGTTTTCAGGATGCTGCTGGCTAGTCATATTTCCAGTGACATTTTTTTTATTAATTTAAAATTTTTGTTTTTGGGCCACACTCAGCAAAACTCGGTATTTTGAGCTCTGTACTCCTGGCAGTGCTCAGGGGACCATATGAGATGCTGGGAATCAAACCTAGCTTAGCTACATGCAATGCAAGCAACCTACTTGCTGCTCTATCTCTATGGCCCTGATACATTTTCTTATTTTAAAACATCTAGTGGGGAGGGTTTGGTCCATACCCAATGGTGCCCAGGAATTACTCCTAGCTCTGTGTTCAGAAGTCACTCCCAATGGTGCTCAAGGGGTCATATGTCATACCAGGGATCAAACTGTGGTTGGTTGCATGCAAGGCTAGCAAGCATCTTAAACCCCTTACTATCTCTCCAATCTCTCCAGTGATCTTTCAAAAGTGATTTTGACTCTTGCTTGGTTTTTTGTTTTGTTTGTTTGTTTTTGAGTCACACTCAGCAGCGCTCAGGGGCTCCTCCTGCCTCTGCACTCAGAAGTCACTCCTGGCAGTCTCGGGGGACCATATGGGATGCTGGGATTCCAACCAGTCTGTCCTGTGTTGGCCTCATGCAAGGCAAACACCTTACCTCTATACTATCGCTCAGGCTCCTGAATTTGACACTTAGAATAAGTTTAAAATAATGGTATAAATTTATAATATAAACATAAATGTATAATATATAAATTATGGCATAATTTATAATATAATAGAAGTGTATTTTAATTAATATAAAATTAATATAATTTGAGGGAGGAGAGGTCATATAGAAAAACCCCAAGTGCTCATGGCTCCTCCTAGTTCAGTGTTCAGAGTCCACTTTTGGAATTGCTTGGAGGGGTCATGCAGTCCCAGGGACCAAAGCCAGGTCTTCAAGACATGCACACATTAACCCTTTTGGATACCTATGTGGCCCAGGAGATCCATCTACTAGTATTTGGGATGGGTTTTAAGAAAATTGATCCTCACATTCTATTACACATATACTCCACATTCTACTTACCGTATTTTCTGGTGTATAAGACAACCCCCTAATTTTGCAGTTAAAACATAGGTTTAGGCCTATATTCGCTGTATCAGACAGAACGTTCCTGTGCTGCATGTGCTGCATGTGTTCCTGTGCTCATGTACCACAGTGAGCCAATCACAACAAGCAAAGGTTCAAAGGTTATACTGTAACAGACTTCCTCTCTGACTCTGGCCAATCTGAGCAGGCTTTTTACAGTGTAGATTCGGGTCCAAAACACTGTCAAATTTGCATGCAAATAAAGCCTGCTTGGATTGGCTGAGTTAGAGAGGCGGTCCGAGCAGCCTTGCAGTGATTGGTGCAGGATCGAGTTGGAAAATTCGTTTTGTGGCAATATTCAGACAATTTTCGTTTAGTGGCATATTGAAACATTTTTCGGGATATACTCAGCGTATAAGACAACATCCGATTTTCGGTTGACATTTTTTTGTTTCGAAAGTCGTCTTATACGCCGGAAAATACGGTATCTGAAATCCCAGAGAAAGTCCCAAGCTAAAGAATTGAGAAAGCTAATATGCAGAGTTGGTATTATTAATAAGGTCGATTTCCACTCTACAATCACCTTACACTAGCTGGTTATTCCACTCTATGAAGCACAGACTTAACTTCTCCCAAAATAAACCTCCCTTATTTTCTGAAAAAAGGTAACAGACATCATCTATATCACAAAACTAAGTTGACAACTCTAGCTTCCACAATTATGATGGTGCTGTTACATATTAATTTAAGTAACCAATTATAGACTTTCCTTCCATTATTTTCTGCAATTCTTCAATGATTGATTTTTCTTCAATATGAGAACAGAGAACTTTTACACATTGTATTACAATGATAAATTTTGCACTAAAGCTGTTATTTTCAAATTTTAAAAGAACATTCTTGAGTATTTTTATCTTATTTAAGTTTTTGTGTTCACAGAGTGAACTGCTCAAATTCTTTAAAAGCTTGGACCTCCATCTATAATATTTATAATGCATTTGTTTAAAATTGAAGCTTTTTATATACATGGTTGTATATAACTATAACTTTCTGAAAGGGGTATGCATTTATTCGCTCATTCACTCATTAATATCAAGCACCTTTCAGATATAAAATGTTTGAGTCAGGCACTATGAGAATGCAGTTTATTAATTGCTCTGATAAAATTACAATCAGCATACTTTGTAAATAAAACTAAACTTTAGATGTTCTTTTTTTTTATCCTTTTTTTTTTTTGTTTTGTTTATGTTTTGGGGCCACACCTGGTGACACTCAGGGGTTACTCCTGGCTATGTGCTCAGAAATCACCCCTGGCTTTTGAGACCATATAGGACGTGAGGGGATGGAACTGTGATCTGTTTTAGGCTAGCTCGGACAAGACAGACATCTTATCACTTGCACCACCACTCTGGCCCTATAAATCACAAAGTTTTAAGACACTTTTTCTCAACTGTTATATTACTAACACTTTTAAACTATAACTAAAAATGAAATTGTTTTGGTTTGGTTTTTTGGACCACACCTATAATGCTCCAGGATTACTCCTGATTCTGCTTTCAAGAATTATTTCTGGTGGGCTCAGGAAACCATATGGGATGCTAGGGATCAAACCTGATTTGGTCACATGCAAGGCAAATGTCCTACTCATTGTACTATCACTCCAGCCCCTAAAAAAAAGAATATATGTTAAAATAAAAATTTTAAAAGAGGTTTAACACTTCTCTAAACATTACAAAACAGAGACCAGAGCAATAGTACAGCAGTTAAGAGTGTTTGTCTTGGGCCCGGAGAGATAGCACAGCGGCGTTTGCCTTGCAAGCAGCCGATCCAGGACCAAAGGTAGTTGGTTGGAATCCCGGTGTACCATATGGTCCCCCGTGCCTGCCAGGAGCTATTTCTGAGCAGACAGCCAGGAGTAACCCTTGAGCAACACCGGGTGTGACCCAAAAACCAAAAAAAAAAAAAAAGTGTTTGTCTTGCATGTGGCTGACTCAGGTTTAATACCCTCATCCCATATGGTCCTCCAAACATCACCAAAAGTAAGTCAAGTTCAGAGGCATGAGTTACTCAAGTATATCAGGATAAAACCAAATCAAGCCAAAACAAAATACTATGAAACATCATTGAAAGAAATTAAAGAAGATCTCGGGGCCGGAGAGATAGCATGGAGGTAAGGCGTTTGCCTTTCATGCAGAAGGTCATCGGTTCGAATCCTGGCGCCCCATATGGTCCCCCGTGCCTGCCAGGAGCAATTTCTGAGCATGGAGCCAGGAGTAACCCCTGAGCGCTGCCGGGTGTGACCCAAAAACAACAAAAAAAAAAAAAAAAAAAAAGAAATTAAAGAAGATCTAAATAAAAGAATCCCAGACTTATAGATGGAAAATTTAATACTAAGATGATATACTCCTCAAACTCACTTATACATTTAATATAATCCCTATTAAAATCAGCTCATTTTTGGTATAAATTGAGAAAATAAAAAATCCATATAGATGTTAAAGAAATCCAAATGGCCTAATCTTGTAAAAGACGACTAAAATTGAAAGACACTATGCCAATGCCAAAACTTCAAAACTACAGTAATCAAGTATAGTGGGGCATTAAAACAGATGTATAGGGGCCGGAGCGGTGGTGCAGCAATACGATGTTTGCCTTGCATGCAGCTGACCTAGGACTGACCATGGTTCAATCCTCCAGGGTCCCACATGGTCCCTCAAGCCAGGAGAGATTTCTGAGCACATAGTCAGGAGTAACCTCTGAGTGTCAATGGGTGTGGCCCAAAAACAAGAGAGAGACAGAGAGAGAGACAGAGACAGACAGAGAGAGACTGAGAGAAACAAGAGAGAGACAGAGAGAGAGAAAGAGAGAGAGAGACAGAGGGAGAGACAGAGAGAAAGAGAGAGAGACAGAGAGAGAGATGAATGAGAAAAGAATTAAGCCCATGTGAAGAAAAAGGCCCATATATGTTAGTGTTTATTTAGTGGCAATTTATTTAACTAATGATAATTTATTCTTCAACTACTTCATTACCCAGTTTATTTTTATTTATGTACTTTGAGCATTAAAGGGTCCAAGCAATGTTTGGGGATATTTGTTGGGGATCTTCCCAGCAAAGCTTGAAGAAACATGATTTGCTAGGAAGTGAACTTTTATCAGTGTTTACTTACATCTTTCTCTCTTCTCACACCCTGTTGTTTTTTTATTTCTGTAGTGGAGGTTGATGTTTTGGGGCCATAACCAGAGGTACTCAAGGGCTTATTCCTAGTTCAGGACTCATGGATTACTCCTGGCTGGGCTAGGGGAGTTTATGTGGTACCAGGAATTAAACCCAGGTCATTCCATGCAAGGCAAGTGCCCTATCCACCATACTATCACTCCAGTCCAACACATATAATCTCTTGTAATAAACTATAAGCAACAAACACATGACCATGTTCTACATCTAATTCCTGAAAAGAAAAAAATACTTATTAAGAAATTTCTATCTGGGGCCGGAGAGATAGCATGGAGGTAAGGCATTTGCCTTTCATGCAGGAGGTCATCGGTTCGAATCCCAGCGCCCCATATGGTCCCCGTGCCTGCCAGGGTCGATTTCTGAGCCCAGAGCCAGGAGTAACCCCTGAGCGCTGCCGGGTGTAGCCCAAAAAACAAAAAAAAACAAAAACAAAAACAAAAATTTCTATCTGGGGCCGGCGAGGTGGCGTTAGAGGTAAGGTGTCTGCAAAGGATCGCTGTTTGATCCCCTGGTGTCCAATATGGTCCCCACAAGCCAGGGGCAATTTCTGAGCACTTAGCCAGGAGTAACCCCTGAGCATCAAACAGGTGTGGCCCGAAAACCCAAAAAAAAAAAAAATTCTGGGGCCGGGAAGGTGGCGCTAGAGGTAAGTTGTCTACCTTGCAAGCGCTAGCGTAGGATGGACCACGGTTCGATCCCCCAGCATCCCATATGGTCCCCCCAAGCCAGGGGCGATTTCTGAGCACATAGCCAGGAGTAACCCCTGAGCGTCAAACGGGTGTGGCCCAAAAAAAAAAAAAATTCTATCTGAGGCTGGAGAGATAGCACAGCCATAGGGTATTTGCCGCCAACCCAGGACTGACGTTGGTTCAAATCCCAGCACCCCATATGGTCCCCCGTGGCTGCCAGGAGCTTTTTCTGAACGTAGAGCCAGGAGTACCTGAGCAGTGCCAGGTGTGGCCCCAAAACAAAACAAAACAAAACAAAAAGAAATGTGCATTTGTTGGAGGGCAGAGCAATAGCACAGTGGGTAGGGCATTTGCTCTGTACCCAGCCAGTCCAGGTTCGATCCCCCGGCATTCCATATGGTTCCCTGAGCCTGCCAGGAGCAATTTCTGAGCATAAAGCCAGGAGTAACCCCTGAGCACTGCTGAGTGTGACCCCAAAACAAAAACAAACAAAAAAATTCCTATTCTTGGATAGTCCAAGCTGTACAGCACTTTAAATTTTTTTTTTGTTTTTGGTTTTGGTTTTGGTTTTTGGGTCTCACCCGGCAGGTGCTCAGGGGTTACTCCTGGCAGGCACTGGGGGACCATATGGGACACCGGGATTTTGCTTTTTTGGATCACACCCAGCAGCACTCAGGGGTTACTCCTGGCTCTACACTCAGAAATTGCTCCTGGTAGGCTCAGGGGACATATGGGATGCCAGGATTCAAACCACCGACCTTCTGCATAAAAGGCAAATGCCTTATCTTCATGCTATCTCTCCGGCCCCTTCTTAAGCTTTTTTTAAAGGTTTTCTATTTTCAGGGCCGAAGAATTAATTCAAGTGGCAAAAGCCAAGTAGGAAAGATAGTAAAAAGAGTAAGGTCCTTGCCTCACATCCTGCCAACTCCACTTTTGAATTCCTGGAACTTCATTATAATCCCCTGAGCACACCAGGAATGATAGTCCATTGAACATGTTGGGTATGGTGCTCAGGGGTTACTCCTGGCTGTCTGCAAGGAAAACGCCGCTGTGCTATCTCTCCGGGCCCATGATTTAATATATTTTATAAATGCTTTCCCTTTTAGGTTTTAGTGATTAACAGAGAAAAGTACACATTGTAAAAATCTATTTACATAAAATTCCAGTGAGAAGGCAAATCTCTCTCTCTCTCTCTCTCTCTCTCTCTCTCTCTCTCTCTCTCTCTCTCTCTCTCTCTCTCTCTCTTTTTTTTTTTGAGTCACACCCGGCGGCAGCGCTCAGGGGTTACTCTTGGCTCTATGCTCAGAAATCACACCTAGCAGGCTCAGGGGACCATATGGGATGCCAGGATTTCAACCACCGACCTTCTGCATGAACGGCCTTACCTACATGCTATCTCTCTGGCCCCTGAGAAGGCAAATCTTAATCTACAGTAAGTAAAAAAAGTTCAGTTCCAAGAAAATGGAGTGGGAAGAACTGACTACAAAAGCGGAGTGATTAAAATGTCTTATGACTGTGATGAATACACAAAAGCATAAATTTATAAAAAACCCGGGGCCTGAGTGATACCACAGCGGGTAGAGTGCTTTGCCTTGCACATGGCAACCGAAGTTGGATCCCCAGCATCCCATACGGTCCTCCAAGACTGCCAGGAGTGATTTCAGTGCAGAGCCAGGAGTAAACCCTGAGAATTGCTGGGCATAATCAAACAAACAAACAAACTACAACAACAAATATCCCACAGTAAACCTCTATACCTGGTATAGAGGAACTACCAGGAACCAGAAGAATAGTACAGAGGGCAGAGCACTTGCCTTCCATGCAGCCCACCCCGATTTGATCCCTGGTACCCTATATGGTGTTTCCTCAAATCTGTCAGAAATGATTCCTGGGCACAGAACTAACACACACACACACACACTCACACACACACACACACACGCACACGCACAGAACTAACACACGAGCATGCTTCCATAAGCACCCTATAAACAAGGGGAGGGGAAAAACATAAACAAGGGTAGGGAGGTAAAAAAAAAAAAAAACATAAGCAAGCATGGAGGTAAGGCATTTGCCTTGTATACAGAAGGACGATGGTTCTAATCCTGACATCCCATATGGTTCCCTGAGCCTGCCAGAAGCAATTTCTGACTGTAAAGCCAAGAGTAACCCCTAAGCACTGCCGGGTGTGACCCCGAAAACAAAGGGCTGTGGGGAGAGAAGGGATGCAAGCAGTAATACACATAAGGAATACACAGTACTAGGGGATTTAAATCAAGGGTTTAAGGCAAGGGGGTGGGAATTTGAAGTTAATAGCATTATCGCTATTCAAACAGCACTTCGTAGTTTTCAAATTCCTCATTATTTCCATTGATCACTCTTGTAACTATTATTAAGCAATAACAACAATCTCTACTGAAGATAATGTTCTCTAAAGAAAAAGAAAATGTACATTATTTTTCACATTTATGGGGACTAATTCAGAATTGAAATCATTGTCATTTATGTAACAGAAATTTCAGGAAATTTTTTTCTTTATTGCTTCTCTCAATTTTAATCTGGCTCTGAAATATATCAGCAAAAATAGGGCACAACGGTTTCTGAGTTTCCATAAAACTAGTGTCAAGGAAATCGATAATTCCATGGAATCCCTCACTCCTAGAGCAATTCTTCTTTGAAATGGCCTTTCCCTACTTTTCATTTCTGCATATCATTATTCGAGAAGACAGAGGTAGGTAGCTTCAGCTAAATCTTAAGGTATCTTTAATGACATCCAAAGTCAGGTAAGATTTTCTCCTTTTGAGTATAAAATCCTTCTCACTGAATGAAATAAACTAAAGAATCCTACATAAAGTAAGCTTATTATGTCTCCTAATCAGTTGTACACATTATTGGGGCCTAAAATGTAAAAGGCTGGGCCCAGAGAGATCGGTAGGGTGTTTGCCTACACGAAGCTAATTCAAACAGTCCCCGGGGCCTACCAGGAGCGACTTCTGAACACAGAGCCAAGAGTAACCCCTGAGCGCTGCCGGGTGTGACCCAAAAACAAAACAAACAAATAAAAATGTATAAACAAAATATAAAAAGCTGATTATTAGGGGCTGGAGCGACAACACAGTGGTAAGGTGTTTGCCTTGCATGTGGCCAACACAGGACAGACCTCGGTTCAAATCCCAGCATCCCATATAGTCCATCGAGCCTGCTAGGATCAACTTCTGAGTGCAAAGCCAGGAGTAACTCCTGAGCGCAGCCAGGTGTGACACTCCAAAAAAATTTAAAAAAACCCAAAAAGCAGATTATTAAATGTTTGTACTTTTAAAACACATTAATCGAAAACCCTGGGATAAAACTGTCCTAATTTTCTTGGGAAAATTATCAGATTCACCCATATCAGAGTTTGCTCATATATAAAATATATAGTACCTCATAAAATTGTTGAGATTGAATATTTAAAAATATGTAAAATACAAGTATACGTTACTTGCTAAAAATATTCTTTAACTACTGAACTAAAGAGGTAGATCGGGGCTAGAGCGGTGGCACAAGCGCTAGCCCATGACAGACAGCGGCTCTATTCCCTGCTGTTCAATATGATCCCCCAAGTCAGGAGCAATTTCTAAGCGTATACATAGCCAGGAATAACCCCTGAGTGTCATCAGGTGTGCTCCCCTAAAAGAGGTAGATCAATGGGTTGCAGAAGGTTCTAAGCAATGCCAGAAATCCTTTAACACCAATAAGTCTGGCTCAAAAATCCAAATAAAATGTTTCAATTATTAATATCATGTTGGTACTATCTAGTTTTCATTTGGCCTTTTACAATATCATGAGATGTATTCTTCTTTTAACTATCAATATTTTTTCCTTTCATGCGTTTTACAAAAAATTGCTTTAAATATTTTTTTTTGGTTTTTTCAGCCACACCCATTTGATGCTCAGGGGTTATTCCTGGCTAAGCGCTCAGAAATTGCCCCTGGCTTGGGGGGGGACCATATGGGACAGGGGTGGGGGGTGTCAAACCATGGTCCTGATCCTTGGCTAGCGCTTGCAAGGCAGACGCCTTACCTCTAGCGCCACCTCGCTGGCCCCTGCTTTAAATATTTTTAAAATTAAAATAAAATTTATAAAAGAGTTCAACAACTTAGCTCACTATGTATAAGACCGATGGACTGCCAAAGGTCCAGGTCTGATCCCTGGACTCACAAGTATTAAATTCACTAAAGAACTAAAGACTGGAGAGATAGCATGGAGATAGGGCATTTGCCTTGCATGCAGAAAGACAGTGGTTGGAATCCTGGCATCCCATATGGTCCCCAGAGCCTGCCAGGAGTGATTTCTGAGCGTAGAGCCAGGAGACCAGGTGTGACCCCTCCCCCCCAAAAAAAAGAACTAGCCATAGTATTTCTAAATGGAAATATTCATGGCTGGCAGCAGTTATCAGTATCACTTATATGTCAAGTAAATACTACTAAAAGTGAAAGCAAAAGCATAGTATTTATAAGTTATCAAGAATAAAAACGTACTAATGAAAAATCTCATATTACATATATTTGGAAGCTGAATCTATAAACAAAATACCTATTAAAAAAATATCGGGCCCGGAGAGATAGCACAGCGGCATTTGCCTCGCAAGCAGCCGATCCAAGACCAAAGGTGGTTGGTTCGAATCCCGGTGTCCCATATGGTCCCCCCGTGCCTGCCAGGAGCTATTTCTGAGCAGACAGCCAGGAGTAACCCCTGAGCACCACCGGGTGTGGCCCAAAAACCAAAAAAAAAAAGAAAATATCGGGCCCGGAGAGATAGCACAGCGGCGTTTGCCTTGCAAGCAGCCGATCCAGGACCAAAGGTGGGTGGTTTGAATCCCGGTGTCCCATAAGGTCCCCCGTGCCTGCCAGGAGCTATTTCTGAGCAGACAGCCAGGAGTAACCCCTGAGCAAAGCCGGGTGTGGCCCAAAAACCAAAGAAAAAAGAAAATATCGGGACCGAAGAGATAGCACAGAGGCGTTTGCCTTGCAAGCAGCCAATCCAGGACCTAAGGTGGTTGGTTTGAATCCCCGGCGTCCCATATGGTCCCCCATGCCTGCCAGGAGCTATTTCTGAGCAGAAAGCCAGGAGTAACCCCTGAGCACCGCTGGGTGTGGCCCAAAAACTAAAAAAAAAGAAAAGAAAAGAAAAAATATATTTTTTTTAATTCAAGTATTGTTCATAAATTAGTGTATTGTATCTTACTCATTTTTTTAAGCTTGGATATTTAACTTATTTTAGGCATCATGATTTACAATACTGTTATCCTTGATTTTTTTATTTTTTGTTTTTGTTTTTGGGCTACCCCTGGTGACGCTCAGGGGTTACTCCTGGCTATACGCTCACAAATCACTCCTGGCTTGGGGGACCATATGGGATGCCAGGGATCGAACCCAGGTCCATCCTGGGTCAGCTGCATGCAAGGTAAATGCCCTAACGCTGCGCTATTGCTCTGGCCCCTATCTTTGGTTTTTAATAAGACAACATCAAATAAAAATTTAAATTATTATGTAACTTGAAATTAAATATTAGTGAAAGCAACTATAATAACCAACATCTCTAATGAAGACTGTCTTATTTTTTGTTTGTTGGGGCCATTTCCAGCAGTCTACTCCCTGTTAAGAGTTTAAGAGTCACCCACTGCAGTATTAATGGGCATTGCAGTGTTAACAGGCCTGTATGGTGCCAGAACTGAACTCAGGACCTCACACAAGCAAAGAAAAAACAATGTCACTGAGCAACAACATCCCAAAGCCTGAAGACAATCTTTTTGATTTCTAATTAATAGTACCATTCCATAACACTACATAATTAAGCCCAGCTGATATTTTAAATTAATTTTTCACTGTTTTTTTTTCAAATTGTTATTCTTAACAGAAAACACAATTTGAAGTAAGCTTTTTCTTGTAAAAAGTTATTTTTATATGCAATATAGATATACTTTCCTATATTACCTATCACTTTAAAGTTTATAGGGAATTTTGGAAAAAAGATTGAATAACAATATAAAAATCAAATAAACATAAATTATTATCCTCTTGTTAAATAAACAATAAAATTTCAATTACAAATATAAATAAAACTGTTTAGGAGGGCCGGGTGGTGGCGCTAAAGGTAAGGTGCCTGCCTTGCCTGCGCTAGCATTGGACGGACCGCGGTTCGATCCCCCGGTGTCCCATATGGTCCCCCAAGCCAGGAGCAACTTCTGAGCACATAGCCAGGAGTAGCCCCTGAGCGTTACCGGGTGTGGCCCAAAAACCAAAACAAACAAACAAAAAAAAACTGTTTAGGAAAAGATAAAAACAAATGCTAGGAAAAATAGGTTCTAAAACAGTTGGAATGAGCTAGATATAATTTTTGTACTGTATATGATTATCTTTATGGGGGGGAAGAGTCACACTTGGCAGTGCTGAGGAGTTACTCCTGGCTCTGTGCTCAGAAATCGCTCCTGGGGTCTGAAGCGGTGATGCAAGAAGTAGGGTGTTTGCCTTGCACGTGCTAACCTAGGGACAGTGGGTCGACCCCCGGCGTCCCATCTGGTCCCCCAAGCCAGGAGAGATTTCTGAGTGCATAGCTAGGAGTAACCTCTCAGCATCACCGGGTATGGCCCAAAAACAAAAACAAAAACAAAACAACAACAACAAAAAGAGATGGTTGGGGCCGGCGAAGTGGCACTAGAGGTAAGGTGTCTGCCTTGCAAGTGCTAGCCAAGGATCTGGACCGCGGTTCAATCCCCCCGCGTCCCATATGGTCCCCCCAAGCCAGGGGCAATTTCTGAGCACTTAGCCAGGAGTAACCTGTGAGCATCAAACGGGTGTGGCTGGAAGGAAAAAACAAAGAAAAGAGATGGCTCCTGGTAGGCTCAGGGGATCATATGGGAAACCAGGAATCGAAACAGCATCTGTCCTGGACTGACTGTGTGCAAGGCAAAGATTCTACCGCTGTGCTATCTATCCGGCGTGAATATCTTTTTCTACACATGTGCAATAGAGACTAACAGCAATTAAACAAAAAAGGAACTCAAAAGATTATTTTTAGGAGTGAAAGGGATAGTACAACAGGTAGGACACTGCCATGTACAACCAATTTGATCAACCCAAATTTGATCCCTGGCAGTCACTCATATCAGAGCCTGTCAGGAGTGATCCCTGGGCTCAGAACCATGGAGTATGAGCTGCTACAAGTGTTACCAAAACAAAAAACAAAGGACAAAGATTATTTTAAATATTCAATAGTTTTTTTAGAAATCCTTTGAATTCTAAGATCTCTGTATACATTTCATTATTTAAGAGTTACAGGGCCAGGGGCCAGAGCAATAGCACAGTGGTAGGGTATTTGACTTGTTTGCACCAACCCGGCACTGACCCAAGTTCAATCCCTGGCATCCCATGTGGTTCCCGGAACCTGCTAGAAATGATTTCTGAGTGCAGAGCCAGGCGTAACCCCTGATCGCCACCAGGTATGGCCCAAAAACAAAACAAAACAAACAAAAAAGAGAGGGCCAAAGTACAAAGTAAGACATTTGCTTTGCATATGGCTGTCCTTGGTTTAAATACCCCCACACATATGGCTCCATGAGCACTACCAGAAGTAATAGCTGAGTACAGAGCCATGAATAAGTCCAGAAACACAGCCAAATGGGACCATAAAAACTTAAAGAAATAAAAAAGTTAATTGCCTAACTACTAACACAAATCCTATAAGAGAAATAAGTAAATCTAGTATAAGAGCAATTCAGATATATTCCATAAAATCAGTAAAAAAGTTACTACTTTTTAGGATTCTACTTGTGAACTGCAAAATACATGATGCTGTATGAAGACTGAAAAAAAAAGTTTATTTCCCCTTGTTTTAATATTTTATATTTTCCTTTTAAAATCTTCTAGTTTTGGGCCAGACCTATAGTAAATGAGCAGATAAGGGTATTTGCCTTGCATGCAGCCAAGCCTGGTTGATTCCTAGCAAGATTTATGGTCTCCTGAGCACTGCCAAGAGGGAATGCTGAGCACAGTGCCAGGATTAAGCCCTAAGCAAACAGGGTGTGGTTCTCCCCCACCCCCGAAAAAAAGAAAGTATCTTTCAGCATTAAATATTTCATTCATACCAGTAGAACTGCATCACATTTATTCCTTAACCAGTTCTTTAATTTATAATCTTTTTTTTTTTTTTTTTTTGGTTTTTGGGCCACACCCGGCGGTGCTCAGGGGTTACTCCTGGCTGTCTGCTCAGAAATCGCTCCTGGCAGGCACGGGGGACCATATGGGACACCGGGATTTGAACCAATCACCTTAGGTCCTGGATCGGCTGCTTGCAAGGCAAACACCGTTGTGCTATCTCTCCGGGCCCTAATTTATAATCTTTTAAGTCATGCTTTAAAAAGCATTTTAAAGGCTGGAGAGATAGCACAGCAGTAGGGCATTTGCCTTGCAACACAGCTGACCCAGGAGGGACCTGGATTCGATTCCCAGCATTCTATATGGTCCCCCGAGCCTGGCAGGAATGATTTCTAAGTGCAGAGCCAGAAGTAACTCCTGAGGGGCGGGAGAGATAGCATGGAGGTAAGGCGTTTGCCTTTCATGCAGGAGGTCATCGGTTCGAATCCCGGCGTCCCATATGGTCCCCCGTGCCTGCCAGGAGCAATTTCTGAGCGTGGAGCCAGGAATAACTGCCGGGTGTGACCCAAAAACCACCAAAAAAAAAAGTAACTCCTGAGCACAGCTGGGTGTGACCCAAAAAAACAAAAAAAATTTTTAAAAAACTTAAACCAGTTATGTTATTATTATATTTTATAAATTATTTATATTTTTATTGGTTTTCTGCTTTAAACCCTTATATTTGCTCTTTTTTTTTTCCTTTTGAAGATTCGGGGCCATATCCTGAGGTGCTCAGGGTTACTCATGACTCAACACTGTGCTCAGGGATCACAGAACGAGAGTTGGTTGGGGACAAGGCAAATTTGTTTACTCTTTTGTACTCTCTCCAGCCCTATATCTTTATACTTCAAGAAATATTTGTCTATTTTCATCTTTTTAATATATGAAACAATATATGCAAAAATACTTTAAAATATGGACATAAGAAATGGTATAATTTTCAGGGGGACTAGAGCAATAACATAGCAGGTAGGGCATTTTGACTTGCACACAGCCAACCCGTATTAGATCTCCAGCATACCATATGGTCCCCTGAGCCTGCCAGGAGTGATTCCCGAGTGCAGAGCCAGGAATAAACTCTTGAGCATCACCAAAATACAAAACAACAACAACAACAAAAAACAAAAAAGGTATCATTTTCTGTGTTGCTGAACTTTCTTTCTGGATACCCCTAAGTGCCCTAGCCTTCAAATAAGAATGTCTGCCTATACACTATTTTTTATATATACATATTATATATAAGCTATCTCTTTTTTAAAAGGTAGGGGAAATGCAAAAAAAAAAATATGTAGAAAAATAAAATACATTTGATCCTTGATTTTTTTTTCTGTACTATTTTTGTTTGTTTGGGGGCCATTCCCAGGGTGCTCAGGGGTTATTTTTGGCTCTGCGGTCGGAAATCACTCCTGGCAGACTTGGGGGACCATATGGGATTCCAGGAATTGAACCCGGGTTGGCCACATGCAAAGCAAAAGCGCTACCCACTGTGTTATCACTCTGGTCCCATTCCTATTCTATTTTTAATACAATTTCAACAGTTTCTCTCAAGAGCTTTTTTTTTAAATAAAACTGTATCTTCATAATATTTTATTTAAAAACATGATTTTAATACCTGTATATTAATTGTGCTAAATAACTTGATCATTTTTCCATTGTTAGAAAATCATATTAAATAAAAGTTATAACAGAAACAACCCACCACTGATCAAAGAAAAGGTAGAAGAGAAGTTTGTTGCAATTGGTTTTTTTGGTTTCTTTTTTGGGGGGGGGTTGGTTTTTGTTTTTATCTTGGGGCCACACCCAGCAATGCTCATATGTTACTCCTACTCTAGGCCAATCCTACTCTAAACTAAGATATCATTCCTAGAGGTGCCCAGGGGACC
The DNA here is from genome assembly GCF_024139225.1 of Suncus etruscus. Taxonomy (NCBI): domain Eukaryota; kingdom Metazoa; phylum Chordata; class Mammalia; order Eulipotyphla; family Soricidae; genus Suncus; species Suncus etruscus. Next base: position 64,022,037 of record NC_064861.1, on the reverse strand, counting down.
ATTTGGGCTGCTGGAAATTGAACTCAGGTAGACTATGTGCAAAGCTTACCCTCCTGTACTATCTCTCTGGCCCCTTAATCTATTTTTAAAGCTAAATAACACCCAGTTGAAGACTTCATAGTCTTTTGCTAAAGAAAGAACTTAAATTTGTAAGTGTGTCTTCTATAAAAAAAAATATGTAACCCTGTGGGGTGAAGAGAGTACAACAGCAGGTAAAGCCTTAAATATAGTTGACCCAGGGTTTAATCCCTGGCACCACATATGTCTCCTGAGGCCTTCCAGGAGTAATCCCTGAAAGCAGAGCCAGGAATAATTTCTGAGCACAAATAAATATGGGCCTCTCTCCCCACAAAACTTAACAAGTTGTATAATAATGAAATTCTCCTCATTATGATCCAAGAATTTTTATGTATTTATGATTTCGGGGCCACACGTGGCAGTGCTCAGGGATCACTCCTGGCAGGCTTAGGGGAACAAATGGAATGCCAGAGATTAAACGTAGGTTGCTTGCAAGGCAAACGCCCTACCTGCTACTACTACTGCTCTGGCCCCTGAATTGAGTTTTTATATGTTAGCAGATTGCTGGTGTCAAGCATACAAATATAAATATTAAGCATTACTTCACATAGGAAATTAGCACAGCATACTAATTAAGAGCATAAACTCTAAGTGAGACTACTTGAACTAGAATCTTAACTTTACAATTTATTGCTATATGACTCTAAGTTAAAAAGAGCCCCTATGCCACAGTTCCTCATCTGTTATGAAAAAGAACCATCTCGGGCCGGGCAGTGGCGCTAGAGGTAAGGTGCCTGCCTTGCTTGCGCTAGCCTTGGACGGACCACGGTTGGATCCCCCGGTGTCCCATATGGTCCCCCAAGCCAGGAGCAACTTCTGAGCGCATAGCCAGGAGTAACCCCTGAGCGTCAACGGGTGTGGCCCAAAAACCAAAAAAAAAAAAAAAAAGAAAGAAAAAGAACCATCTCAAGGGGTTGTTGTGACAATTCAGTGATTCTGGTGTATAAAATTCTAGGCATAAGTAACCACTACACAAAGTTGTTTAAATTTTTAATTCAGCTAACATTTGAAAATTTGCTATGGATTAAATTAAATACTTTAAATGAAATAAGAATGTCTCAGAATTTGAACGAAAATATAGCTAGTATAGACACTAGTCTATATAAATCCAATCCAGTTTCAATATTCAGAATGGCATGGGCCCCACCACCCCACTCCCAACACAGAGCCAGAAAGTGCCCCTAGTACTGTACCAAGTATGGCCCAAACAACCTAAAAATTTTAAAAAATAATATGCCTAAAGTTATCTGTAAAATAACCTATGTATGATGAAAATGCTGCCCACATTTAATTTGGAAAAATTAAAGCACAAAAGGATTAAATGATTAAACTGAAGCCATACACATCAAAACAAGGATTTGAACTTAAGTCTGACATCATGACCTTTGATGTTAACATAGATTACAAAGTACACTATATACCAGAAACTAACCTCCTATTATAATATCTTGAAAAGTGGGAAAGAGAAACATGAGAGACTTAGATACAGATAAATTAGAATACTTATTTCCTGGAATAAAATAAATACTTTAAAATATAAGTTATAAATCACTGTAACACACAAGTTATTGCATATAAAATATGATATATGGTATTTTTGTTTAAAATCATTCTGCTTGGGGAGATAATAAAAGAAGTGAGATTAGATCTACTAAAAGCTAAAGCTTGACAATGCATATAGATACAGAGGATTTATTTCATTCTACTTTTGATTATTCTTTTAAAAGTCCGTAATAGGGGCTGGAGAGCTAGCACAACAGGTTTGCCTTGCATGCATTCAGCCTAGATTCTATCCTTGGAACCCCATATAGTGACCTAAGCTGGTTAGGTGTAATTCTTGAGCACAGACCTTGAGCACTGCATGATGTGCCCACCCACCCCCCAAAAAATAGCCCAGAATACTCATACTAATGTATTGAAAAGACAATAGAACAGCTAAAGAACTTGTCTTGCAATTAGCCAAGCAGGGTCAATCCCAGCATAGCTTAAGGTCCCTTGAATCTCATCAGGAGTGATTCCCTGAGCAAAGTACCAGGATCAGTAAACCTTAGCACAGTTGGGTGTGTCCCCAAACCAAAATAAATAAGTAAATAAAATAAAATTCCCATAATAAAAGGCTAACAAACAGAAACATAAAATAAATATTCAAGTTTTTCATTATACCCAGTATCTAGATAAAAAAAGAACATGGCATACTTGCTAATTCTACATTTTACATTTATATATACTCTGAAAAGAGGAATCCTAGTTTAAATAATTGAGTATCCTCCCATCATACTTAAACACAGCATGTAAATATGTATAAAATAATTACTTTAAATAACTTGTTAAAAATACTTGCTAATGTAATTAACACATCCCCCCCCCTTGCCTCTATGATTATGACTCTGGTTTGTTGCCACAAAATGGATAGGTTTGTACAGATAAATATGACTCCACAACATGTTACAAATTGAAAAAAATGAATTAAAACCAGAAATCTGATTCATTAGGAAAAAGTTCTAAAACTTCCTTACTTCAAATTGTAGTTGGTTTTTATACTAATACATATCTCGAGATTTTTATAACTGTAATCAAAAATTAATCTAAAAACCTTTTATAGGCTTTAAAGCAGGAATCTCAAACTCAATTTACCTGGGGGCCGCAGGAGGCAAAGTCGGGTAATCCTTGAGTGCAAAGTCTGTAGTAAGCCTTGAATATTGGGGGGGTGTGACCCAAACAACTAAAACAAAAAAAAAAAAAAAAAAAACGAAAAAAGATTCCCCTAGGGCAGGGCCACAAAATGTTGTACAGAGGGCCACAAACGGCCCGTGAGTTTGAGACCCCCTGCTTTAAAGTATACCTAAGATATTAGCTGATACTAAGGCAGACAACCACAGTCGGCATTTTCAAACACTTTAGCTCACTAAATTTAAAATATATACATTTTATAGGAATAAAATAAATAAAGCATAGGAAGTAAAAATCACTTAGTCCAGGGCACAAAACTAAAAGTAGCTAAACTGGTATTCAAACTTGAGCTAAATTTCAAAAACCCACTTTTGTCCTCTGTGCTTTCTATATGAAGTCAAATATCTACAGACAAGACAAATATTTAGGGCCTTTTAAAAGTAGATTACAAATGTTCAAGTACTCATTACTTATATTTTATAGTAGCAGCTTTTTGTAATAGCACCAGCCAAAACGTAAAAGCATTATTCTTAACAATTGCTTTTCCCGTGCCTTCCCTACCTCCCCTCGATCTATTTACTGCTGCCTTAGGCTGCAATCTCTAAAATGGGAAATAGATATATCCTTGCTAGCTAATTCCAGAATTACAAGATTCAAAGATAATCTATGCGAAATCAAGTCTAGAAACTTCGAATATGAGACAAATATTCTTTTGTTTCTTAAATGATTAAAACACACACAAACACAAAATAAGGCTTTCCCAAGTAAAGGTCAACTGTTAAAATCAACTGTTTAAATTACTCTACACATTTTATTAACATTTCCAAAATCTTTTTCATCTTTATTATGCCTTTCCTTATGCTAACACTAATGCAACAGTAATGACATTATTATTTTTGTAATAAATGTCATTTTGAAGTATTCATATGCAATTCTGGGCTTTTCAAATTAGTGTTTAGTGTTACCCTTTTATTTATATTCTGGGTCTTAATGTTTGAGCCTTTCACAGTCAAGTTTGTACAAAGCAAGATTTAAGACTTGGAATTCTAAAGCAGAACACCCAACACATAATTTTTAATGATTTGGGAAGGTTTTTTTTTCCCCTTAAAGTATTTACAAAAGGTAACAACAAGCACATCAAATGTAGCAACGAAATGAACTGAAACATTCGGCTGCTCTAAAAGAAGGATCAGGCTCTTTAGGAGAAAACTACATTGTATGAGTCTGCAAAGTTTCACACTTTCTCAGTTAAAGTCCATTTCAGAGAAAGCCTTTGCATATTCACACAATAAGCTTTAAAATGGCACTTTGCTGACCTTCCAAGAGTCCAGCTCTATGAAAATTCTGTGATGGGTGTAACTTCAGAGAATCTGAAAAACACAAATAGCATTAAGCACTTTTAATGCTGAATAGCTGAACTTAAGGGAAAAAAAAAAAAAAAAAAGAAACCAAAGATAAAAATAAGAGCTTAAAACCCATACTTGTGACCCTACTCTGTATTACTTGACTGAGTTGAACTGGCGCTCGCGACTTCGGTTTGTATGTCTAACTTCGATTCTCATAAAGTATTTGTTTCATGGAAAATTATCTGACGATTACTTGCATAGACGGTGTTAATAACCATGACTATTTTTAGCACCCAACTGTGCCAGTTTTCCCTTCAAAGAACCATCTCTTGATTTGGTCTCTCCCTTCAGACACTCCAATCTAACCACCTTTCTAAACTAGTTCAGGTAATACCTGCCGAAAAGAAAAAAAACACACAAGTTGGTAACTGCCAGCTACAGTCATCGGAGCAAAGCAGACAATGGCTACAGTCACAAAGTGGGGCTCTGTGTACAAACTCGGGGAGTCAGGCAGTCTATAAAGTCCTGCACCGTCCAGAGCCAAACCACGGCAACTCTGATTCACTGAAGTCACTCCAACACGTTCAGAAGCCACTGACCCCTCCAACACGCCCCCATTCCTGCCAGCCTCTTAGAATCCTTGGATGCATGGATTGGTGGATGGATGGATGAATGGATGGATGGACAAAACCAATGGGGAGGTCTCTGAATTTCTCGGGCAAAGGAGAGTCGGTTCACCAAAAGCACAACACTTTTCTATTATTTTTCTATGATGAAATGACTAGTTCACAACTTAATTGATACCTTTCTCTCTCTCTCTCTCTCTCTCTCTCTCTCTCTCTCTCTCTCTCTCTCTCTCTCTCTCTCTCTCTCTCTCTCTCTCTCTCCCTCTCTCTCTCCCTCCCCCCCGCCCCCACTCGCCGTGGTTTAAAGCAAAATAATTCAAAAAGAAAAAAAAATTTTTTAGCTAAGAAAAAGAGCGAGCCACCGGGCTGAACAGCGCCCAAGGAAGGCGTTTTGGGTCGGTGGCCCGAGTACGGGGGAAACCTGTCCTAACACATTCTTGTGGTGTCCAGCATAGGAATTTCACCCCAGAAGAGATCGGCCGGCTCCCAAGTTCAGCAGATCGATCCTGGGGAGGCCCTTTAAAAAATAAAAAATAAAAATAAAAAAGATCCTGGGAGGAAGAGTTTGAAAAGGTGGTACGTGGGGGGAGTGGGTGGGTGGGTGGATGCATCTCCGCCCTAGGTCCACCTCTGGGGTGTGTGTTGTGTTTGTATGTGTCTACACTCTGCACACCCCCACCTCCCGTTTTCCATGCCCCAAAAACAAACCCTCCAAAGGCAGAGGCGAGAAAAAAAAAATTCTCAGAGGGCAGGCGAGCGCCTGGGGCGGAGCTGATCCCCCCACCACCCCCAGGGGGCCAGGAAAGGACTCAAAGTAATCCGGAGAGAGCACCCCATCTTTGCCAAAGAGAGGAGAGCGAAAGTAATTAGAAGGCGATGGGAGGTGGAGGAAAGGGGGGGAGAGGGAGGGAGGGAACAGAGGAGGAGAAAAAAAAAAAATCCAGGACCCTTCCAGCCGAGATGACGGGGAGGGAAGGAGGGAGGGAAGAAAAGGACGGGTGCAGAAGAGGGGGGGGGAACTGTCCCAAGCCGGGGAAGGAGGGAGGGAGTGGAGTAGGCCCTGGGGGTGAATGTGTGTGTGTGTGTGTGTTGTGTGTGTGTGTGTGTGTGTGTGTGTGTGAGAGAGAGAGAGAGAGAGAGAGAGAGAGAGAGAGAGAGAGAGAAGGGGGGAAGCAGGGGGGCCGAACCTCCGATCAAAAATAATAAACAAACAAATAAATAAGAATAAACAAAACAAAAACAATTCCCCTCGGGATGGTGGTGGTGGCGGTGCAGATGGGGGAACCCGCACCCCGTCTTGGCTTAGGGGTGGGCAACTTTGCGGGCGACGACGGAGGAGGAGGAGGAGGAGGAGGAGGAGGAGGAGGAGGAGGGGGAGAGGAGGGGGAGAGGAGGAGGAAGATTCGGGGTTCCTCGGGGCGAAGGCAGGGGTTCGCTCGCTGGTTCGATCGCTCGCTGGCTCGCTCGTTGCGGGGTGGGGCGAAGGCCGGCCGGGGTGCGGGTGCCGCAGCGACTTCGGGGGGCCGGCGGGGGGAAGGGAGGGGAGGGGAGAAGAAGATCGGGCGCTTCCTCGGCGCCCCAAAAGCCCCCAACGCGAGCCCACGCACCGCACACACGCACGCAGAGCGCCCGATCCCCGGGGCCGGCCTCCCCGCCCCCACGCCCGCCCGCCCGCCCGGCCCCGGCCCCAGCCCGGCGGCGGCTCTTCGGGCCTCACCTCGCGAGTACAGCGACTTGGGCGACTCGAGGTCCAGGTCGGCGCTGAGCAAGGAGATGAAGTCCGAGGGCATCGCAGCTCCGCCCGGCCCGGCCCGAGGGCGGCGGGAGGGCGCCTCCTCCTCCTCCTCCTCTTGCTCCTGCTCCTGCTCCGGCTCCGGCCCCTGCTGCTGGCCCTGCGGCTGCTCCCCGGGACCGCGCGCGACACCCGCCGCCGCCTGCTTCGCCCCCGGCTCCTCGAGGGCCGCGACGCGCCCCGGGCCGAGCGCGGACACCACGACGGCGACGCACACCACGGCGGCGGCGGTGGCGGCGTGGCGCGGGCAGCTCCGGCGACTCCCGCGGGGGCTCCCGGGCAGGACGGGACGGGACAGCGCCGCCGGGTCCGTGTCGCGCCGCTCGCTCGCTCCCTCGCTCGCTCCTCGGCCCCAACTGACGGGCGCCGCCACCGCCGCCGCCGCCGCTGCTGCTGCTCGCTGCTCGCCGCTCGCCGCTGTCAGGAATCCGGGCCCCGCCCCCTGGCGGCCACGGCGCAGGCGCGGAGGCGGGGGGGGCGGGCCGGCGCGGCGGGAGGGGCGGGCCGGCGCGGGAAGAGCCGAGCCGAGCCGAGCCGAGCCGGGCCGCGGCGCCGGAGGGGGAGGGCGGGGCGGCGCGCTCGCGGAACAGCGTCAACACGGGCTCCGCTTCCTGCCGCCGCGGCCCGAGCCGGGGAAAGCGCCCCGCCGGCCCTGAGCGAGAGGCTGGCTGGCTGGCTGTTTTGGCTGGCTGGGAGGTGGCCCCGCTGATGGGGGGGAAAGGGATTTTTTTTTTTTTGCACTCAGTGACCCCATGCCGGGCTAAACGACTTGAGGTGCAAGATGACCCCCCCCCCTGGGGCTGAGGTGTCCACGCGTAGCCCTAGGGGACCCCCCCCCCAACCTCCTCAGGATCTTGAGGGGCACGCAGGCTTGAAACTGGGACAGTCACCAGTCTTTTGGGGTCTAAAATGCAGCTGGCCAAAGGGCTGTCAAACTCCTTTCTTAATTAGGAAATGGCAGGCCCAGCTCCCCCAAACCACTAGTTTTTGGTGGTTTTTATTTAGGGGGTTGGTTGGGTTTTGTTTGTTTGTTTTTGTCCTTTGGTCAATTAAAGTTTCTCTCTTCTCTCCCTTCTCTTTCGCCTTCAGCCCCACTATGTCCTCTAGAGATTTAAAAATAAAATTAAATAATAAAATTAAAAAAGGCTCTTTCTGAGGATGCTAGAGAGGCCAGGTTTCTTCGGAGCAAAAAAAGTAGAAGATCATTTGAAAATTGGGTTCTGTGAAGCCCAATTGGTTGTTCTAAAAGGGAGAAAAGGTGGAGAAAAACCAAACTTCAGCATCATGCTTCTAGCTTTAAGGAAATTTTGTTTTAACCCTGTTAGACCAGGCCAGGATGGAGGAAGGACACATGTCATTTGAGTTTTTTGCATTTCTGTTCCTGGGCCCAAAGTTTCCATTGCAAAAACTGAAAATCCTCACTTATACTGCAGACTGTTTCCTGAGTCTTCATAGAGCTTTTGCGACGATTTTTCTAATCAAGTTATTAAGATATTGATAAAAAAAAAAAAAGTGCAAGATAGGCATCTGGGTAAATAAGTTGAATCTTCTGCAGACTATTGATGCCAGCAGCCACCTGGACCACATTTTGTAGTTATTTGAAATAGCTTTGGATTATCTCCCTGCCCCCACTCCAAATATGGCTACAGATCCTAAAAATTAGTGTGTTGTACTCTATCTTTTACCTTATATAATGTCTATTTTTTCTATATAAAATTTATAGCTTCCTCCCCCAATAAAGTTGGGAGTTTGGGGCTGTCAGACAATAAACCCAAAGCATAGGAGTCGACTGGGAGTACCCCTAGGGTGCGGTACTTTGCAAAGCTCTTACCTGAAGACCTAGAATTTAAACTTGTGTCATCAGAGGTTTCCTATCTTTCCATCTGCACATCTGATGTAGTTGCCCAATTATCCCTGCTGCACTCAGTGTAGCAATTAATCAACCCTGTGAACATTTTCTTCCTGTCACAAGTGAGAAAGCATAACAGAGCCACCCCAAGATGGCAAAGCAGAATAGGAAACGACCCTCAGATCTCCAAGTCGCTGGACTTCGTCCTAACAAGCCCCATGGGAAGTCCCTTCATAACTGCTTAGAGCCCCACTTCCTTGGGAGAAGATTCCAAGCCTACATTGCCCAACTGGTCCAGGCTTTTGAATTAGCACAAGCACCTCTCCGAGCCCTCTCCTCCCTCCATTAGTCAACTCATAATGTAAGGAGAGGAAATTGCATGGCAAGGGGCAGAGCCCCCAAACCAAAAAAAAAAAAAAAAAAAAAGAAGTAGGATGAATCACCCTGCTCGCATCCCTTTTCCCCAGACCTATGTGATCATTCAACGAATTTAGGGTAGAAGAGGAAATCCCCAGTAGTCTTCTGACCCTAATTGAGAAGTCAAGAATTGACTAGGCCTCTTCCTTCCCCTTTCCCTCAACACTTCTCTGCCCTGTTGTGACTTTTTGTCCTTCTACCTCTACTCATAAGTTGATCCCTGATTAGCTGAGAACAAACTGAAGTATTCCTCCTCACCCCCAAGTGAGGTTTCACCCAGTCTTTGATATCCCTTAAATGGGGATTCTCTGGACTCACATCCCACCTATCAAGTCCTGCACTAAGCAGCAGTTATTTCGAAAGGACTGTTTGAAAATCTACTGACCTCCCTCTTTATCCGTTTACAGACACACACCCTCACCTTTTTTTTTTTCCATTGCGTAGTTGAAATTGGGTGGTTTTCCTAGGCATGCTTTGCAATAGTATAGATACCTAGTTTCATTTTTCCCCTATTCATGTATCATTCTTAATATTTCAGTGACTGAAAACGCAAATGTATTAGCCAATAGTATTTGTTTGGCTCTGATCACAAAATATCATGATATGAATCTTTAAACTCAAGGTCACTGAAGTTAGCTATCTGATTGTTAACCCCCTCGTTCCAGTGATATTTCCCTTTGTGGTCACTAAAGTCTCAGTCACTTCCCTATTTATTTGATATTTGAAATAGTCCAAAGATACACACACACACACACACACATAAATACATGGGTCAGAGTCAGCGCAGCAAGTAGGGCCCAACCCGTTAAAACCCTGGCATCATATATAGTTCCTGAGCACCGCTAGGAATAATCCCTGACTATAGAGGCAGGAGTAAGCCCAAATACAGCAAGGTGTGACCCACACACACACACCTGAAATAAAATTCTATATATGGAATATATAGAACCATATATATATATATATATATATATATATATATATATATATAGGATCATAGCAACCAGAGTCACCTACAAGGGGTCAGCGTGGCAACCTTATACCTCTTGTACTATCTAGCCCCTAAAAATTATGTTTTAAAACACCCCATCACTCATGCATACACATTCATAAAACTTTCTGTTTACAATCAAAAAGTAAAACACTAAGCATGTTACATTTGGAAATTTCCTCTCATTGAAAATAACAATAGAATTGTAGAACAAAACATGAAGCAGATTTACTAGCTTATAGAATTCCTTTATATCACTTCCCAGCCATATATCACATTCCCTAGTTACTTGATTAAAAATTTCACAAGAACTCAGACTCAGCCATAAGGTTGTGTATATCTTATGCAACAGAGTGGTAATTTTTATGTTGGTGGTGTGGTCTTTAACCCCTCCTGGACCTGTTCAGGCACCTAGTAAATTGTGTTAGCTGGATCTACTCTAAATGAAAGAGGCTCAAATATCAACCTTTGAAAAGGAATTAAATAAACTCATACAGAACAGAGGAATGTGTTGTCACAAGATCTACAGAATCTTTGTCATTGTAATACAATTAAGGCTGTTAAAATAATTTTAGTCACACGTATTTTGTAAAGAACCTGCTAAACAAACACAACTGAAAGGAAATTTTCCAGAAAGATTCAAGTCGGAGACACACACACACAAAAAAAAATTTAGACCGCAAATTATCTTTGCTCCACCTTGGAAGCACTCCTTAATAATAAGAATGGAGAATTGATAGTGGTGGGAAATAGCAGAGACCACATTAGTGAGGAAATGGTAACCAGATTCTTATTTGTTTATGTGCCTTCGATTTCCACACTTAGAACTTGTTCTAACAAATATGTCTGAAGGTGAAATTCATTTCCGAAGTTTTGCCATGGGAGTTTAGAACATTCTCAGCCCTGGTATCTTTCAAAGTGTCTAAATCTGATCACCAGGCACCTAATTCGCTTTGAAGAAGCACTTCTGTTCTTTGTGAGTTGATCTGAGTCAGGGTGTTCATCTGAAGTCTTACAAAGACCAGTTCAGTCCCACAGGATCTAGAATAATTGAAGTCCTGAGATATCGTACAATCTTAGCCTGAATCTGGAGGGCTTATGAACTGAAAGAAAAGAGGTACGTGCCAGAGAAAAAGAAAGGGTAGCTCAAGAAAAAGACTTTTAACAGAGAAAAGAGAAGACTTTGAGATGATCAAGTCAGGAAAAGGTGGCTTTTGATTATTCCAAGACTGAGCAGGTCAGACAGGCACACACACAAGACCTAATTGACACTGGCCTGATACCACCACCTTATATTCACCTTTTCCATGTCTGATGATCATATTTGAGACCAGCAGTCCCACCAGGACCATGACATTAGTTTGACAAAAATATAAATTTGAGGGGCCGAAGTGATGGCTCAGCGATAGGGCCTTTGCCTTGCATGTGGATGACCTACGTCTGACCATGGCTTGATCCTCAAGCATCCCATACGGTCCCCCAAGTTAGGAGGACTTCTGAGCACATAGCCAGGAGTAACCCCTGAGCATCACCTGGTGTGGCCCCAAAATTTTATATATATAGATATATACATATAAATATATATTTGAGTTTATTTGAAGGATGAGTTGGGCCATACTACATGGCCATACAGCCATGCTAAAGTCTACTTCCCACTTGGTGCTCAGATATCAAATCTGGCCTCTTACAAATCAAGCATGTGGGGCCGGGCGGTGGCGCTAAAGGTAAGGTGCCTGCCTTGCCTGCGCTAGCCTTGGACGAACCGCGGTTCGATCCCCCGGTGTCCCATATGGTCCCCCAAGCCAGGAGCGACTTCTGAGCACATAGCCAGGAGTAACCCCTGAGCGTTACCGGGTGTGGCCCAAAAACCAAAAAAAAAAAAAAAAAAAAAAAATCAAGCATGTGCTTCACGTCATTGAATATCAGTCTGGCCCTGGATTAGAGGTGGTTTTCCAATGTCCTATTACCCTTTCTCTTCCTTTAGAACATTTTACCTTGAAATTCATGACTGCTTAATGAACCTATCATTTTTGGAACATGTATACAATACACAATACAATATTTTCAAGCTCATGCCTACATGCAGCTCTTTTCTTGGGAAAAATGTCTTTATTTTCATAAGATTTCCAAAGGAAAGGGGGGGCAGAGTAATAGTACAAAAGGGAGAGTGCTTACCTTGCATGTGGTTGATTTTCACACCATGTATGAACCCCGAGCCCTGCCAAGAGTAATTCCTAACTGCAAATCCAGGAGTACTGCTGGGTGTGACCTCAAAACCCACCCCCCCCAAAAAAAAATTTTTTTTTTGTTTTTGGGCCACACCCAGCATTGCTCAGGGGTTACTCCTGGCTGTCTGCTCAGAAATAGCTCCTGGCAGGCACGGGGGACCAGATGGGACACCGGGATTCGAACCAACACCTGATCGGCTGTTTGCAAGGCAAATGCCGCTGTGCTATCTCTCCGGGCCCCCCCAAATTTTTTTAAGAAAAAAATATACATAATTGAAATAAGATGGAAAAATGTACCACATCCATTCTTCCCACCCCTCATTCTGGAAATGAATAGCAGAAACGAGGCTAGGTACAGTAAACATAGAGATATGACAACAGTGAATGCATGAAGTCACTTTGCAGCCTGATGCGGGAGTTGAGTGAAAATAATACATTATGACAAGTCCTAGAGTTCAGTTACAGCTATCCAGAAGTTAAAAACAAACAAACAAACAAAAAAAAATCCCTTCTTTAGCTTTCATTGCAGACAGATGGGGAATGGAGGTAATGTCATCCAATGGTACCCAGTCTGTCCTACCCACTATCTACCCTCCCCCCCTCCCGCTGATTTTTCTTCACTCTAATCTCAATATCTTACCTACAGTGGTTACATCAGCCCAGACAGTGACAGGGCAAAGTCCTGATAGACAAATGTTTACATTGTGCTGCATCACAGCCATTATGTACTGATACAAATATTCCGTGAAATACCTGGGCTTCACTGGACTTTGTCAGTAGGTGGTCAAAGAAACACCAAGTCTTTTTCAGCTTTGCTGAGGATTATGACTCAATGCTTAGTTTAGGGAAACAACAATAAAATTGTTGAATTGCTCATCCACAACTAAGCCTAGGATTGGCGAGCTAAGTTGAAGTTATTGGATAAACTAGAATGACTTCAGAAATAACATATGATGCCTGGGAAGTATTTGTTTCAGGTGAAGAACAAAATGCAGGCTGCCCCATATGGATCTACCTACAGGTGTTAGAATCTGGCTCTAAAATATGAATCTCAGAGACTATTCATTTACTTGTTCCTTCAATGTCTTAGCTTGCAAATATTCTACTACTTATCCTTCCAAGTCCAGTTCAGATATCTTTTTCATCCAATGTAAACTCAGATATGGACACATCCTGAACCCTTTCAAGCAATATGAGTTGTTTTCACCTCCGAATTCCCATGGCATCAAGTTCAAACTTTTGATAAATGATCATTGCAGTGAATTTTACCACAGGAGTCTCTAAGGTATTGTAAACACTTGAATGTAAAGTCTTTAAAAAGAACAAAATAAAGCCTACCCTGGCCTCAAATAACTAATGCTCAGTGCTGAGCACATATTTTAGCAGGCAGGCAGGAAAAAGTGACAACAAAGTGCCTGTTGATATTAGTAATAAGAATATAATATGAGGTACAGAGATTAATGGAATAAAAGAAGAAACTAGAAGGCAAGAAAAGGGTCAGGGGGCCCAGAGAGGTAGCACAGAAGTTAAGGCTCTTACATGCAGCTGACATGAGTTTGATCCCCAGCATCCCACATGGTCTCCTGTGTACCCCCAGGAATGATTCCTGAGTGCAGAGCCAGGTGTGAGTGACTCAAAACAAAACAAAACAAAACAAAATAAGGGCAGAGGAGAAAGTCTTCAAATATGCCAAGAACTTAGGTACCAAGGATTCATTTAAAAGTTTTTGAGTCAAGAAATGGCCTAATTAGACTATGTTTTTATTATTGTTATTGCTATTATTATTACTGTTTTATTTGGAGACCATACCCAATGGTGTTCAGGGCTTACTTCTGGCTCTGTGTTCAGCAGTCACTCCTGGTGGTGTTCAGAGAACCATACCTGATGGATGAGAACTAAGTGTTCAAGGCAGCACTTTAACCCCTGTATTACCTATATTTTAAAAGACAGTGACAGCATTTCATTCTGAAATTTATAGCATCCCAACAAATTGATCACATCATTTTGGAACAGATAGCATTACAACTTGGGTTGTATAATTGCATAATTGTATAATTATTTTCTTTTATTTCAAGTTTTCTTCTGTTTCTGGAGAAGTCCATAATTTCCCTGAAACATATTTTCTTTTCCTTCCCTTTTAATAAAACTGCTGAACTTCAAAAAAAAGTTAAATGAGGGGCCGGGAAGGTGGCGCTAGAGGTAAGGTGTCTGCCTTGCAAGCGCTAGCCAAGGAAGGACTGTGGTTCGATCCCCCGGCGTCCATATGGTCCCTCCAAGCCAGGGCCGATTTCTGAGCACATAGCCAGGAGTAACCCCTGAGCGTCAAACGGGTGTGGCCCCCCCCCAAAAAAAAAGTTAAATGAAATAAAAGAAAGTAACAGAGGTGGCAGCATGAAGAGTAAATTGGCAACTGAGAGCCTGAAAATAGACCCTGGAGATTATAAGTGAAGTACACGAAACCTTAAAGAGAAGAGTCTGAAAAAAATGGGGGAAAGAAGTCATATATAACTTCATGGAAGTAGAGGCCAGAGAGAGAGAGAGAGAGAGAGAGAGAGAGAGAGAGAGAACACAAGGAGGTTCTGATACTTTGATACTTGGACATACTTGCACATGGTACATGGTTGACCCTGGTTCAAGATATGGTGCCTTCAGCACTGCTAGGAATAATCCCTGAACACAGAGCCAAGAGTAAGCCCTGTGAACAGTTATAGGTCTAGCCCCATCCCACACAAAATAAAATTTCATGGAAGTAGAATGAAAAGCACTTAGGAACTGTTTAAATGATAAGTGGAAGAAACAATAATCAACGTCTAAGAATAAAAAAATACAGTTTTGAAAAGCACAAATGAAACCATAGTTTTGTCTATGGTTAGAATGATTATTTAACTTACAAAAAAAAAAGTAGAGAGCTAGGTATAATGGAAAAGCAAATACTACCAAACATGAATCACCCAAGAAGAGTTCTTCATTACCTGGAATGGAAACAAAATCTCTAATCAGAAAAGAAATATCCTAGACTTACATCATACTGGTAGGAAATCCAAGTGAATACAACTCACTGAAACTCAGTAAGAGAGTAAATTGATAAGAAACCAATCTACATGAGCATGGCATTCCCAGTTTTCACTCCAAACATTCTTGAGCATTAACATTTAAGCCTTTTAAATGCTTAGTTTCATCATAACTGAATGTGGAAGAATTTCAAGAATCCTAAAGGTCAGCAATTCTTCTGAAAAGAACAAAAGTTTGTAGAAATGAAAAAGTAGCGTCATAATGTGTTTAAGAGAATCAATTTGACATGGAAGTCTTGAGTAATAATGTACCTAAAATTTACTGTGTAAGGCTCAACCAAGGACCAAAAGCCAGATACAAAATATGTTGATCTAACTCTGCTCTGATAGCGTGAAAAGAAGTCTTATAGAACAAGGGGTTTGTCTACTCTTTGTAGTTATTAAATACCCTTTTTTATGCTAGAGGAATAAGGAAAATTGGAAAGAAACATTTAGGAAGAGAACAGCATGAGTACAAATCAACTTTCCTCCAGAGGGAAAGAAAAAGGATGGTGTACATAACTTGAACCATCTAGTTCCGCCTCTCAAATTGAGGGGGAAATAATGAAGGGTACCACTTATACTGCAGCCCAGGGGGTAAGGGTGGGTGATATGGGATGCAAGCTGGGAATGGGGGTGGAGGGAGGACAACTTTGGTGATGGGAATTCCCCTGATTCAATGGTAATGTGTACCTAAAATATTACTGTTAAAGATATGTAATCCACTTTGGCCAAAATAAAAATTATTATAATAAAAAAAGAAAAGAAAAAGAATGGCATAAGTTCCTGAACAAGTCAACTGAAGGTCCAAACTTAAGGTGATTTTCAGTATGTGGGGCTGTGTTCAGATATGATATCCAATGAGTTCTAATGTACTCTACATAAAGCTGAGGTTTTTCTATAGTATTCATATATACTTTAGTGGCCAAATACTACCAAAGGACAGTGCCAGGTAGATTGTTCAAGTATCAGAGCACATGTTTAGCATGTGCCAAACTCTGGTGGCCCCTAAGCACCATTGGGTGTGGTCCCTATTAAAAAATTAAATTAAAAGTTACCAAAGAATAATAATGCAATAATTCACATGATCCAAGGAGATATCTGATAGAAGCATATTTCCCACAGATGTTCCACATACCTTTTCATGTTGCATCTACCCGAGGTGATTTAGTAGAATAGAAAGTGGACTGACTCAGAACTAGGAGTTGTACGTGCCAATTCAAGGCACCTCCTAAGCAAGAATAATTGGGATGTCAGCAGGCTGTCTCTCTGCTTCTCAGGGGTCTGACCTTTTTCTATAGAGGAGTCTTAGCATTCCCTCTGGTTTTAATCCTGACTGAGGTAAGGTTGGAGCTATGAGTACCATCTTGCCATCAAGAGAAAAAAATCCTGGCTGAGGAAAGGGAGAATTGAAGAGATAGGAAGAGAGTCAACAAGAACCTGCATTAGTTGAGCCCTAGTTGATAGCACACACAAATCCCCTCTCACTTCTCTCCCCTATTTCTTTAGAATTTAGGGGTTGGGCCTTCTGTCACTTCAAAGTGAGAAAGTCTTAACTTGACACAATCTTCCCAGGTTTATGAAAAAGTTCTTGTCTCCTCTAGGTGAAGTAAGTGGGAAAGATTATCAGGCAGGCATTGTGTTTGGCTGCAATAACAAACACTGGTAGCTTAAAGGCTTTTTTTTTTTTTTTTTTTTTTTTTTTTCATTTAAGAAGTCTGGATAAAGTAATCCAGGGCTCTACTCACAATCCCATGATGTCATCAGGCTCATAGGCCTTCCCCTCTGTTTTCCAGGAGGCCCTTATTCTTACACTTACATGACAGCAACCACCTTCTCACACTTACATGACAGCAGCCACCTTCAAGCAGTTGTGGAGGTGAGATTCAACATGAAAGGAGGAAAGAAGGGAAAAGGGCCTAGGGGATGACTGAAATCACTGCAGAATCCATATGGAGGCTTCTTACTGATCATAGGCTAGAAATGGGTTATCTGGAAAGAAGACAGGAAGTTGTGTGGGTCTTTAAAAGATAGGTACACTGACATTCTGAACACAGCTTAGGGTCAGATGGCAAGGAAGGGAGAAAGAAGAGAGACTGGATAGACATTTACAGATTCTGCTATAGACAATTATTATATTATTATATATTATATATTATTATAGACTATTATTACACATAATAGTAAAATATTGTTATCTTTATATATGTGTGTATTATATATATGTGTGCATGTGTATTTATTTTTACTATATCCTTTCTTGGAGAAAAAGAGCTGATTTTAGGAAAGGACATACATTTTTCAGAATCTAAAACAAATGGGGAATTGGGGAAAATACTCAAAGGGTTGGAGCTCATGCTTGGTGTGTGGGAGCCCTAGATTCTATCCCTGGCACTGCTCTTACCCCACCCCAACAACTGCCATACAAAGATACATCTCAGAGATGAAATGTGGATGTGTGATATCATACTGTGCATCACAGCATTGTTTTTTCTCTGAATTTTTTTAAAACTTTATGATTTCCATCTTCAGAGGACATATGCACTCCACTACTAATTATTTGGCTCCTTGTTTTAGTTCGTTTCTTTTGTAGTGCCAGGGATTAAACTCAGGGTCTCACATGCATGGCGAATGCTCTACCACAGAGCTACATCCTTGGCACTTGGATCCATTCTGCTATTGAACTAAGTTCCATGCTTTCTCTCCTTTGAGCTTCTAGTTCTTCTCAGATGATACCATATCTTCTCTCCTCAAAAAAAAAAAATTATAAGCTTATAAAGAGCATAGCCTAACATGGGCAATGCTGGATTTGTAGTAAGCGATTGGGAATGTTTGAGCAATGAATGGATGAATGAATAATTGAAATCCTCATTTTTTTTATTTCTCTTCTTTCCTCTGTCCTCAAGACATGCTTGTTAAGTAACTGCATCTCAGCATCATTACCAAGGCGATTTGTATCCTGGAAAGCCAGCTTGAGAAAGTCTTTTATTTTCTACCTTTAAATCCTCTCTACCATGGGTACATTTAGTTCAGCCTCAGGAGTCAGCCCTTCACACAGTTCCCTTCACCTAATTGCTTCACTCAGGCCCCTTCCCATTTTAACAGATTAAAGGTCTTACTACCTTCAGGAAATTCTGCTTATGTCTAAATTAAAGTCAGCACACAGCCATTTCCTCTTCCTTTGCTCTCTAAGTTGGCAGAACGCAGTAGGTAACATATTTACCAACACCTTATAAAGATCTGACTGGCTTTTTTAAAAATAAAAAATAAACTGGGCGTTTTATACCACATACACACAGTCATTGTAAAACCCAGAAACAATAGCTGAGAAAATAAGCATATGGATTTTTTTCAAAGAAAAAAATATCACAAAGGGAAGATCACAATGTATATATTTCTTTCTGAAAATTTCCCATGCACATTTGCATCATGTACTACCAAAATTAGCTCTTTTGCATACAATAATCCTGAATTTTTTATTTAACTATGAACATTCATATGCATAAATATTAGTAATAGTAGGTAATGGCAGAGATATCTTCTATTACAGACAATTTATAGTTTAATTTTATTTAGATCATTTCCTACTTTTGGTATTTGATTTCATTTCTTTTTCAAAAATCCTTGTTAAAACCACTAACATGAACATCCTTGGAACTTATCTGTGCTTATAGCCTTTTCTTAATTATTTCTTCATATATACATCAATAAGTTATACTCTGATAAGCAGTAAGAAGAAAAAAATATATGATATAGGCCAGAGTGAACTATATCCACAAGACCTCTTTACCATTATTTTGGGACCTAAAAAGTGTTTGCCTTGCAGTTCCAGGGCTTATACACTATAATGTAATGTGATGGTTTAAATATATCCTCACAGCATCACGAACCTGGAAATACAGTACTCTACACAACACTGCAGAAGTGCCGATCACAAAACATAGCTCAAATGAAACCATTGTATTTCATCATCCCACATAGTCAAGCATGTGCTATCTATTAAAAATAACAACGGGGGTGGGGGGGGGCAGAGCTGTGGTGCAAGCCATAAGGCATTGTCTGCCTTGTGCACGCTAGCCTAGGACGGACCGCAGTTCGATCCCTCTGCATCCCATATGGTCCCCCAGCCAGGAGCAACTCCTGAGCACATAGCCAGGAGTAACACCTGAGCGTCACCAAATGTTGCCAAAAAAAAAAAATAACAACAACAAAAACAAATACCTCCGTAAAAAATTTATACTTGAATAGCCAAAGCTATAGTACAGCAGGTAGGGCATATGCCTTACATGCAGCTGGGCTGGGTTTGAGTCCTGGCATCTATATGGTACCCCATACACTACCAGGAGTAATTTCTGAGGGCTGAGCCAGGAGTAAGAACTGAACACCTCTGGATGTGGCCCAATAAGTAAAAAGAGAAAAAAAATATACCTGAGCAAATTTGTCCCATTGATTATTTTCCTACACTAAACCGGAAAAAGTATTATTAAATTTAGTTAAGCTCAAAAACTACTAATACCTTTTATTTGTAGTCTGTACTATGACTTTTGTAAAAAATAATTTTTATTATGACCAATGTGAATTACAAGTCTCACGTTATATTTACGGTACATAGTGACAGTGAATTAAGGCCATTCCCACCACCACCAGTGTTGTCCTCCCTCCACCCATGATCCTAGCATGTACTATGACTTTTATTAAATGTAAACCTCTTTTGAGGGTTGAGGAGTTTAGGCTAGCTGGTGATACTCAGTTTTTTCTCCTGGTTCTGTGCTCAGGAATCGAACCTGGTTTTGTGTGTGCAAGGCACATGTCCTTTCTGTTTTATTATTGCTCCAGACATGAATGTATTCATCTCCTAATCACTCCAAAACCCAGTGCTCTGTTTGACATTCCCAGAGTTATCATAAGAAGAAAATGAGGTAGGTTGTAAGCAGTGCTTTGTAAAGTGTAATATTATAACACAGATGTTCCAGTAATTATATTGAAATTGGAATTGAGGCATTGTTGAAAATTTCAAGCTTTCCTAAAACTGCATTTGTCCCAAAGACCAAACCTAACTATAAGATGTAATGATTTGAAACCACTGTAACAAATCCTTCATCAAATCTTATATATATATATATATATATATATATATATGAAACAAACACCCTTCAAAAACTGAGATTAAATAATTCCCTCCAGTTCTAAAATTTCTTTCATTCTGTGGCTCATGGTGAAAAGGATCTCTCATTTTATGAACTTAGATTCCTTTTGTCTTGTAGTTTATTACTATGTGGAAACTTGAAACTGAGCCTTCAAAATAAGTAATTTGAGGGCCTGGGTGATGGTTCAAAGGACGGAGCACCAGCTCTGTGTGAGAGGCTGGGTTCAATCTCTGGTGCCATATGGCTCCCCACCACTACTAGGAGCAGCCCCAGAGCACTGCAACAGGAGTAATTAATGGTAGTATACTCATAAAGAGTAAACTGTACTATACACTCTGGGCTTTGGGAAGTAATAATGGCTCCTCAACTCTAATAAAATAACATGGTGGTGATGATATTGTGGTAGAGGAGTAACTAAGGAAAAATTAATGAAATTAATACTGTACTTCAGCATTACTTGTTATGTTGAATAAGTCCCTCAGCCCACCAGATGGGCCCCAAAACAACAACATTTCAAAATACAGAATATATCTCAATATTATGATCAAACATGAAAAAAAGCGCGTGAGCATGACTAAAAAATAGTTGATATTTGTGCTTGTCTGGCAGCATTATAGGCTTTAATTTTTTTCTTTATTTGTTGTGATATAAATTTCATTTCAAATAAAAAATTTTTAAGTTTTTTTTTTCTTGGACCTACCAAGCTGCAATCAGTGCTAATTGCTGGCTTTAGACTCAAGGATCACTCCTGTAGGGTTTTTGTTGTTGTTGTTGTTGCTTTTTACAAGAAATCAAACTGAAGTTGACTATGTGCAAGGTAAGAATCCTATTCTCTATGATCTCTATAGCTCTCTTGTTTTGGAGTGGTGTTGGCCCATAATTTGCTGTGCTCCAGTCTTATTCTTGGTTCTGTATTCAGGGATCACTCCTGGCAGAGCTCAGAGAACCACATGTGGTGTCTGGATAGAGTTGGGGTCAGCCATGTGCAAGGGAAGCATTCTCTTTGCTGTACTATCTCTCTGACCCCTCTTGTCTTTTAAAAATTTTTTTCTTGGTTACACTCAGCAATGCTCAGGTTTTACTCCTGGCTCTGTATGTACTCAAGAATTATTCCTGGTGGTGTTCAGAGAACCATATAAGATGCTGAGAATTGAACCTGGGTTAGCTACATGCAAGGCAAATGTTCTTCCCTCTCACACCCAGCCTGCTTAACCATTCTTGCAGGCTGGATCAATTTTGAGGAACATATGAATAAAATGTCCTTCCTCCTTTCTACCCTCCCTTCCTCCCTCTCTCCCTCCCTCTTCTCTCTCTTCCTCCTCTCCCTCCCTCACTCCTTCCCTCCCTCCCTCCCTCTTTCCCTCCCTCCCTCCCCTCCCTCCCTCCCTCCCTCCCTCCCTCCCTCCCTCCCTCCCTCCCTCCCTCCCTTCCTTCCTTCCTTCCTTCCTTCCTTCCTTCCTTCCTTCCTTCCTTCCTTCCTTCCTTCCTTCCTTCCTTCCTTCCTTCCTTCCTTCCTTCCTTCCTTTCTTCCTTCCATTTTTGCTTTTTTAGGCAACACCTGACAATGCTCAGGGCTTATTCCTGGCTCTGCACTCAGGTATCAGTCCTAACAAGCTCAGGGGTACTGC
The DNA here is from genome assembly GCF_024139225.1 of Suncus etruscus. Classification (NCBI taxonomy): domain Eukaryota; kingdom Metazoa; phylum Chordata; class Mammalia; order Eulipotyphla; family Soricidae; genus Suncus; species Suncus etruscus. The sequence goes on along the minus strand of NC_064861.1, from coordinate 64,000,215 downwards.
AGATCAAACCTGGGTCATGCAAGTCTGCATGCAAGGCAAAAGTCCTACCAGTTTCACTATCCCTCTAAATCTTTTTTTTTGGGGGGGGGGGGGTTTGTGTCACACCCAGCAGTGCTCAGGGGTTGATTCGAACCACCAGCAAATGCCTTATTTCCATGCTATCTTCCCAGCCCCTATCCCTGTAAATCTTAAAGTGCCCTTTTTTATCTTACTATGTAACTGACTATACTCTCATTATATCAGGGGTCTCAAACTCAATTTACCTGAGGGCCCCAGGAGGCAAAGTCGGGGTGATTCTTGAGTGCAAAGTCAGTAGTAAGCCTTGAACATTGGGGGGTGTGACCCAAACAACTAAAACAAAACAAAACAAAGATTCCTCTAGGGCAGGGCAACAAAATGTTGTACGGAGGGCTGCAAATGGTCCGAGGGCCGTGAGTTTGAGACCCCTGCATTATATCAACATGGTTTCTGACTTACTGTTGGCTTTGATCACCTGCTGAGGAGTAAAAACAGTTTAGGGTCTTAACAGTCTAAGTGTAAAAAGGACAAAGGGAAAGAAAATGAAATATTTCATTTATTGCTGGTGCTGGTTGTAGTATCAATAGGCAAAACAAGAACAAAACAAAACTGCTTTTGCAAATACAGATGAGTGGAACATACATGTCTGCACAAAAAACCTGCATAAAGGGGCCGGAGAGATAGCATGGAGGTAGGGTGTTTGCCTTGCATGCAGAAGGCTGGTGGTTCGAATCCTGGCATCTCATATGCTCCCCCAAGACTGCCATGAGTGATTTCTGAGTGTAGGGCCAGGAGTAACCCCTGAGCGCTGCCAGGTGTAACTAAAAAAAATTTAAAAACTGCATAAAAAAAAACAACAAAACGAAAAAAGGGGCCGGCGAGATAGCATGGAGGTAAGGCGTTTGTCTTCCATGCAGATGGATGGTGGTTCGAATCCCAGCATCCCGTATGGTCCCCCGTGCCTGCCAGGGGCTATGTCTGAGCATAGAGCCAGGAGTAACCCTTGAGCACTGCTGGGTGTGACCCAAAAACAAAAACAAAAACAAAAAATACCGCATAAAGATGCCTTCAGTAGCTTTATTCATAATTGCCAAAACTTGGAAGCAATCAAATTCTTCCATACAAGCAAACTGTGAGTTGTTCAAACAATGGAATAATATTCAGCACTAAAAGACAAAGGGAATTGCCAAGCCATGAAAAGACATGAAGGAATTTTTAAGTGTCTATTGCTAAAAGAAGTTAGTTTAAAAGGCTACATATTATAGGAGTCCAACTATAGGAAATTCTGTAAAAGCAAAACTAAAAAGAGAAGATCAATGGCTTCTAGAGGCAGGGGGTAGAGATGAGTAGGGGGAATGCAAAGGATTTTTTTAGGGCAGAGAGAATACTCTGCATGGATATATGTCATTATTCATTGTCCACCCAGAGAAGATCCAACACAAAGAGTGAGTTATATTCTACACTCTGGGTTTTGAGAGTTCCTGAAGTCATTAGCTTATCAATTGTACCTGTGCGGTGGGGATGTTGAGAATTGGAGATGCTGGCTGTCAAGAAGCACAGGCAATGTGGGAAATTTCTACTATTTCCTCTCTTCAGTGTGAACCTTAATACTCTCTTTAAAAATAATGAATTCTGGGGCCCGGAGAGATAGCACAGAGGTGTTTGCCTTGCAAGCAGCTGATCCAGGACCAAAGGTGGTTGGTTCGAATCCCGGTGTCCCATATGGTCCCCCGTGCCTGCCAGGAGCTATTTCTGAGCAGACAGCCAGGAGTAACCCCTGAGCATCGCCAGGTGTGGCCCAAAAACCAAAAAAAAAAAAAAAAGAATTCTGGGGCCCGGAGATATAGCACAGTGGCGTTTGCCTTGCAAGCAGCCGATCCAGGACCAAAGGTGGTTGGTTCAAATCCCGATGTCCCATATGGTCCCCCGTGCCTGCCAGGAGCTATTTCTGAGCAGACAGCCAGGAGTCACCCCTGAGCACCGCCGTGTGTGGCCCAAAAACCAAAAAAAAAAAAAAAAAAAAAAAAAAGAATTCTGGGGCCGAAAAGATAGCATGGAGGTAAGGTGTTTGCCTTTCATGCAGAAGGTCGGTGGTTCGAATCCCGGCGTCCCAGGTGCCTGCCGGGGGTGATTTCTGAGCATAGAGCCAGGAGTAACCCCTGAGCACTGCTGGGTGTGACCCAAAAAACAAAACAAAAATAATTAATTCTTGGGGCCAGAGCAGTGATGCAAGTGGTAAGGCATCTGCATTGCCCATGCTAGACTGACCGCTGTTAGATACCACCCCCACCCCCCTGCATCCTATATGGTCCCCCAAGCCAGGAGCGATTTCTGAGCACATAGCCAGGAGTAACCCCGGAGCGTCACTGGGTGTGGCCCAAAAACAAACAAACAAAAAATCTTAAATAACAGACAAGAGATCACTTAGGTGGGGCCGGGCGATGGCGCTAAAGGTAAGGTGCCTGCCTTGCCTGCGCTAGCCTTGGACGGACCGCGGTTCGATCCCCCGGTGTCCCATATGGTCCCCCAAGCCAGGAGCAACTTCTGAACACATAGCCAGGAGTAACCCCTGAGCATTACCGGGTGTGGCCCAAAAAACAAAAAAAAAAAAAAAAAAAAAAAGAAATCTGGCAATATTCAGTAAGGCTGGGAGTGTCTGTACTCTTGGTTTGGCAAGTCCACATCAAGGATGGGTAAATTCTCTTATAACTTATAACACTTATAGCATAGGATGCTTCTCATAACATGAAATACTGAAAAAGCAAAGTATCCCACTAAAGTAGGATAGATTGTGATCCCTTAAAATGCTGCATCCAAAATCTAGGTTTAGGAAAGTCTGGCCAGTTCCCCATTCTAAAGGTCCAAATAAAGTTGCAGGGCCAAATAAAGTTCGATCTTAAGCTTATTTGAGATGGTTTTTCTTTCTTGTCATTTCATTACATCCTGATTGTTGATTAATTTCACATCCTCATCTAAATCTTTACTCAACTTTTTTAAACTTTATTGATTGATTGATTGATTGGTTTTGGGGCCACATCCAGCAGCCCTAGAAGCTACTCCTGGCTCTGCACTCAGAAATCACCCCTGGCAGGTTGGGGAACATATATGATGCTGAGAATCTAACCAGGTCCCTTCTGGGTTGGCCGCATGCAAGGCAAACACCCTACTGCTATGCTATCTCTCCGCCCCTTTACTCAACTTTTATTTTAAAAGGAAAAAGACAACAAATACAAAGAAAGTCTAATGCCCACACTTAGATAATTAAGCTCACAATCAACATCTCTGGGGTTTATAATGTACAAACAATTTTAATCAAGTCTGTTGATCAAAGTACAAAATCAATAAATGAAAGAAAATGCATTATTTGAAAGGAAGAAAAATTTGTTGTTTTGTTTGTCTGTTTGGGGGTCACACCAATGGAGCTCAGGGGTAAGTCCTGGCTCTGTGCTCAGAAATTACTCATGGCAGGCTCAGGGGACCATGGTAGATGCTAGAGTCTATTGCTATCACTATGGCCCCAGGAAATGTTTCTTTTTTAATAAAGTGATTCATTATAAAATGTTATATACACATCAATTAGTTCAAGGTAAAGTGATTCTTTTCTTTTTAAATGAGTAAAATCTCAAAAATACAGGAAATAGGGCCCGGAGAGATAGCACAGCGGCGTTTGCCTTGCAAGCAGCCCATCCAGGACCAAAGGTGGTTGGTTCAAATCCCAGTGTCCCATATGGTCCCCCATGCCTGCCAGGAGCTATTTCTGAGCAGACAGCCAGGAGTAACCCCTGAGCACCACCGGGTATGGCCCAAAAAAACAAAACAAAAAAAACCCAAAAACCAAAAACTTGTGTTATGGAAATCCCATAATTATTGTGAGCAGCTCCTCTGTCAATTCAAAATTGCAATCAACACCACGACATAAATTGTGAGCTGCGCAGTGTCTGTTATATCTGTGCCCTCGTCAAGAGCAACTGAGTATGCATCAAAACATTTGACTTTCTCAGACAGTTGATGATAAATGTCACTTGACATGTCAGAAATGTGCTCTGCCATAGTATTGGCAGAAAGGCTGATTTTGCTAAACTGACCTTTCTTTTCTGGACAGATAATATTTGAAGCCTGTAACATGCATTTTTCAACAAACTCTCCTTCTGTGAATGGTTTCCCTGCCTTAGCAATCATCTCACTAACCATGTAACTAGCTTCGACTGATGCAAGATTCTCTTTGGTTGCTTTCTTGAAGAAATCTTGTTGCCTCATTAGACATGCTTTAAGACTGGCAACCCGCTTGGCTCTCTCATTTCCTTGACATTTTGCACATTCCTCAGCATGTTTAATTGAATAATAGCGTTTCAAGTTGTATTCCTTGTGCACTGCAACTTTCTCTGAGCAAATAAGACATGTGGGGATGCCCCTGTGCTCAACAAAGAAATACTGCGTCTCCCACTTTTCCTGAAATTGTCTGTGCTCATCATCAATCTTTCTCTTCACTGCAGGCTTTGATGAAGTCATGATGAAGGTATGACAAAATCTAATTCTGTAATAAACTTCTCTCCCTTCTCTCCCTTAGGCCTCTGATAATGCAAAAGGACAGCGGGCAGGAGTAGCGGAAAGGACGTCTGTGCTAGGCGCAAAGTATTCGCGATTTTTTGCTTACCAAATATTCGCAATAAAAAATCTCATTAGTAAGAAAAAAATCGCATTAAACATTTGCATACCCCAAACGGAACTGCTCGGGGTATGCGAATGTTTAATGCGATTGTTTTCTTACTAATGCGATTTTTATTGCGATTATTTGGTAAGCAAATAATCATGAATACTGCGATATTTGAAGGCCGGCCGCGGGCCACAAAATGTTGTACAGAGGGCCACAAACAGCCCGCGGGCCGCGAGTTTGAGACCCCTGGCTAAAGTCTTGCAAAGTCTTGCTCACTGTCCTTTGTTCTTCCCTATTCCCTTCCCTTTAGAAAGCACAATTCAAAAATTGAAGTGAATCATTGTAGTTTTACTACATACATACATACCTCTCACCATTTAGATTTTCATTTTGCTATTTTTAGCAGATTTACACAACTTGCTTTTCTTTTTGGTTTTCAGGTCACACCTGGCAGTGCTCAGGGGTTACTTCCTGGCTAGTAATCAGCCCTAGCAGGCTCAGGGGACCATATGGGATGCCGGGGATTCAACCCAGTCGTTTGCATGCAAGGCAAACATCCTTCCCACTATGCTGTTGCTCCAGCCCCAGATTTGTACAACTTTTTATATATACTCTTCTATTTGCTCACTTTGCCTTTTTTTCCATTTGAGTTATCTTTTGTTAGCTTTCTTAATATATACTAGTCACAAATCTTTGGTTGAATCTATGTGTCACACATATCCTCCTCCAATCCCTGGCATGCTATGCCTTGGTTTATGGTATATTCTGTCATATAGGATTCCCAAGGGACATTTCAAAGACTCATATATGAAAGCTAGCTAGGTCTTGAGTAAGGAGGATCTTATCCCATATTTTATGGATTTGCTCTGAGATCACAAAGCTCTTTTCTATGTATACTTGAACAATTGCCTCTAAAATAACTAAATTAGGACCTTCATAACAGGACCAATGCTCTGTGGGATGCTCCAAACAGCCTGACATTTGAACACAGCTGCCAGTGTGAATTCTGGTGTGTGACATGGGACACTTTAGCATCCACAGCTAAATGTTTTGTGTGAATTAAGACATATAAGAACCGTCCCTAAGCATGCATGTCATCTGATGAATCATACTTTATTTTTTGTTTTGGGGGTCACATCTAGCTGTTGTCAGGGTTTAGCCCTGTTTCTGTATACAGGGATCAATCCTGAGGGTGTTGGGGAACCTAATGGGGCTCTGGGATCAAGCGCAGGTCAGCCACATGCAAGGCTAACACTTATTTCACTGACTCTCTGACTCTGGAAATTATACTTCAAACCAAGACTCAAAATGAATTCTTCACAGAATATGAGTTCTTCTAGATGTTTTAGTGAAAGAAAAGGGTTCTGTAACCACAAATGTTTGGGAAATGTTAGATTAAAACTCCTTTTATTGGGGCCAGAGTGATAGTACAGCAGGTAGGGCATTTGCTTTGCAAAACCCTGACTTGTGTTGGGTCCTGGTAAAATTGTCCCCTGATCCCTGAACACAGAGTCTAGTATGCCTTAAACACAACTGGGTGTGGCCCAGAAGCCCAAAAGGTATCCCAGCCATACCTTTTTGTTGGTAGTGATGGTGGTGGTCCACACCCAGCAGTGCTCAGGGGTTAACACTGGCTCTGCACTCAGGAATTACTCTTGGCAGTGCTTGGAGGACCCTATGCTGGGATGCTGGGAATCAAAACTGGGTCAGCCCTATACATAGCAAGCATCCTAACTGCTTTACTATCTCTCCAGCCCCTTTCAAATACCTCTTTTTATATTGGACGTCTTTTCTTCTGATATTTCACTACACATTATAAACCATGGGTTGATTAGATTAGTCAAGGTTTTCCATCCAAATCTATTTGACTGCACCAGAGATAGCATGGAGGTAGGCGTTTGCCTTGCATGCAGAAGGTCGGTGGTTCGAATCCTGGCATCCCATATGGTCCCCTGAGCCTGCCAGGAATGATTTCTGAGCATAGAGCCAGAAGTAACCCCTGAGAGCTTACGGGTGTGACCCTAAAACTAAAAAAAAAAAAAATCTATTTGACCATGGAACATTTTCCCATGTAATGGCAAGTGTGTGTGTATATATGGTTTTTGGTTGTTACTATTTTGTTATTTTGAACTTTTTTTTTGGTGTTTTTTTTCTTTTTATGGTTTTTTTGGTTTTTTGGTCATACTCCTGGCTCTATGCTCAGAAATCGCTCCTGGAAGGCTCGGGGGATCATATGGGATGCCGGAATTCGAACCACTGACCTTCTGTATGCAAGGCAAACACATTGTCTCCATGCTATCTCTCCAGCCCCTATTTTGAACTTTTTAAAATATTAAATAATTTTTTTGTTTGTGTGTGGGTAATACCTGGCACTGCTCAGGGGCTACTTCAAGTTCTGTGCTCAAGAGTGACTCCTGCTAGTGCCTGGAGGACCATATGGTGCCAGGCACCGAACTCAGGCTCTCTGCATGCATCACATGTGCTCTGTCTAATGAACTTTCTCTCTTGTCTTACTAAAGAATTTTAGTCACCAGTGAGGTGGCTCCATGATAAAGCATTTGTTTTCTGTGCTTGAGGTTTTAATTTCCAGCACTTGAAATATTTCTATAGATTGGAGGAAGAGGAGAAGGTTGGGGTCACTCATACCTGGTAGTGCTCAAGGGCTATTCCTGGCTCTGTGTTAAAAGGATCATATGTGCTCTCAGGGATTCAAATTAGGGTCAAATGCATGCAAAGCAATAACCCTAACCTCCTTGGACCCCATACACATATATTTTAAAGAAAAAGGAGGAGAAATTTTATCCAAAGAGTTCATCCTTTTATTCTTCCTGTGTTTTTCTTATAACTTTCAGAATTTTATAGTAAGTTAATCTATAAAGAAAGGGAAGTCCGGGGCCGGGCGGTGGCGCTAGAGGTAAGGTGCCTGCCTTGCCTGCGCTAGCCTACAACGGACCGCGGTTCGATCCCCCAGTGTCCCATATGGTCCCCCAAGCCAGGAGTGACTTCTGAGTGCATAGCCAGGAGTAACCCCTGAGCGTTACCGGGTGTGGCCCAAAAACCAAAAAAAAAAAAAAAAAAAAAAAGGGAAGTCCTCCAATCATTCTGCTTTGTGCTTCAGGTTGGTTTGTAGTAAATTTACTTCTGATATCCAGAGAATATCACTGAGAATAACTGAAACTATCAGAGAATAACCCTGAGCTGTCCAGTCTATCTTCCCTCTTCCCTGTCTGCTATTCATGTTGTTCTGATGATTGGTGGTGCCGTACATGCTAGGTTGTGCTGCAACACTCTCATAGGAGAGTTGCACACTTGGCCACGATCCTCAGCCAGGGGTCCCCTACCTTGAATTCTGATGCTTAGGCATAGTCTGTAGTACTTGCTAGAAGGGTCACCTCAGTGCTCACATACATTCCCACTAAGGATGACAATTCCTGACTATTACTCAGGCTTCTTTTTTTTTTTAACATTTATTTATTTATTTATTTATTTATTTATGTTTTGGGGGCATACTGGGTGGCTCAGGGGTCACTTATGGCTCTGTGTTCAGAAATCGCTCCTGGCAGGCTCAGGGGACTATGTGTGATGCCGGGAATCAAATCCAGGTTGGTCACGTGCAAGGCAAACACTCTACTGCTGTGCTATAGCTCCAGCCCTGTAACTCAGGCATCTTCTTGGTTGTGGTGCTCCCCAAGGAGGCTCTAGAAACCCGACTATATAGAGCTCATGGAAACTACTTACAGTTTCGGGGATCACAGACTGCAGAACTCTGCTCAGCATGCAGTGGCACAGGGGACCGAACTCATGTCCTTATGCTTCTCAAGCAATTGACCTAAGTCACTGAGCTACGCCCAGGGCTTTATCTGACATATTTGTACCTATATTTTTACCAAATAGATCCCAGTCTCCAGGATCTTGGATTTAATATGTGGTGGAAAAGCCCCTCTTCCTATACTTAGATAACTGAGTTAAGTAAGCACTCACATGAGTGAATCATGCGGGCCTGAGTCATTGAAAAGATGCTGAAGTCTATTGTCCCTCATTTCTAAGGAACAAAATATATATTTGTTTGCACGTGTGCAAATTCTGATCTCCTGTATTGTGGTGACTGCTCAGAGACAATGGGCACATTGAACATTAGTAGAAATGAGATCTTTACCGGAATTAGCTAAGGTTTCTCTTACAGTGTTTTATCATTCACTGCATTAATATTGCCAGTTGGGTAACAGCAGGTGTGAGTGGGTAAAATGACTCGGAGTCACCATCACATGGGGAAAAGTGTGGAGAATATGGAAACCTTTTATTTTATTTTTTTTAACTTTTGTAGCTATCAGAGCAAGCAAAGCTTGAGTTTCCGAGTCTAGTGACAGATTTATTTTAATGTAATTGGATAATTGGAGTTTTCCACTGTCAGAAACTTTTATACACTTCATTACTTAGAGGATTAAAAAGAAAATCTGATCTGGTGTTTTATGGAGCTTTCCCTTCCCAGAGAAGAGAAACTGGGAATACAGGACATGGGATATTATCTATTTCCGTTGCATCTGACCAATCTAGACCATTGCCAAAAGTTTAAAGTCTCCCTCCCAATTCTTTTTTCTCAGAATAATTAAGTTTTAGCTGGGAGAAGAAATCACTGAAGCCCTCTCATTTTACAGGTGAAAAAGACTTGGGCATGATTTTGAGCAAAGCTAATGAAATTAAATTTATACTTAGGCTTAGATACAAAAAATCCACTCGAAAGTGCTCAAGCAGAAGCATAAGGAAGCATTCAAAGCTGCTCACTACAGCATTTAAAAAATAAATAAATAAATAAATAAATAAATAAATAAATAAATAAATAGGGGCCGGAGAGATAGCATGGAGGTAAGGCATTTGCCTTTCATGCAGAAGGTCGGTGGTTCAAATCCTGGCATCCCATATGGTCCCCAGAACCTGCCAGGAGCAATTTCTGAGTAACCCCTGAGCACTGCCGGGTGTGACCCAGAAACCAATAAATAAATAAATAAATAAACAAATAAATAAATAAATATTTTAAAGTATTTTAAAAAAATTTAAAATTTTAAAGCATTAAAAAAATACCAATAATATGGATTGAGGCAATAAGTGGTATAGCATCTACAGCCTTAGATGGAGCCAACTAGGATTAGATCCCTGACATTCCATATGGTTCCATGATTCCCGTCAGAAGTGATTCATGAGTAAAGAGCTAGGAGTCAGCCCTGGGCAGAGTCAGGTGTGTGGCCCCAAAACTAAACAAACAAAAAAAAAAAACAAAACTACAAGAATTTAGAAACAATGTAAAAATGTCTACCAATAGGAGAATGGCTAATAAAACAGCAAAGTGCTATGCTAACTGGACAGAGAATAAAAACAGAATAATTCAAAGAGTGAAATCGCAAAAGCCTGTGAAAAAAAGACATTTGTATCTTAAAGAAAGATACATCAGGGGCCGGGCGGTGGCGCTAAAGGTAAGGTGCCTGCCTTGCCTGCGCTAGCCTTGGACGGACCGTGGTTCGATCCCCGGTGTCCCATATGGTCCCCCAAGCCAGGAGCAACTTCTGAGCACATAGCCAGGAGTAACCCCTGAGCATTACCGGGTGTGGCCCAAACACCAAAAAAAAAAAAAAAAAAAAAAAAAAAAGAAAGATACATCAGGGGCCGGGCGGTGGCGCTGGAGGTAAGGTGCCTGCCTTGCCTGCGCTAACCTAGGACGGACCGCGGTTCGATCCCCCGGCGTCCCATATGGTCCCCCAAGAAGCCAGGAGCAACTTCTGAGCGCATAGCCAGGAGTAACCCCTGAGCCTCACAGGGCGTGGCCCAAAAACCAAAAAAAAAAAAAAAGAAAGATACATCAAAAATCAAGGGTACTGAGGCCAGAAAGATAGCATAGCAGTAAGGCGTTTGCCTTGCATGCAGCCAACACAGGACGGACCCAGGTTCGAATTCCTTCATCCCATAGGATCTCCCGAGCCTGCCAGGAGCGACTTCTGAGCCCAAAATCAGGAGTAAACCCTGAGCGCCGCCAGGTGTGACCCAACAACAACAACAACAACAACAAATCAAGGGTACAAAATGTCATATGACGCTGACTTTAAAGATCTTCTCAAATGTCTAGGACTCTATTGTCTAGTATACAGATGGTTATATAAACTGTGTCTGGGAGTTGGGCCATCCCAGGTGTGTTCTTAGGGTTGTTTCTGGCTCTGTGCTCAGGAGTGACTCCTGAGGGTGTTCATGGGACCATATGTGGACCTGGAGATCAAATCTGGGTTGCAGTAGGAATGGTTGCATGCAAGACCAGTGCCTTACCTCCTGTACTATCTCTCTATCACTGGCTATATAAATTTTAAGTAAAATAACACAGGCTATTTTTCAGTGTCCAGTAGCCACAGAGCTGAATAGATATATACCATTTCCATACTTTCAGCCTACTTTATTACACTGTACTGGTTAGGATAATGTGTGTCAGATTCATAAGATCACAGAGATAGGTAGTGGCAGAACCAAAACTGATAACAGAACACAACTATTAAATGTTCTTTACAAAAGGGTCCTTCTTAGTTAAGGATGAATAGGATTTTTGTTTATTTATTTGTTTGGGCCACACCCAGTCATCATTAGGTGTGGCCCAAACATCCACATCATCAGAGCTTACTCCTGACTCCATGCTCAGGAACCTCTCTTGAAGAGACTCGGGGGACTATATGGGCTGTCAGGGTTTGAAACTTGGTTGGCCAATTCCAAGGCTATTTACTGGACCATTTCTGGCCCAAGAATGGTCTATGAGTGGCCAATAAAGGATGGCTGGGTCCATTCCTTTGTTTAGAATCACCAACTTAAAACATGTTAAAATCTGGGTTCATCCTTTGGGGAATCACAGTTCAAAAAAGTTTGTCTCAATTTTAGAGGACAAACTAGACAACTGTCAGTCATCAACTTTACACAGAATGTCTTTCCTAAGAAGCCCTGTGTGAGGACTGTGCCATCAGTAAACTAAACAGAATCCCTCAGCCTCAGGGAACTCACAATGCAGCTAGGTTTTTTAAGACTCTGGATATTTCCATGGACTGAGCTATGTACTATAAGATACCTAACAGCAGCCGTCGCCTCTTCCCATTAAATACCTGTACCAACAACCAAGTTTTGAGAGGATCAAGTGTCTTCACACATTGCCAAATGTCTCCAGAGAGACAAAATTTTCTTCAAGTGGGAACCACAGGGAAAGACAGACATTAATCAAATTAAAACTAATAAGTTAAGTGGTGACAAGTGTTCCAAGGACTGAGAAGGGGACTTTTGTAAAGCATTTGCCTGGAGCCTGACCTCACTGTTATTGGGGAGAAAAGGTTGTGACAACAGTGGTCTCTTGAGCCAAACTCGGACAGAATTTGTCCATCATTGGCACCATCTGAACAAAAGATACCTATGCCATTGGGCTGTGGGAGGAAAGCTGGCACAGTCAGGGAAGTCAGGAGAGGGAAGGTAGATTGGGTCTGATGCAAAATTACTTGTTTCAGATCCAACTTCCTAAAGCTCTTTCAGCTGGCACTGTTTGGTTAGGCTGCCATAGACTCCAGACTTAGGTAGAGAAGATAGGAGACCAGTCCCAGATACCAACTCCCTCCCCAGAGATCCTGAGGTCAGACAGAAGCAATGTGCCAATAGGGACTTTTCACATTTCTCATTTCTCTAAAAATTGGGACAAGGACTCCCTTACGCTTCACTACCTTTACAACAAAAACTAAATCTTAGCCAAGAGGAATGGAAAAGACCTGTTAGCTCACCAAATACCTCCATCCCCAGCAGCCCCAGGAGGCAGGAGTCCCCAGCGGAAAGCTGGGAGCAGACCTTTAACTATTCCTTTCCTTAATGAGGCCAGAAGGGACTCCTTGGAGCTAAGGAGACTATTTTAATATTTTGTAAATTGCATTTAAGTGTTTTTGTATTCAACTTTAGCTTCCTCATTTTTTCTTTCTCTGAAAACAAGTGGCAAAGAGAAGGAGAAGGTTAGCAGTCTTTTGTCCCACTCAGGGTATTTCACAGTTGAGACAAGAAGGCCCAGAGCAAGGAGGCAGATAGTTCAGAGTTGTGCCATCTCTGTTTGAGGCCAAGTCAGCCTCATAAAATAATATCATAGGGCTAGGAGTGTGGCTCAGTGATAAAAGATATGTCTCACTGTGTAAGGCCCAGGATTCAGTTCCCAGAACCCCACAAAATATATTTTTATGCATGTGTGCAAATTCAAAACTAATTCATCTAAATTCAATGTGAATATGTAACCTTGGAACAGAAAAGGAACAATGAAAAAAATTAGTGAAACCCCAGTAAAGTCTGAATTTTAACAGTTGTTATATGTAATAGTAATAGTCATAACAGGTAATTGTATCATAGTAATAAAAGTAATTACATTTAATAGCACCATAATATTTAATAGTAATATGAAATCATATTAATAATAGTTTTAATGGCAGTAATATTTAATAATACCAATATTCCCTTCTCAGTTTTGACAGAAGTCCATTGTGATTTAAGACATTCACAATTTCTATTCATAGACTCTTTTCCCAGTTATCTCTGTAGTTCTGGGCAGGGACAATTTCTGTGCTATTTTTTGCAGGTCTTTTGTGAATCTGAAATTACTCCAAAATATCATTTTTAAAAAGTACTAAGGCATCAAAACAAGTTCAAGCAAAACACACTCATGTAAGGTAACAATAAGGCAGTGTGATTCTGCCCCCCAAATTCTGATCATTATGGAGTGATAGTACAGTAGATAAGGCACTTGCATGAAGCTAGCCTGGTTCAATTCCTGGCATCCCATAGGGTCCCCCAAACTCACTAGGAAGGATTCCTGAGTGCAAACCCAGGAGCAACCCCTGAGTATTACCATATATGCCACAAAACAAAACAAAATCCTAACCACTTCCAAATTCTAACCACTTTTTATTTTTTCTCTCACTGCACCCAGAAGTGTTCAGGGCCCACTCCTGGTTCTGGGTTCAGGGTTCACTCCTGTCAGGGCTCAGGAACCATATGTGATTCCAGGGGATTGATCCTAGGAATGAAACATAAGACAGCCATATGCGTGGTTGCCTCTCTACCCACTGCACTATTTTAAATTCATCCAAAACACATAGACTAAATATTTTCTCTCATTGAACCTTTTCAATGATCATATGAAGTTGGTATTTACCTCCAATGAGGACACCGAGGCTCAGAGTGGTAAGGAAATGCTACGTGCTCAATTCAGAGTGGGCTCGATCTAAATCCAAATTCCAAGTTGATCCTAGGTCCAGGAGGCCATGCTCAGCATAGGGGTACTAGGTTTGTGGGGGGGGGTTAGGAAGGGGAGGTTGGAGCCCATGGAGACTCACTGGATGCTCCCCAACTCACAGTCTGGCAAGGACCACCTGAATGGGGGTGCGTGACTGTTGGAGAAATTTGGGGAGTTGTTTTCTGTTGCCAGTGACAAAGGATGAGCAAGGGGTAACTTCTGTTACACAGGGGAGACCTGTGGTGTGTGTGGGATTTCAGGGCTTCCGGACAGCAAGCCCACAGCCCCGGACAGATGGACACCCCTCCTGGATTCACTGATGCGAACCCGCAACCAGGGATTCAAAACACAACAGAAGTTCTGCTCTCCTACCCCAGCCATGTGCTTTGCTTGCCAGGAATGGAATTTTCACACATTTAAGGTCGAAGTGGAATTTCTGGGCGGGATCTTGGTGAATCATAAGCGAACGACCACGTGCAGGGGGCCCTGAATAGCAGGAAATCAACACAACAATATGCTGAGTTTTTCACCACCGACCAGTGGGCAGTTCAGGACCCTGAGCTCCCGGTGACCTCCCCAATTGAAAACTCACCCCTGGTTACGTTAGCAGAGCGGCATTTGGAGTAACGCTAGCAAAACAATCCAAGGGAGGCCCCTTTGAAAGGAGGAAATCACACTTGGCCTTGGCCGTCCTGTGAGCATACCCGGAGGGAAGCACATTTACCTGCTCCCACAAATCGTCCCCTCTCTCTGGGAGGGGGGGTTGTACTAGTGTCACCCCACTTTTACAGGAGAGGGAACTGAGGCTCAAGAAAGAGACGTGCGTGACTCAGTTCACACGCCGCTCAAATACTAAGCCTCTAAGAAAGGAGGCCAGCCCAAGTGCTTCGAAATGCTTCAAAGTCACTTTGCCAGCAAAACTATATATATATTTTAAATTTCCTAAACCTAAAAATAAATAAATAAATCACTTAGACAGCATATGCTATCCCCATACTGTGGTTTATGTTCTAAGACCAGATGGCAAAATAAAACCCAACCGTGATTTTTGGCACACACATTAGCTCTGGTTACACTTATCTACATCACGGAAGATCTATTTTTTTTCTTCTTACTTTTTTTTTTTTAAATGGAGGCTCGCCTGGCAGTGATGGGAGTGAGGGTTATGGGTGGTGCCAAGGATCAAACTCAGGACCACCACCTGCCAGACAGAGGCTCAAACACTGGAGTATTCCTGTAGATCTCAAGGAAGAACTAAACAGAATTGCTATGTTGTCCCCCAAACAGTCCACATCCATTATTGTCCTGAGTAGAAAGTGTTGACCTTGTTCCTAGCATTTGCTCCCGATGCTACTCTAGTACGTAATTATTTAGGAAGAAATCATGACATCAACAAACATGACAGTTTATTTGTGAAATAAAAAAATTGTTTTTATGGGTATTTTCGGGGAGGGGGACCATACCCAGCAATGTTCAGGGGTTACTCCTGACTCAGACACTCAGGAATTACTCCTGGTAGTGCACAGGGGACCATATGGTATACTGGAAATAAAACCTGAGTTATTTTTTTTACCCCCTCAACACTTTAATATGAAAACTCTCAAACATATAGACAGATTGAAAGAATTTTTAAAGAATACTTATGTATCTATGACCTAGATTCTACCACTAACATTTAACTTTACTGGAAAAAAATCATTTTAATAGATGTTAGAAAGATAGTACAGAGGTTAAGGCCCTGGCCTTGAAGGCTTCCAGTGAGATTTCAATCCTGGGTATCGCATATGATCCCCCGAGCACTGCTAAGGGTGACTCCTGAGCACAGAACTCTTGCACACTACTTACTGGGTGTGGCCCCATAAACAAACAAAAAGTAGGTGCCAAGAACTCTCAGGTATTATCTCCCTTAATCCATAAAGAAACAATTACTATTTCTGCTCCCATTTAATGGATGAGGAGATTGGAAAGCAAAGAGTTAGGGTGTCAACAGACGTGTCCACAAACAAAACTACTCATTTTATTTATAAAGGTGGAAGCTAAATACATTTAATTCAGTGGATTAAAAAAAATTTTTTTTAAATTTTGGCAGCGCAACAGGTGGTGTTTAGGGCTTACTTACTCTTGGCTCTGTGTTCAGGGATCATTCTTGGCAGTTCTCAGGGGACCATGTGGGTTGCTAGGGATCTTACTTTGGTAGGCTGCACGCAAGGCAAGTACCTTATTCACTATACTAATGCTCCAGCCCTCAGTGGAATTTTATTAACTTAGTCCATTAAGGATAGAAATTCAAAACTGTGGAGATAATACAATGACTAAGGTACTTGCCTTGCATGCAGTCAACCCAGGTTTGCTTCTCAGCATATCATATGGCCCCCTGTGCACCACCAGGAGTAATTCCTGAGTGTATGAGTCAGGAGAAACCCCTGAGCATTGCTGAGTTTGCTCCCAAGTAACAACCATAAAAATAAAAAAGTAGACATTTGTTGTTGTTTTTTTGTTGTTGTTTTTTTTTTGTTTTTGTTGGGTTTTTTTTGTTTTTGTTTTGTTTTTGTTTTTGTTTTTGGGCCACACCCGGCAGTGCTCAGGGGTTACTCCTGGCTGTCTGCTCAGAAATAGCTCCTGGCAGGCATGGGGGACCATATGGGACGCCGGGATTCGAACCAACCACCTTTGGTCCTCGATCGGCTGCTTGCAAGGCAAACGCCGCTGTGCTATCTCTTCGGGCCCTGCACAAACATCTTGACTGTAGTGTTATTTAAAGGAAAAAGAAACAAGAAAACATTTAAATGGCCATCTGATAAAGAGATGATTCTGGAATGTTCAAAATCTGGCACATGACCCAATTGGAAAAAATTACCTTTGCAGAGCAAGGAAGATGGTTCAAAGGGCTGGAGCACATGCTGTACATTCAGGAGCACAGGGTTTGATCTCTGAGCACCACTGGGAGCGATCCCATAACACTACACCTCTGACTCTTCCCAACTTAAAATGCTAGTAGCTTTCCAGAGATCGGAAACCTGATCCACAAGTAACCAGTTGCCATATTTTGATGTTACAGAGATCATACACCATAATTTTACAATAAAGTAAGGAAAAGAAAATATTACTAATAGAATAAAAGAAAAAATTAATCCCAAGGGAATTAATATTTAGGGGCCAGGAGATAGTAGAGTGGTTAGAATATTCCTGAACACATGACCCAGATTAACTTTCCAGCATCATGTGGCCCCCTAAATATAACCAGGTGTAGCCCTGGAGACCAGTACCCTGACCCTAGCACCATCACTTTAGGGCCCTTGACTGAACCAGCAAGAATAGCAGGTGGGACTCAGATCTTGTGAGCATTGCTCAGGAGTCCCCTATGCCCCTCAAAAGAAAAACAAATATTTACAACTCTACTGTATCTACTATTTATTGCGGCATTATTTTTTTCTGATTTTCTTGGGGGGTGTACCTCACCTGACACAGATCATGTCTCTGTGCTCAAGAATTACTCCTAGAGGACTCAAGGGACCAAATGGGGTGCCAGGGATGGAACCTGGGTTCACTGTACACAAGAAAAGCACTCTACCCACTGACCTATCATTCCATCCCCATTAGATCAGTATTTTAGGTCTGTGTTGTCTGTTTACAAGAGCAAACACAGAGAAATGACCCATAGTCTCAGACCCAGGTGATATAGGAGTCAGCCAGCAAAGGCGGAACTAAGGCACCAGCATAGCTCATGTATGCACCTTCATCAGGTGATCTATTTGCAGACCCTGGAGCTGATGGTGGAGGACAAAGGGAAGAGCGGAGAAAGGAACTGACCTTCTCCCTTGCTTCTGGATCACACCAGAAAGCTGGTTCAGTAAAAGCTCCTCAATCAGATACTGCTCAGAGCCACAGTTCTCTGTCCAGGCTCATTCTTCCACCAGAGGCCACTCCGTCATGCCCATAGACATTTTTTGATTGTCACAGATGGGAATGGGGTCACTGCTCCCAGATCAAGGATGACACTAAGCAATCTATAACACACAGTATAGTATTAGTCTACCACCCCAAGTCTACTGCCCTAGTAAAAAGAGAATGATTTGACCCAAAGGTCAACAGTTTTGAAGTTGAGAAACTTCAAGTTTCAGGATTCTTTCCTAGAAGTTAGAGTGAGATCTAGGCAGTGGAGGGGTGGAGCTGATGGTCCACAATTAAGATGAAGGCCTGGAGGGCTCACGTGTCCTGAAGGAGGAGGAGGAGGTTCTGGGGAAAACCTGTGGGGAGATAGAGTCCCAATTTGCCAAGAATCCTGCTCCAAAAGTTAATTTGTAAATTGCTTCCTTGGCAAGGTTTGGAGCCCCAGTTCGCCTCCCTCCAGAAGAACAGATGGCGAAAAGGAAAGGCTCCAGAGATAAAATCAGGAGACTTCATTTGCAAGAATGAAAATCCCCTTACTCCTCTGAGCCCCTATTTCCGTTTTTGAGAAGTGGGGCTGGAACTGCTCCCTATTGCCCTGCTGAGGACAGGTGTTGGAGCACGCCAGGCTCACTGCAGAGGCTCCCACGTGACACTGGCAGGATTCTTTTCATTGGCAGACTTGCAGGGTAACAGGGAAAAGAGTGGTGGCAAGCCAGCCCATATTGTTCTGTGTCCAATTTCTGTTCAATATGATTCGCTGCTGAGAAAATAGCTGAGAAGGAATGATAGCAAATGACTAACACAGATTGTCCCAGAGAAAGGAGAAACAAAATACACATAAAACAGAAGGGGAAAAAGTTGCCTTTGGAATGACACAGTGAATTTATGTTATCTGAATTTATCCAATTTAGGGGCTGAAGAGAGAGTTCAATAGACTGAGTATCTGCATGCGTGTGTGTGTGTGTGTGTGTGTGTGTGTGTGTGTGTGTGTGTGTGTGAGAGAGAGAGAGAGAGAGAGAGAGAGAGAGAGAGAGAGAGAGAGAGAGAGAGAGAGAGAGAGATTTTGGGTTTATTTTTGGTTTTGGGGCCACACCTTGCTGCATTCAAAGGTTACTCCTGGCTCTGCACTCAGAAATAACTCCTTGCAGGTTCAGGGACCCATATGGAATGCTGGGAATTAAACCCAGGTGAGCCACATGCGAGGCAAACCTACCAGCTGTGCTATTGAATATTTTGCATGTAGGAAACCTCAAGTTCAATCTTCAGCACTAGAAGTTTCCTTGATCATTTCCAGGAGTAATCCTTAAATTTAATTGAAGCCCGGAGTAGCCCCTGAGCACCACTGGCTGTGGCCCCCAAAGCCTAAAGTAAAAAGTTCTTTTTTTAACACCCAGGTTTTTTTTTTCTTGTTTGTTTGTTTGGTTTTTGGGTCACACTGGCAGTGCTCAGGGGTTACTCCTGGCTCTACACTCAGAAATTGCTCCTGGTGGGGCCGGTGAGGTGGCGCTAGAGGTAAGGTGTCTGCCTTGCAAGCGCTAGCCAAGGAAGGACCGCGGTTCGATCCCCCAGCGTCCCATATGGTCCCCCCAAGCCAGGGGCAATTTCTGAGCGCTTAGCCAGGAGTAACCTCTGAGCATCAAACTGGTGTGGCCCAAAAAATCAAGAAAAAAAAAAAAAAGAAAGAAATAAAGAAATCGCTGCTGGCAGGCTCAGGAGACCATATGGGATGCCAGGATTTGAACCACGGTCCTTGTGTGTGTGTGTGTGTTTTGGGCCACACCCATTTGATGCTCAGGGGTTACTCCTGGCTAAGCATTCAGAAATCGCCCCTGGCTTGGGGGAACCATATGGGATGCCGGGGGGTGGGGGGGATCAAACCACGGTCTTTCCTTGACTAGCACTTGCAAGGCAGACACCTTACCTCTAGCGCCACCTCACCAGCCCCACCACCGTCCTTCTTCATGCAAGGCAAATACCTTACCTCCATGCTATCTCTTCGGCCCCAAACACCCAGGTTTTCATAATGTAAGATATTACATTATATGTACATTACATATTAATATAAGATATTACATCTTGAGTATGTCAAGATTCATGGTAAACCCAACTCAAGATGCAATATAAACCCAACTACAAGTATGTTTGTAATTATGGTGCTTAAATTAAGATATAATTAGAAAAAATGCAAAGTAAACAAACATATCACAAGAGCTGGAAATTAGGGCTCAACTCTCAGGAGTTATGCTGCCCAGCGGGGTAAAGGGCTATTGAACATTTGAAATGAGGCTTGCCAAGAGTGAGATATGTTATAGTGCAAAAAGTAAAAAGAATAGATTGTATTGATAATTTTATATTGAGTGCAGAAGGAAATGATAACATTTTAGATATACAGATAAAATGAATTCTTGGTATTAACTTCAGCATTTTATTTCTTTCATTAAGTTACCAATACATTTAAAGTACATATGTGGCAAGACTGGTGAGATAGTGCAGTAGGTAAGGTGCTTGCTTTGCAAGCAACCAACAGGAGTTCAAACCCCAGCACCCTATATGGTTCCCTGATCTCTGCCAGAGTGGATCCCTTAGTGCAGTCAGAAATAAGCCACCATGGGGGCCGGGCGGTGGCGCTGGAGGTAAGGTGCCTGCCTTGCCTGCGCTAGCCTAGGACGGACCGCGGTTCGATCCCCCGGCTCCCATATGGTCCCCCAAGAAGCCAGGAGCAACTTCTGAGCGCATAGCCAGGAGTAACCCCTGAGCGTCACAGGGTGTGGCCCAAAAACCAAAAAAAAAAAAAAAAAAAGAAATAAGCCACCACGTGTGGCTCCAAAACAAAACACACACAAAAAGAAAAGTGGGGCCTGGAGAGATAGATTGGAGGTAGGGCAATTGCCTTGCATGCAGAAGAATGGTGGTTTGAATCCTGGTATTCCATATGGTCCCCCAAGCCTGCCACGAGCGATTTCTGAGCATAGAGCCAGGAGTAACACCTGAATGCTGTCAGATGTGACCCAAACGACCCCCTAAAAGGAAAGGAAGGAAGGAAGGAAGGAAGGAAGGAAGGAAGGAAGGAAGGAAGGAAGGAAGGAAGGAAGGAAGGAAGGAAGGAAGAAAGGAAGGAAGGAAGGAAGGAAGGAAGGAAGAGAGGGAGGGAGGGAGGGAGGGAGGGAGGGAGAAAGAAAGAAAGAAAGAAAGAAAGAAAGAAAGAAAGAAAGAAAGAAAGAAAGAAAGAAAGAAAGAAAGAAAGAAAGAAAGAAAGAAAGAAAGAAAGAAAGAAAGAAAGAAAGAAAGAAAGAAAGAAAGAAAGAAAGAAAGAAAGAAAAAGAGAAAGAAAAGTGGACAGCAGTGCCTTACAGCTGCCCAGCTGTTTCTATCTTTGGTATCTTATCTCTTATGATCCCAACACAGCCCACCAGGAGTAGCTCCTGAGCACAGAGCCAGCAGTAAGCACTGAGCACTTCCAGGTGTGACCCAAAATCAAGAGGACAAAAGAAAACTGCATACATGGTTCCCATTTGTGGTTTTATATACACTTTTATTTTGGTTTGGAGTCTATACCCCACAGTAATCAAGAGCTACCAGGCCATTCTGGGAATTAAACTCCTGCTTTCCACATGCAAAGCATGTATTTAATCCTTTGAGTCATCTCTCTGGCCACATAAATAATTAATTTTTAAGATAAGTATTATAAACATATAAACTTAACCATATAATAAAAAAAAAAAAACCCGCAAGGGGCAGGGGTGTAGAATGGAAAAATACCAAACTTATCACAGCGATCAGATCAAAATGGTAGGCTTGCGGGTGACATCTCCAGTCTCTTTACCCTTTCTTGTACTTCCCAAATGTTCCAAGGGGTTCAGATCTCCTTGTGATAATGCAGAAAAGGGCAAAGGGAGCTCAAACTCTTCTGTACACTAAGGCAAATATGGGCTTTCTTAAAGAGACCGCATCCCATGGGGACCGTGACTGGGTGACTCAGAAATGGAATTTTGAGCTTGCTGATGTCTCTGTCTGCCTCCCCCCCCCCCCCACACACACACACCATCTCCACTGTTTCTGAGGGCAGGAGTCTCTGCCCTGGGCCTTCCCCACACAGGGGAACAGAGGGAAAGAGGCATGTGAGGAGCAGTTCCTGGATGCTCAGCTCATCCCTGGCCTGGGCACGGAAATGAGTCAGGCAGTGAGTCAGCCCCACCGCCCTGCTGCCATTGCGGGTCTATTCCAGGTCTCGGTGCCGTCTGTCACCCTTTCCCCTGAAGCACATGTGTGGCCTGGAGGAGGGCCAGGTCCAACCTACTGACGACTCCCAGGTGCCTCCCTCACACTGCTGCCTAGGGTCACAATCACATCCCCTGGGAACGTCCTTGCATCCCATTCCTCATCCACTGGGAGAGGAAAATGAAGACGCACAGAGAGGTAAAAACTCCCCATGGCCATGTGCCCCTGGCCAGGAAGAGGTTGAGGTGAGATCTGAATCCAGGCCCAACTTCCAAGCCTATGTTCCCACACCTGACTGCACCCATACACCCTGGCTCACCTCAGAGCCCTACTTGTCTCCCTAAAGACACATATAAAGTAACTTGTGTCTCCCTAGACCTGAAACAGAAGGTTAATAGCTTTCACCTTACTTCACTGTTTCACCAATAACAGTCCCAGATCTTACGCCAAAATAAAAGGAAAAATTATTTGTGCAAAATAAAAAGCGGTTGTGACCATTATCTGAAACTTTTATTTTAAATAATGTGCTGATATTATTTTTCAGGGAGAAAAATAAAATAAAAACCCACCAAAGTGAAAATACTATGCAGCAGCTGAGATTATAAGAAATACAGGGGCCGGGCGGTGGCGCTGGAGGTAAGGTGCCTGCCTTGCCTGCGCTAGCCTAGGATGGACCGCGGTTCGATCCCCCGGCGTCCCATATGGTCCCCCAAGAAGCCAGGAGCAACTTCTGAGCGCATAGCCAGGAGTAACCCCTGAGCGTCACAGGGTGTGGCCCAAAAACCAAAAAAAAAAAAAAAAAAAAAAAGAAATACAGTAAATACAGGGGGCCGGAGGGATAGCATGGAGGTAGGGCGTTTGCCTTGCGTGGTATGAATCCCAGGATCCCATATTGTCCCCCAAGCCTGCCAGGAGCAATTTCTGAGCATAGAGCCAGGAGTAACCCCTGAGCGCTGCGGGTGTGACCCAAAAACCAAAAAAAAAAAAAGAAAGCAAGAAAGCAAGAAAGCAAGAAAGCAAGAAAGCAAGAAAGAAAGAAGAAAGAAAGAAAGAAAGAAAGAAAGAAAGAAAGAAAGAAAGAAAGAAAGAAAGAAAGAAAGAAAGAAAGAAAGAAAGAAAGAAAGAAAGAAAGAAAGAAAGAAAGAGAAACACAGTAAATACAGAAATACAGTAGCATCCAGGAATGCATAGAGCCAAGACTGAGTAAGCCCAAGCCACATATGCTCTAGCTACCTTAAGAATGCTGCCCCCCCAACTGCCACCCACCACCAAAAAATCCAACAGATCCCACTCATACCGCTATCTTGCCAGCAGAAAAAAAAAATACACTGCTCCCAGCTCCACATCTAAGGCCCAACAACTTTGGGACCTTCTCAGAATGTGGGTGGGCAGATTTCTCTTACTGTCTGAAGACTCAGTAGCTAGCACACAGCCATTCTTAACACCGTCTGACTTAGAAATGGCTCAGTTCCACAATTGAATCTTATAAAACTGCCAAGCCACCAAATTATTTTAGACCTTACAGCCACATATGTGGCCTTGTGACACCTACAAGTTTCATAGTACCTTTAGCCCAGCAGAATCACAGTAAATCTAATGGGAAAGTTGCATAGAAGACCCCAAACTCAATGAACCTAAACAATAATACAGAAGGTTTAGTACCAACCAGCTCAGTAAGTCTTCAGACAATGAGTTTAGAAGCACCATTGTGAAGTATAACAATAATCACAAACTGACTCTTACTGACCTAAGTTTTGATAATTCCATTTGCCTTTGTGTTGGAACAAATAATATGAAGTAAATTTGTTTGTACCTGCAAAGGGGCAATCTAGGGTGGTGGGTGAGAAGTTGTGCACATTGGTGTAGGGAATATAATATTGGTGGTGGAATTGGTGGTAGAACATTTAATGCCTGAAACAGCTTTATTATAAACAACTTGGTAAATCACTGTGTTATAATTTAAATTTTTTTTTAAAAAGGACCACTTTTTAGAGATTTCACCAGGCAGAGAGTCAGGTGTAGTGGCTAATATTTTTCCTATTTTGAAACAATTTTAAGTTGGACAGTGGGCGGTATCATTTATGTTTTGTGCTTAACATTCATGGTTTGGAATTTATATAATATATATAACATATGTTTCCCAGACACACAGTTATGCTGAAAAGTTCTCCTTTAATTGGATCCCCCATCTGGCTAGTTTCTGCCCCACAGTGGCTGGCTGCTGTTACTAGTTTCATGCGTATCTTTCCAGAATTTCTTTATGCAATACAAATAAATATATACACACACCCAACCACCCTTGTATTTCTACAGAAGTTGCACAATTTTTCTATAAATGTCAGAATATGAAGCCAGAGAGCTAGTTGATAGATGCATGCATGAGACTGAGTAATACCTCACCTTTACTCCCCATTCCAGTGCAGAACTCCACCACTCTACCAAGTGTGACCCTGGTGGCCCCTAGCACCTCAGGGTCTCAGTAACCCTGAATCCTGACTCTAGCCTCCAGACTCCCTAAGCACCATTTGAGAGGTCAAGAGGTTCCCTTGGGCCCAGAGAGATAGCACAGCAGTGTTTGCCTTGCAAGCAGCTGATCCAGGACCAAAGGTGGTTGGTTCAAATCCCGGTGTCCCATATGGTCCCCCGTGTCTGCCAGGAGCTATTTCTGAGCAGACAGCCAGGAGTAACCCCTGAGCACTGCCAGGTGTGGCCCAAAAACAAAAACAAAAAAAAAAAAAAAAAGAGGTTCCCTCAAAGTTAAATGCTGCAGAAAATACATTGCTACCAGTACTATAGGTGAAAGGAATCTACAGGTATTTCTCTCTAAGGGTATCAAGCTTTTACCCTTTATTTTCATAAGAGGGGGTAGGATGAGGAACTCCAAGGATTGTATCTAGAGCCTCCCATGTGTGAGGTAGATGCTCTGCCACTAACATATGTCCCCAACCCCTGCTTTCATTCTTAGCCAGATTTAAAAGGCATCATTCACATAGCATAAAAGTCATTTATTTTAGTCCTACAGATTTTGGTAAATATTGTTTGTTGGATAGCCACAATCTAGTAAAGTCTCTCCCAAATTTGTGTGTTTGTGTTTATGTGTGTATATGTTCACAGGAATCAACCATGCCAAGATTATTGTTCTGCACTAAGCTACATCCCTAGCCCCCTAAGCACAACTCTGTCATGCACCTTTGCAGTCTCTATTATCTGCAGCCCTTGCCAGCCACTGGCATGCTCCCCTATCCTGAGAGTTTTGCTTTGTCCAGATTATCACATGAATGGACTCACGCAATAGGTCATCTTTTGTGTTTTCTTTCCTTAACAGAATGCATTTGTGATGGATCCTATTATTACCTTTTGCGATGTATGTATAGACAGTTTTATTCTTTGTTATTGTACAGTTGTATTTCAGGAGACAGATGGAAACCATTTGCTTTAGCCTCTCATCAGTTGAGAGACATTTGGGCTGTTTGTAGTTTGGGACCATCAGGAATAGAAGTGCTGTAAATGTCTGTATCTGAGTTTTATGTGAATATTCATTTTCCTTTTCTTGGGTGAACAAATACATCCAGGACTTCTGGTTCATAGGTCACACCTGTGTCACCTCATTTTTTTTTTTATTGTTGGGTTCTCACCTGTTGGTGCTCCAGGGTGCCAGGTATCAAAATCAAGTCTTAACATGTTTTCTGCCACCTGCACTAAGAGTCCAGGCTTGCATTTCGCTCCTTGTCATTTATCTTGTCAGTCTCCTTTCTAGAGAACATTAGATAATATGTATACACACTTGTATACAGACACAAGTTATACTGAAAAGTCCTCTTTGGATCAGGTCCCCATCTGGCTAGTTTCTGCCCCATAGTGGCTGGCTGCTGTTACTAGTTTTGTGTATATTTTTCTAGAATTTCTTTATAAACACATACTCCAAAGTGGCTGAGAGAGATAGTAGCATGTCGCCATAGAGGTGACCCCCACTCAATCCCCTAGACTCAGATGATTAGTGAGACAGAATTTACATGTTCTTGTGGTCAATTTTTGGGTTTCAAGCTATACCAGCTCTGTGCTGTGGGGGTCCTGGAGATGTTTGGGGGAACCACGAATATTTGGATTCTAGACTTTCCACATGCAAAGCAAGTGTTCTGGCCTGCTGAGTTCTCTTCAGCCCAGGAGCCGAATTTGAACTCAGATCCGATGAGGGAAAAGACACCATCCACTCCAGCAAATAATAGCCATGTAACACTGCTACTACCACAGAGTTAAAGGGGATCAAAGACAAAAAGGTGTGAGGACTCCAGTCTTAGTAAAACCCCAAGCCCGTTCTTTCTAATCCTGGCTCACTTACAAGAATGCAGACTGGGGGGGGGGTGTGCTTTCTCCAGGCTGGTGGTACGCTCTAGTGCCCCAAGAATACCAGCTTTCCCAAAGGGAATGAGCCCTAATGTTTATGAGCGGGGATGGAATGTGCTCTTAAAAGTTTATAGTTCACTTAACATGCATCATCTCATCAGGGAACGATTTCACGAGGGGGTGGACCTGTCTCTCTGGAACCCACCCCAGCGCCGCCCATACCTGGCGAGCAAATGCAGAGGGAGCCCATTCGTGACCCTTATTCTGCCCCGTCTCCCCAGAGCTTTGCGCCCCTCCCTAGGTGCAACGACAGGCTGGCGATACTACACGCCCTCCTGGCACGCCTGGATTGGCAGGGTGGTGGCCTGGAAAGGGCACGAGCCGCGCCAGTCCTTCCATGGGGGTTGAGGGGATCTGGCACATGTTCTCTGACTACCCCAAATCCAAGAGGCAGTCTGTCAGCATAAAAATTAGGCCCCCTTCTTATTCTCTGGCAGAGGCAAAAGCCACGAATGTCATGTAACATAAATGTACTGTAACATTTCTATGGAATGTAGGGACTTTCAACTGTACTGATAATGGTGGAAATGAGGGGATCTGGGAACACCTTTAGTTCCTGGTTCCCTAGAAGGCCTGCCCTCTCTTAGCAGGGTCAACTAAGATTTTACACTCAGGGAGAAGCAACTCGAATTCCATAGAGAGAAGCTGGCATCTTCCTCAGGCCAGCCCTAGGGATTGGAGAATATAGGGTCCTTGGATTGTGCTTCTTTGTTGAATGGGATTAATAATGGGCTCTGACTCCCTGGGCTGCAGGGCCTGGCACCTGCCTGCTTAGCGACCTCGGTGCACTGTTTCCAGGTGAGCTGAGTCCTGGTGCGTGCATGAGTCAGTGGGATCTCCTGAGCCCCATCGAGTTTCACTGGGAATGGTCGAGTTGTCTTGGTTTTCAGGGAAAAAAACAAGCTCCTCATCCCTTAAAACCTCTTCATCCTAATCAGATGCAGAGAGTTGAGCTTCTGACCCACAGAGCCTTTTAGCAAATTCAGACTCCTAGCCAATGCTCAGAACCTCGAAAGTCACTTTTTTATTTTTATTTTTATTTTGGGTCACATCCGGCAGCTCTCAGGGGTTACTCCTGGTTCTACACTCAGAAATCGCTCCTGGCAGGCTCAGGGGACCATATGGGATGCCGGGATTCAAACCACCGACCTTCTGCATGCAAGGCAAACACCTTACCTTCATATCATCTCTCCGGCCCGAAAGTCACTTTTAACATTTCAAACACTTGGAACCTCTAGAAACTGTTGGGTCTGGTAAGTCTGTACCCACATTTGCACATGGAAACAGTGAGCTGAGGCTGTGTGGCAACACTGTATTTGGGGGGACAAGGCACTTGTCACTTTTGCAGAGATCCTACCACTCCCTCTTGCCTTATACCCATCAGTCCATGTTATTCATGGGTCTGACCTAGCTGATTCTCATAGCTTTGGAGTCTGCAACCTGTAGTGTAAATTTGTTCTAACATTTGAGGCTTTTCAAAGTCTAAGGGATATGTTGCCCCTTGGTTACTACTTTTCAAATGGTCCAAGAAAGAAATAGGTTGGTAACTGCCAAGCAGCAGACATTTCTCAAGTAGTAGAGCCTATAGTTTATCTATGCTAGTCTGAGCTTAAGCCCCTGTATCACATGATTCCCTATCGCTGTATAGGGGGATCCTATTGCACCATAAGTGTGGCTCCTATAACTACAAATAATCATTCTAAATAAATAAATAGTCATTCCAAAAAGACTAAGTAATGCATGTCCTCAGAATGTAGTGAGAAGGAAAGAAACTGAATGGAGGATGAGAAAGACAAATGTTAAATAAGAGGGGTTAGGGGTCTCCCATGCATTGGTAGGAGTAAGAAAGGGTAGGATTAAAAATCCAACAACAATGAAATCATAAGACACAAACTTTAACAATTAAAATTAAAAATGGGCCTGTTCTGCTGGCAGGCTGGGCAGGTGGTGGTGGCGTGGGATGGACTCTGGGAGCATTGGTGAAGGGAGGTTGACACTGATGGTGGGATTGGTGCTGAAACATCGTATGTCTAAAACCCAACTATGAAATATTGAAAATATTTGTAAATTTGTAAATAATTGTAAATTACAGTTATTTTTAAAAGACTTAACAATTAATTAAATTTAAAAACACCTAAGTGACAGGAACTGAGACTTCAGATCATTTTGCCATCAAACAAAATATTGTAATTTTTCTAATGGAAAAGAAAATGCATACTCAGACGGTTTTCTGAATTGAGCCTCAAACACATGTTCTAGTGGCAAGTAACAAATATAATTAAAGCAGCTTAAGGAAGGATGAGAAAGTAGAGCAAGAGGGAATAACTGGGAAGGAAAAAGGGAAATGGAGAGAGAAGAGAGAGAGAGGGAGGGAGGGAGGGAAGGAAGGAGGGAAGGAGAAGGAGGGAGATTGATTTAATTACTTCTGCAATCAAATTGCAGACCAGTGGGAGTGGATGTCTGGATCCAGGGTCAACCGGATTCAGAGGCTTGGGCTCTGCTCCAGCTAGAACTCAGATCCAGCTATTCTTGCAAATCAGCGTCATTCTCACTTGGCTACTGTGCATTAGGAGGAAATGAACAGAGGTGGTAGCTCTAGGCTCCGCTCTTTACTACTTGAACTCAAATGAGGGGTGGGAGTGGCAGTGATAACTTCTTTTCTACCCACTACAAGATCCAGTTAGAAAAATCCTCAGGGGTAAAACAGAAAGGAAAATAAAAGTCCTAGAGAAGAGTTCTATTTGAAATAATATTTAGGCAGCCACACCCAGTTGTGCTCAGGAGTCCTGGCAGTATCAGGGAACTACATATGTGGTGCTGGGGATTTGAGCAGGGGGTCAGCAGGATGCAAGTTAAGCACCTTACCCCCTTGTTGTACTCTCTCCAGCCCAGACTAATTCTATTAGAAATGGCTTTGTTTCTCTGCTGTGCCTAGACCAATCACGAGTCATTTCCCAGAAAGCAGACTGGATGGAAGGGGAGCCAAAGCACAGCCTCCAACAGGCTGCTGTCTGCAATTAATAATTTGTCTCCAGGGGTTTGAGCCATAATACAATGGGAAGAGAACTTGCCTTGTCTGCCACCCTATATAGACCCATGAGCACAGATACCTGAGTACAGAGCCAGGCAGGCATAAACTCTGAGCACTGCCAGATGTGGGAGGCCCCAAAACAAAACAAAACAAAAAATCTCCAGCCCCCTCAATCCTCACCCCACCAGGCAGGGCCGATCTTGTGCGCAATCTAGTCTGCAATCACGATCGATGGTGCTTTTGGAATTGTGAAGCTACTGTTCTCATTTTATTTTTCTCTTGGGTCCTCTAAAGGAATTTATCATCCTTATTTTACAAATGAGGAAACTAAGACACAAAGTAATTAAGTACTCAAGTGGCAGAGCTGGTTGGCAGCCACATGGCCTGGCCAGAGACCTATATGCGACATGAGAAAAGCTTTGTCCCAAGCACCTTGTGTGAGCAGTGTGCAACGAGGTGTGCCCACTAATGGGGTGGCTTTCCTTCTGTGAGTGTGGGAGTGGACTGGGTAAGAGGTCCCCCAGATTCCTGCCATGCTTGCTGCCTCTGCTGGGAAGCCGGCTTTGATCTGGCCCTGGAGCCACTGGGCTGAGCACAATCTGTTCATCAGCCCTTTGCCAGGCACCTTGGCCCAGGAGTGCATTTTTTGGCTTCTCACTGAGACTAGACGCCAGTGACCTGAGCATCAGAAATCAGAAAAATCCTATCTTGGTTTGTGTGTGTGTTTGGGTCCTGGCTCTGACCCTAAATGAATACAAATAGCAATGTGTTTCTTGTTTGTCTGGGTTTGAGCGGAATTCAATTCAGTTACAGAAAAGTATAATGAGCTATGAGGTCAGGGTTATAGGAGCAGATGAGAATCAGACAGAAGAAAGGAAGGAAGAATGAAGAAGGAAGGGAAAGAGAAAGAAAGAAAGAAAGAAAGAAAGAAAGAAAGAAAGAAAGAAAGAAAGAAAGGAAGGAAGGAAGGAAGGAAGGAAGGAAGGAAGGAAGGAAGGAAGGAAGGAAGGAAGGAAGGAAGGAAGGAAGGAAGGAAGGAAGGAAGGAAGGAAGGAAGGAAGGAAGGAAGGAAGGAAGGAAGGAAGGAAGGAAGGAAGGAAGGAAGAAAAAGAAAGGAAGGGAAAGGGAGGAAGCAAAGACCCCCTTTATTTTTTATCTCTAAATTATTTCATTCTGGATTAGGCTAAAGCTTTCTTGATGGTAAGGGACCCTTCTGTTTCTCAATTTACAGTTTCTACTAAGGGTCAGTCCAAATGCTCTAAGCGCTGCCACTTTTATTGTGACCTAGGAAGATCACCCCCAACTCTCCGCAAGACACCCAAGGAAAAACCCAACTTTTAAATCAGACCTTATTTATTTCTGACAGTCCTCTCTTTACCACCCTAATCAAAGTGAAATGAGTAGCTCTCTCCTTACAGTGTTAACTTTAGGAATTAGATTTGTCTATTATCACTATCGGGTTGCGGAACAAATTCTAGAATTATTATGATTAATTCTGGGTCAGTTTATGCAGCCATGTTTTAATCACATAAGCTGCTCCTCTCCACTGTTTATTGGTTCTGAATGATCACCTGACTTAGGGTTCTTAATCCATTGGCTCAGCTGAACCAATCAGCTGCTCTTTCCTTGGTGTTCTGCCCTAAAGGTCTCAGAGAGTAGGTGAGGATGAGTGAGTAGGAGTGTATTGTGGTGTTCAGCTGTAAAACTTACATTAAATAAACCCTAGTAATAGAGGGAAGAAGGAGAATAGGTTATTTGGAGGGAAAAAAAAAGGGCAAAAGTGAGAGACCATCTTTGAAGCATTGAGCAGAGAGAGGAAGGGAGAAGAACCAAGGCCAGTTTACCAAGTCAATCCATTTCATGTCGTTATCAAACTTCTCTTTCCAACCTTAGACATCTGGTTTACCTTTCAACAGACTAAATTAATTTTGAACAAATATAACAAGGCCTTACTTTCTTGAAACTATAACCATGACTAGACCATAAAAATGTTTGCCCATATCATAATTATCACAGTTTATAATAAAGTGAAGATTCTCTGACTATGGCCAACAGAGTAATTTTGCTTCTGTGCCTATATCCTTCTCCTACTCCAATAAAAGCTGAAGGAAAAAAAAAAAGAAGAGGAGGAGGAGAAGGTGGAGGAGGAGAAGAAGAAAAATAAGAATGAAGGAAGGAAGGAAGGAATGAAGGACTCTTCATCTATCTCCTATTTCCTCTGCCTGGCTCTCCAGCCTTTCATCAGCTGGCCCCATATCTAACCTCATTTCCCACTGCTCCTCTCTACACGCCCTTCACTGTGGTTAAACCAGTGTAACCAAGACATTTGACTCATGCTGGAATGCCCTCCTCCCTCTTCTTCACCTATTTATCTAATATCAGCCCCCTCCTTCATTCGTTTTTCACATACTGACTTCCCATTCTGTGTCAAGCACAGTGCGAAGAACCAGGCTACAGAGATGTACAAATTTGATCAGCATTTTCTCACCCAGTGACTGCACCATGGCTTCCTGCCAAAAGCCCCCCAATCCCCAACCTCCAACTACCACCACTACCACTACCACCCAATCCCACTTTTACTACTTTCTCCCCAGTTTGGTCTGCATTCCTTTCCCCCTGCTAACTGCATTTCTATGCCTTGAGAGCTGGAGCTTAAATTTTGGCCTTTTGCTATGTGTGTTTATATGCCTCCACTTTGAGGACCTAGTGTGTACGTCAGAAGCAATTGCGCACTGCCTGTCCTCCTGACTGAAAGTGTCTCCTGCCCCCATGGCCGAAAAATGTTAGCACAGGGAGGTATTTGTCTGTCTTTGCAACCTCAGAAATAAACAGCCAGGTTTTCTAGTGGGGCCCAGTAACTGGCCATAGAGCACCATCTAAATCCAAGGGAGAGATGAACAAATAGAGGTTTTATTTGTTCTGTTGCAGTCCTCCGGACTGTGTGTGGGGGTGAAGTGGGGGGTTGGATTTCGCGGACCTCCTCACCACAAACCCACACACACAAACAAGAAGCCACTTCTCTGCAGCCACGTGTCCAGTGCACCCTCACCACGCTGCCACCTCCTTGTCTCGGCCCCTCTGAAAGAAGCCTTTCATCTGGGCCCCTGGACGACTGGAAGGGGGAGAAATCAGGGCACTCAATTTTATTCTCTCCCCCAGACATAAGCCAAGGTGGTTCCTCTCAAAGCCAGCCCAGTAAGCCCTTACCACAGAATGTCTCTGAATAAAGAAGGTACCTTTTTTGAAACACAAAGTTCCCCTTTCAAATGCAGGAAGAAAAACATAGTCCACTAACCAAGCCCCAAACCTGCCCTTGGCCAAAATCTAGAGGTGCAGGGCAGGATGGAAGTGAATCATTTCTCTTGCTGCAACAGCAAGAGGTGGAAGCAACTTGGAGAAGTTGAGTGGCTTGCAGAGACCTCATTGTCCTTCTTTGGCACCTAATTCTGAGTCCCCTTTTGCTTGTAAACAGGTCGTGTAGGTCAGGAATAAGTTGAAGTTGATTGGTTGAATCCAGAGACTGACAGTTCCGAGAAAATTGTTGCTGTATTCATTAGCATTTGTGCCCCTAGAGTCTAAAGCTCAAGGCCACAGGGGAAGCAGGGATTGAACCTGAGTTGGCCACATGCAAGGCTCACCTTACCTTACCTGCTATACTATCATTCTGAACCTGATTTTGAATTTTAAAAAATGTATCTAGATTTAGTTAACTCTTGGGGCTCTCAAATACTTGGTGGGGATACATTGGAAATCACATACTGTGGTGGTACCAGGGATCCCCACTGGAATCACACTTGTTTATGGGGTGGAGAGGCAGATGCTGGGGATTAAACAGGAGTCATTACCTTCCATTGGGAAGCAAAAGAGTTCTCATTGAAACTTATTTAGAAAGCTGTGAAGGGAAAGAGAGAAGTGTGTGTTCAAGAGAGAAAACAGGAGATAAGGGAGCAAAGACACATGGAGGCAAGCAAGTAAGATACATGGTCCAGGGTGAACATGGGTTTAAAGAGCTTCCCTGACTGGCAGAGGCTTGGCCATTGAACTCTCCCAAGGCCCCCTTAGTTCCTCAGTATTTTTGTTTTGTTTTGTTTTGGGTCATACCCAGCTGTGTTCAGGAGTTACTCCTGGCTCTGTGCTAGAAGTCGATCCTAGTAGGCTCGGGGGACCATATGGGATGTCAGGATTCGAACTGGGCTCTGTCCTGTGTTGGCTGCATGCAAGGCAAATGCCTTACCACTGTGCTATCACTCCAGCCCCATTCCTCAATTTTTTTTTTTTTTTTTTTTTTTTTTTTTGGTTTTTGGGTCATACCCGGCGGTGCTCAGGGGTTACTCCTGGCTGTCTGCTCAGAAATAGCTCCTGGCAGGCACAGGGGACCATATGGGACACTGGGATTTGAACCAACCACCTTTGGTCCTGGATCTGCTGCTTGCAAGGCAAACACCACTGTGCTATCTCTCCGGGCCCCATTCCTTAATATTTTAAGTTCTGCAGAATAGTAACATTTAGCAGCTCATAAGCAAAGTCTTCCTAAGTTCTATGTCCATGACTAACATTACCTGCATGTTATTCAATTAAATCCTAAAACAAACCAACCAAGGGATGGAGAGATATTACAGTGAAGTGGGTGAGTCACTTTGCCTGTGCTTTGCCTGCAGTTGACCCAGGTTTAATCTTTAGAACCACATATGTTCCCCTGAGCACTGTCAGGAGTAATTCTTTTTTTTTTTTTTTTTTTGGTTTTTGTGCCACACCTGGCAGTGCTCAGGGGTTTCTCCTGGCTGTCTGCTCAGAAATAGCTCCTGGCAGGCACGGGGGACCATATGGGACACCGGGATTCAAACCAACCACCTTTGGTCCTGGATTGGCTGCTTGCAAGGCAAATGCCGCTGTGCTATCTCTCTGGGCCCAGGAGTAATTCTTGAGCACAGCTGGTTGTGGCCAAAAAATAACAACAACAAAAACAACAAACCACAAAACCCCAACCAACTTGGACTCAAGCCAGAAACTGGTTACAAAACGAACCCGACTCATGACTAATGGTTTTATCTTCTTTTTTCCAAGGACCCTTTACTCCAAAGAATGAAGAAATTCTCCCATGCCTAGTCCTGGCAGTGCCCGATGGTTTCCATATCTGACTTCCTCTTCATCCATCAGCATCACTCAGGCCATGCTGCAAGAATCACTCATTCCTGCAGCCAACACTGCTTCCCACTACCTAGCACTCTTCTGGGAGACAGAACCCATCAAAACAGGTTGCACTCAGCAGTCTGCATGACACCCCCCACCCCACCAAAATAGACTTACCAGGTATGGAGACAGCTGTGGGAAGAACAGGTTTGGAGGCGAGATATCAGCAGCCCATTAATGGACACAATATCTTTGAAATGCCTAAGAGTTCTAGGTGGGGTGTGGTAATTATATAAACAGTTCTGGCATACAGAACATACAGAGGGAGGGATTTGGCTGAAAGCACAAATGTGGAAGTGCATAAAGGGTCTCTCTCTCTATATATATATATATATGTGTGTGTGTGTGTGTATATATATATATATATATATGTATATATATATATATATTTAAACCACAAAGGTAAGTAGTTAAAGGGGGATGTGGCCAGAACAATAACACAATAGGGAGGGTGTTTGCCTGTTACATGGCCAACCTGAGTTTGAGTCCCAGCATCCTGTGTTCTCACCAGCAACCACCAGGAATTACCCCTGAGCACAGAGCCAGGAGTAACCCTTGAGCTGGGTGTGGCCCCAAAACTGAAAAAAGGGAAGGAATTATAGGATCACACTTTTGGAATACTGTAATATTTAGAGGTTGAAGATGAGGAAGTATCAGCTAAAGACCAAGATGGTACAAACCTTAAGGTAAAAAGAAAGCCCAGAAGAAAGATTATTGTATGTCAAATGCTTCTTGGATAAGTATGAAGAGGACTGGATGTTGAGCAGTCAAATTATTCATCTGTACCAAACCCACCTGTATTCACCAAACCCATCTGTATCACCACCACCATGCTTCTCTCTGCCCTCCAGTGGTCTTCCTCAAATCCTATCCCTGACTTTGCAGGAGTCAGGGGGTTGACTTACAAAAAATAAACTCTGATTCTAAACTGAAGCATCAGAATGATCTCTAAGAAAAATCATTGCTTCTTCAAAAAGTTGACCCAAAGAATAAGTTGCCATCACCACCTCAGTGAGAAGAGGATCATGGAACAGAATGTGTTTCAAAAGTAGAACATCTGCTTTGCATGTGTGAGGCCCTGGATTTAATCCTTGGAACCACAAAAAATAAAATAAAAGAATAAAATAAAAAGAATAGAATTAAGGATGTAAGCCAAGGAGAGAAAGAGAAGATGTAGAGACAATTTTAGGACTTATCTTCCTTTAAAAATAATGTTGATTAGGGGCCAGAAAGTGATGGTACAGCAGGGAGGGTGGATCTGGGTTCAATCCCCAGCATTCCAAATGGTCCTCTAAATACTGCCAGGAAAATTTCTGAGTGCAGAAACCAGGAATAATTGTTGAGCATCTCTTGGTGTGGCCCAGAAAAGACAAAAACAAAACAAAACAAAACAGTTGATCAGGGACCAGAGAGA
Organism: Suncus etruscus; assembly: GCF_024139225.1. NCBI lineage: Eukaryota > Metazoa > Chordata > Mammalia > Eulipotyphla > Soricidae > Suncus > Suncus etruscus. The sequence continues at coordinate 63,964,121 of NC_064861.1, read as the reverse complement.
TAGTATAAAGGGTAAGACATTGCCTTGTATACTGAAGACCTGGATTTGATCCCCAGCATCACATAGGATCACCAAGCTCCACCAAGAGTGATCCTTGAACACAGAGCCAGGAGTGAACACTGAGCAACACCAGGTATAGCCCCAAACACACCCAAAAATACTGAGTAGGTGTAGGAAAGATTGTACCGGGCCATGTGTCCAGCCCATGGCCACAATGCAGTGCCACACAAGCATCACCAGTGCAGCCCTGGACTGCAGACCACAGCAGTAATGCATCCTTAGATCCTCAAATTGATCCATAGCCCCAATAATCAAGTGTCACAGGGAGTGACCCTCAGACCCTCTGGGCACCACTTTAAAGTTTCTCAAACCCCCCAAAAATGTTTCATACAATTTTTGTTGTAAGGATGGTAAAGAATTTATCTTGGGGCTACCTGAGCTATGGCTGTTCAGTTTAGGTGAAGTCATTTTGAGCCTTTATATGTTGTGCCTTCCTGCTACCTAGACTAGAGCAGGTTGTTAAAGAAATTCGCACTGAACATTTTCCTAGCAGATGAGAGAATTGGTGGGTGTGTCAAAGTCTGGGAATAAGGAGCAAAGGGACTGGAGAGAGATGGGTTGGCAAAGCATTTCCAGGACTGGGGCTGGGCTGAGAAACCTGTTTCAAGAATAGTGTAGTCTAACAGTAACTTTTTTCTTTTAACTTATGGGCCACACCCAGCTATGCTCAGGGTTCACTCCTGGCTTTGCATTCAGGGGTCACTCCTAGCAGACTCAAGGGACCCTATGGGGGACTGGGGATGAACCTTGGTTAGCCACTTGCAAGGCAACTGCTCTACCCACTGTGCTATCTCTTTATCCCCTACACTAACTTCTTAAACAACAACAAACTCTTTTATTGATGTAATGATAGGTTTTTGGAGTTGTATCACTGCTAAATTTTATAAACAATACCTCATATAACCTGCACTTGGGTTATGCACCCTGTGAGCCCCCTTCTTGCTCCCCGCCAATCAGGACTCCACCCATGGTCAATCACCATCCCAACTTTGAACAGCTTGGACTAGTTTTGCCTGTTTGTATATTATATGAGGATGTCACACATTTAGTCTCTGACTTCTCTCATTCAATCTGGTGTTTGGGAAGTTCGTCCCTACTGTTGCAGATAGTCATAGATCTTTTCTTCTCATCTCTGTAGTCTATTCTATGGTATAAGCCATTGAACTAGCTCTTCTCCTATGAGAGACACTTGGTTCCATTTATAAAGAGTGCTGTTACAAAAAACATGGATTTTTCCTTTTTCTCACCAAATTAAAAAAACTTCAAGCAGATGCCAGAGAGACTGTGGGTAAGGCACTTACCTTGCAATCGTCCAACCCAAGTTCAATCCCCAGTATTCTATATGATCCCCTGAGCACTGTTAGACGTGATTCCTAAGTGCAATGCTAGAAGTAACCCCCTCAGCATTTCCAGGTATGGTCCAAAAATTTAAGAAAAGGTTTTTTTTTTTTTTAAGTATATAGAAAAGGGACCGGAGAGATAGCATGGAGGCAAGGCATTTGCCTTGCATGCAGAAAGATGGTGGTTCAAATCCCAGCATCCCATATGGTCCCCGAGCCTGCCAAGAGCGATTTCTGAGCATAGAACCAGGAGTAACCCCTGAGCACTGCTGGGTGTGACCTAAAACCAAAAAAAAAGTATATAGAAAAATTGTAAAATAGATACATAACTATAGAAAAGCTAAAATAATTGAGAGCAGATATGAGAAACATATATATGAACACATTTAATAAGTACCTATATTAAACACTTATGTTCTATTCTAAATTAGCATATTATTTTAATCATTGATCTATGCCTTTAATAGTTCATAAATCCACGTCTCCCTGCCCCTCTGGACACATTTCAAAGGGAATTCACAAAAGCACTACTTTTTCACTTTCTTTTTTTTGGGGGGGAGGGGAGTCACATCCGGCAGTGCTCAGGGGTTACTCCTGGCTCCACGCTCAGAAACCACTCCTGGCAGGCACGGGGGACCATATGGGATGTTGGGATTTGAACCAATGACCTTCTGCATGAAAGGCAAACGCCTTACCTCCATGCTATCTCTCGGCCCCCAAAAGCACTACTTTTTTATGCCATATTTTCAGTATATGCATCATTGATAACAGTTTAATATTTTATTATGGGTTTTTCTTTAAGGTAAAATTTACACAAAGTGAAATATTTGTATGTTAAATATCACTCAATAAACTTGGGAAATATATGCACTTGAGTGAGCCTACCCCCTGCCAAAATATAAAAATTATCATCGAAGAAAATATAAGAAAATGGAAATACATTCTTCAATCATGTGTTAAAAGGATTAATACTGTGAAAATGAAAATCCTGGGCCAAGGAGATAGCATGGAGTTAAGGCGTTTGCCTTTCATGCAGAAGGATGGTGATTCGAATCCCAGCATCCCACATGGTCCCCTGTGCCTGCGAGGGGCAATTTCTGAGCAGAGAGCCAGGAGTAACCCCTGAGCGCTGCTGGGTGTGACTCAAAAACCAAAAAAAAAAAAAAAAAAAATGACAATCCTACTCAAAGTACTATATGGATTCAATGAAATTCCTATAAAACTATATCCATGACTGGAGCCAGAGCAGTGGCACAAGTAGTAGGGCATTTGCCTTGCATGTGCTACCTTAAAACAGACTGTGGTTCAATCTCCCTGCATCCCATATGGTTCCCCAAGTCAGGAGCAATTTCTGAGGATGGAGTCAGGAGTAACCCCTGAGCATCACTGGGGCCCAAAAACCAAATAAACATATATATATATATATATATATATATATATATATATCCATGATGTTAAAAAAAATAGACTAAATGCCACTGAAATTTATATGGAGTAATATCCCTACTACCACCGAAAGAGTCAAAATAATTCTATGAAAAAAGATGAAGGGAGACTTTTCTTTCCCCAACCTTAAATTATACTATAAAGCTACAGTAATAAATACAGTGTGGTACTTGACTAAGAAAAGACTCTCAAACAAAAAGAATGAAATCGAGAGCCCAGGGGCCGGAGAGATAGTACAGTGGTGTTTACCTTGCAAGCAGCCAAACCAGGACCTAACGTGGTTGGTTCGAATCCCGGCATCCCATATGGTCCCCCGTGCCTGCCAAGAGCTATTTCTGAGCAGATAGCCAGGAGTAAACCCTGAGCACTGCCGGGTGTGGCCCAAAAACAAAACAAACAAACAAAAAACCGAAATCGAGAGCCCAGAGGAAAATAATGAGGTATATGGTCAGTTAATCTTTGACAAAGGAACTAAGAGTATGAAGTAGAGCAAGGAAAGCCTCTTTAGCAGAACAGTGGTGGGTAAACTGGTTAATGACAGGTTTAAATATTGATTCAGGGGGAGGGGAAAAATGATTCAGATTCATGTACAAAAATCAATTCAAATAAGCTAAAGAACTCAATATTGGGCTGGAGCAGTAGCACAGTGGGTAGGGCAGTTATCCTGCACAGAGCCAACTCAATTTCAATCTCCAGTATTGTCCCCTAATCCCCACCAAGAGTGATCCTTAAGCAAAGTCAGAAATAAGCCCTGAGCATTGTTTAGTGTTATCCCCAAACAAAAATCAGAATAATTAAAATTATAAAAAAAATCTCAATATCAAACCTGAGCTCATAATTATATTGAGGAAGAAATATAACCCTTCTTGACATTGAATCTAGAGGCATCTTCAAAGATCTAATGCCTTTTGATAAGTTTCACAGAAGCAAAGATAAATGGGATTATACCAAGTTAAGAAAGTTTTTACCACAAAAAAAAAAACAAAAAAAAAAACAAAAAAAAAAAACAATGACCAGAATAAGAAAAAACATCCTATGGGTCCAAGAGAGATAGGATAGAGGCCAGGGAGCCTGCTTTGCACAGCTGACCCAGGTTGATCCCTTATGCTACATATGGTCCCATGAGTCTCGCCAAAAGTTGTTTCCTGAGAGCAGAGCCAGTAGTAATTCCTGAGCACTGTTGGGTGTGTGCCCAAAACAATCAAACAAACAAACAAAAACCAAGAAAACAAGACATCCTGCAGTAAGAAAAGAATATTTTCCCACTACCCATCTGACAAAGGATAATTTTCAAGATATATAATACAGTTATATAAACCTTCCAAAGAATAAAACCAACGCAACCACATAAAACAGTGGCAAGAAGAAATAAAAATAAAGTTCCTCAGATAAGATATACAAATGGCCAAGATGTATAGAAAAAAATGCTCTGCTTCACTGTCATTAGAAAAATGCCAATCAAAACACAATAAAATATCACTTCACACCATCAGACCAGCATACACCAAGAACAAAAACAATCAGTGCTGGTGGCTAGAAGAAGCCTTCATCCACTGCTGGCTCAATCCCTTTGGAAAAACATATGGAAACCTCTCAAGAAAGCTGAGAATTGAGCTTCCAATATGATCCTGTAATCCCACTTGTGAGTATCTGCCCCAAGGGACCTGAAGTGCTATTCAGAAAAGATATTTGAGCTCCTGTGTTGATTGCAGCACTATTCACAACAGCCAAAATATGGAAACTACCATTGTCCAAGAGTAGATGAGTGGACCAAAAAAAAAAAAAAAAGACTACAGTACATATAATATATACACAATGGCTAAAATATATACATGTAGCTATTAAAAATACAAAATCACTTAGTTTGCTGCTATGTGGGTGGAAGTGAATGGTGTTGGTTTTTTGTTTTGTTTTTTTCCGGCCACACCCAGTGACACTCAGGGGTTACTCCTGGCTATGCGCTCAGAAATCACTCCTGGCTTGAGGAACTATATGGGACACTGGGGGATCAAACCGCAGTCCATCCTAGGCTAGTGCGAACAAGGCAGACGCCTTACCGCTTACACCACTGCTCTGGCCCCTGAATGGTGTCTTTCTGAGTGAAGTCAGTCAGAAGGAGAGAGAAGACACAGAATGAATTGTCTCTTAAGTAGGGTGCAAAACAATATAAGTAAGGGAACAATTGACCAAAGGCAACAGAACCTGTGAGCTGGTCTATAAAACTGAGCTTGCGTGGCAAGTAGACACTCATGGATCTGGGATTGGGAAAGGGAGCTGGAGTTGATGGTAGAGGGAATCACTCTGGTAGAGGGTCTTGAAGTGACGTTGGCACACGGTATGCATGAAACATGTCATTAAAAATATTGAAGAAGGCCCGAGGGATAGCATAGTGGGTAGGGCGTTTGCCTTGCATGTGACTGACTCGGGTTCAAATCATGGCATCCCATATGGTTCCCCAAGCCTACCAGGCATAATTTCTGAGTTCAGTCAGGAGTAACCCCCAAGCACCACTGGGTGTGGCCTAACCGCCCCCCCCCAAAATAAAGAATATTGAAGAATATTGTAGCATGGTGACTAAATTTTAAAAATTACCTAGGAAGTTCCCTCATGCTCTTCCCTCAATCAATGTCAATGCCCCCCTCCCATTATTCTCTCTCTCTTTCTTTTCTGTTGCCCATCCACCCTAGCATATACTATTTTTGCTTGCTTTAGAACTTTGCCATCTTAGAGTGTGGCCCCTTTTTCTAAAGCCTCATTCACTCATAAGCACAATGTTTGTGAGATCCATTCATGGAATCTCATGAATCCGTAGGTCTGTTCCTTTTCATGGCCTGAATATATTTTGTTTATACAATTTGTTTATCCTTTCTCCTGTTGACTGACTTCTGAGATATTTCCAGTTTGGGTCTTTATAAAGAAAAGTATTGTCAACTTTCTCATACTAGTCATTCGTTGGGCATATGCTTGTTTTTCTTTGGTTATTGGGCCACATCCAGCAGTGCTCAGGCGTTACTCCTGACTCAGCACTCAGGAATAACTCCTGCTTGGGGGACCACATGGGATGCTGGGGATTGAACCCAGGTTGGTTGCATGCAAGGCCAGCTCCTTACTAGCCTCAATAGGAGGGTAAATAACAAAAACTGAATTTGCTAGGTCACCAAGATTTTAATACTTTCAGATGAAACTTCTATACTGTTCTTTCCAAGTAGCTGTGTAATCTGACATACAGAAAAGTGAGATGGAAAATAGTAGTCAATATCTTTGCCAACACCCAGTGTTGACTTCTTAAATAATTTAATTTGAGGATCATACCAAGTGGTACACAAAAGCTGCCAAGGGCACACTTGGTAGTGCTGTGGGTGTGTGGGCATGTGGTTCTTGATATCAAACCAGGACCTCACACATATAAGGCCTATACTCTACCATATAGGCCACATTTCCAGTGCCATGACTATCTTTTTAACTTAGTAACTTTATTTAAATTATTATAATAATTTAACTTATTACAATGAATATAAGGTGATATCTCATTGTAGTTTTGTGGGTTTTTTTTTTTTTGGGGGGGGTCACACTTGGCAACGCTCAGGGTTACTCCTGGCTCTATGCTCAGAAATTACTCCTGGCAGGCCTGGGGGGGGGGGGGGCTATATGAGATGCCGGATTCGAACCACCGTCCTTCTGCATGAAAGGCAAATGCCTTAACTACCATGCTATCTCTCTGGCTCCTCCTTATAATATTTTTAAATTTTATTTTATTAAGATCATTGTGGGCCGGGCGGTGGCGCTAAAGGTAAGGTGCCTGCCTTGCCTGCGCTAGCCTTGGACGGACCGCGGTTCGATCCCCCGGTGTCCCATATGGTCCCCCAAGCCAGGAGCAACTTCTGAGCACATAGCCAGGAGTAACCCCTGAGCGTTACCGGGTGTGGCCCAAAAACCAAAAAAAAAAAAAAAAAAAAAAAAAAGAAAAAAAAAAAAGATCATTGTGATTTACAAAGTCCTTTATAGTTAGTTTTCAGACATACAATGAATCAGGGCCACCAGTCTTAACCTCCTTCCACCAATGTTCCCTAAGTGCATCCCATACCACAACCCTCTGCACTCCAGCTTCCCAGTGTAACAGGACCATTTTAAATGTTTAGATCATTAAAGTTTGGGTCTCTTGATTTTATTGTTGTTGCCTTTGGTCTGAATGTTTAGTTCTGTCCTTTTTTTAACGTGACTAATGCACCTGAGACTGCTTGGCCTCCTTCCATATTTGTGTTTGTCTTCTTCTACTCAGTTTCTTTCCTTTTCGCTAAGGGTTAAGGGTGTTCAAGACAACTTCCATTTAAACCATTGGTTTTCTTCATGCAGTTATTCTTTTTTTTTGGGGGGGGTCCACACCCGGCAGTGCTCAGGGGCCACTCCTGGCTCTAAGCTCAGAAATAGCCCCCAGCAGGCTCAGGGGACTATATGGGATGCCAGGATTCGAACCACCGTCCTTCTGCATGAAAGGCAAACGCCTTAACCTTTATGCTATCTCTCCAGCCCTGTAGTTATTCTAAATACCACATATAAGTGTTATCATTCTGTATTTATCCTTCTTCTGACTTATTCCATTTAACATAATATCTTCCAATTCCATCCATGTTGCTACAAATTGTATCTCATTGTAGTTTTAAATTGTATTTTCAGAACTAATTGTGCAAGTTTTTCTATAAGAGCTAATAATGATATATAGTGAACATTATTATTATTACTTTTTCTTTTTGGGCCACACCCTGTGATGCTCAAGGGTTACTCCTGGCTATGCACTCAGACATCGCTCCTGACTCCGGGGACCATATGAGACACCGGGGGATTGAACCAAGGTCCGTCTTAGATCGGTGTGCAAGGCAAAAACACCTTACCGCTGTGCTATCGCTCATGTGCTATCTGAACATGATTTTCTGTTTGTTTTGCTTTTGTTTTTTTGGGCCATACCTGGTGGTGTTCAGGGCTTACTTAATCTTGGTTCTGCACTTCAGGACTTAGGGGGTCACTCCTGGTGGGTTCAGGGAACCATATGGGATATTGGGATCACATATATCATCAGTGTTCAAGGCAAACTTCCTACCCATTGTACTGTCACCCTGGCCTCCTGAGCATGATTTCTAATGCTTTTTGACCACTTACCTATCTTTGTGAAATATGTGTTTATATTTTGTCACAGTTTTTTAATTTGGGTTGTTTGTCTTGGTAGCTCTTGAGTTATAAAGCTTCTTTCTAAATCAAATTTCAAGTTTTATTAGATACATGTTTTCTTTCAAATTATGTCTCCCCAGCTATGCCTGCTTATTTCTTTAATGTTTAAAAAAGTCCAAATTCTCACCAAGTCATAAAGATGTTCTCTTAATTGTCTTGATTTACTTAGTTTATTCTTGAAGCCTCTGAACTATCTCAAATTAATTTTATATGTGATATAAATATTTGTACAGACATTTGCCTGTTCTAATGTCAGTTAATGAGATTTTTCCTTTCCTTATGAGACTTTGTTTTGCTTTGGGGGAGGTGTTTTTTTTGGTTTTGTTTCTTTTTCGTTTTGTATTGGGGCCACACTCAATGATGCTCAGGAGTTACTCCTGGCTATGTGTTCAGAAATCGCTCCTAGCTTGGGGGACCATATGGGACCCCAGGGGATTGAACCGTGGTCCGTCCTAGGCAGATGCCTCACGGCCTGCTCCAGCCCTTTGTTCTTTTTTCTTTTATACTGTTTTTTAAAGTTTGTATTAAGCTTATACTTGTTTCAAAAAACTTATTGAGGGGCTGGAGAGACAGCATGGACGTAGGGTGTTTGCCTTGCATGCAGAAGGACGGTGATTTTAATCCCAGCATCCCATATGGTCCCCAGAGCCTGCCAGGAGCGATTTCTGAGCCAGAAGTAACCCCTGAACAAAGCCAGGTGTGACCCAAAAACCAATATATATATATATGTGTGTGTGTGTGTGTGTGTGTGTGTGTGTGTGTGTGTGTGTGTGTGTGTGTGTGTGTGTATACATATATATATATATAAACAGACCCTTAATATTTTCTGAAAGAGCCATAGTATCATTTATAATAAAATTTTCTTCAGTATTTCATAAAATTCATCACTGAACCATATAGATCTGGAGTTTCCTTTGTAGGAAGGGTTCTGATAATGTATTCAATTTATTTACTAGCTAATAGAACACTAATTTTCTAGTATCTTACATCAATTTTGGTCTGATTTTTAAGAAATTCACTGTTTTTTTTTTTGTTTTGTTTTGTTTTGTTTTTTTTGGTTTTTGGGCCACACCCAGCGGTGCTCAGGGGTTACTCCTGGCTGTCTACTCAGAAATAGCTCCTGGAAGGCACGGGGGACCAAATGGGACACCGAGATTCGAACCAACCACCTTTGGTCCTGGATCGGCTGCGCAAGGCAAACGCCGTTGTGCTATCTTTCCGGGCCCAAAATTCACTGTTTTTAATCTACATTGTCTAATTTGCCCGTGTAATGTTCAAGAGAGTCTCTTATAATTTTTTCTGTCTGTAGGTCTTTAGTAATATTTCTTATATATTAGTAATTTGTTTTCTCTCTTTTTATTTGGTAGATGAATACAACCAGGTTTAGATAGGGGTCAATAAATTTTATTTATTTTTCTAGTAACCAAATTTTGGACTTGCTAAATTTATTTATAGATTATTGACTTTCTATTTTATAACTTCTTTTTATTATTTCCTTCATATCATTTAATTTAAATTTATTTTATTTTTTCTAGCATCTGAAAGTGAAACACAAACCTTTATTTTGTTATATAAGCTGAAAAAACATAAATACATTCCTAAAATGTGCTTTATTTATTTCACAGATTTGCTAGGTTTTCTTTTTTAAATTATTCACTTAAAGAACTTTTTAACGATCTCTGTAACTTCTTGGAAATTTTATTTTTAGAAAAGTTTTACTTAATTTCCTAGTATTAGGGTTTTCAACATATTATTTTTATTGATGTATATTTTAATTCCATTTGTGAACAGATAATATATTTATATGATTTTGTATTTATTGAAGCTTTTTTTTTAGCTCAGGATATGTTCTACCTTGGTGAATCCACCAGGAAGAAGCACTTGAATTTGAAAATAATGTATATTCTTTTTTACAAGTTTGAAGCAAAAAATTTACTGTAATGTTTAATAACATTACATTATATTAAGAAGTTAAATTGATCTCATTTTATTATGATTATAATTTCTTAATTTACAGATTATTTTGAAAGTTTTTATTTTCATCTATATTTCTTTTCAGACCTCAGCAGAATATTCTCTTGGTATTTTAGTTTTTCTCTAAAACCAGTGTCTCGGGGCAGGAGCAGTGGCGCAGCAGTAGGACATTTGCCTTGTGCGTGGCTGACCTGGGATAGACTGCGGTTCAATCCCCTGGTATCCCATATGGTCCCCCAAGCCAAGAGTGATTTCTGAGTGCATATCCAGGAGTAACCCTTGAGTGTCACCAGGTGTGCCCCCCCCAAAAAAACTAAATAAATAAATAAAAATAACCGTAATCTATTATTATCACAGTGGCCCATTCTCTGCCTTGATTACACTCCCCCTGCTATTTGTGGCACGCTTGCTTCCATGAACTGAATCTCCTGGCCTTCGTCTCTATTGTCTCTGAATACTATTACCATACTATCTTACCTTTTTTTTTTCTTTTGGTTTTTGGGTCACACCCACCTGCACTCAGGGGTTACTCCTGGCTCTATGCTCATAAATCGCTTTTGGCAAGCTTGGGGGATCATATGGGATGCCAAAATTCAACCCACGGTACTTCTGCATGCAAGGCAAATGCCCTACCTCCATGCTATCTCTCCGGCCCCACTATCTTACATTTTTCTATCCCACAAACGAATGAGATTATTCTATGTCAATCCTTCTCTCTCTGACTCATTTTACTTAGCACAGTACTCTCCATATCCATCCAGATATAAGCAAGTTTCTTGACTTCATTTTTTTCTAACAGCTGCATAGTATTTCATCATGTAGACATACCACAATTTCTTTATCTACTCATATGATCTTGGGTACTTAGGTAGTTTCCAGATTCTGGTTATTGTGATAGTGCTGCAATAAATATATTAATGCAGATGGCTTTTCTGCATTGTGTTTTTTTGGCTCCTAGGATATATTCCTGGTAGTGGTATTGCTGGATAATATGGAAGTTCAATTTCTAGTTTTTGAGAAATATCTATATTGTTTTTCAAAAGGGCTGGGCCAGTGAACATTCCCACCATCAGTGAAAGAAAGGTCCTTTCTTCCTGCATCCAGGCCAGCACTGGTTGTTTTTGTTCTTTTTGATGTGTGCCAGTCTTTGTGGTGTGATATAACTCATTGTTGTTTTGATTTGCATCACTCTGATGATTATTTTATGTGCCGTTTTTTATGTGCCTTTTGGGCATCTGTATTTTTTCTTTGAGGAAATGTTTGTTCATTTCTTCTCTCCAATTTGGATAGGATTTTAAGGCTTTTTTTTTTTTCTTTTTAAGCTCTACGAATGACTTGTATGTTATAGATATTAACCACTTATCACAGGGGTCTCAAACTCAATTTACCTGGGGGCCGCAGGAGGCAAAGTCGGGGTGAGGCAGGGCCGCATAAGGGATTTCGCTTACCGAATATTTGCAATAAAAAATCGCAAAAAATTGCATTAAACATTTGCATACCCCAAATGGAACTGTTCGGGGTATACGAATGTTTAATGCGATTTTTTTCTTACTAATGCGATTTTTATTGCGATTATTCAGTAAGCAAATAATCGCGAATACCGCGATATTTGAAGACCGGCCGCGGGCCACAAAATGTTGTACAGAGGGCCGCAAACGGCCCGCGGGCCGCGAGTTTGAGACCCCTGACTTATCAGATAGATATTGAGTAAATAGCTTCTCCTACTCCATGAGGAGTCTTTGCATTCTCATCAGCTTTTTCTTTGAGGTACAAAAGAAAAGCTTCTTAGTTTTGTGTAGTTCATATATTTGTCTTAGCTTCCTTCTTTGTTCTTTTCTTTGGAATCACATAAGGTGGTACTCAAAAGTTACTTTCAGTTCAGTGCTCAGCGATCACACTGATAGAATTAGGGAACCATGTGAAATCAGAGATCAGATCCAGGCCTCCTGCAAGCAAAACATGTGCTTGGGCTCTCTGAGCCATCTCCCAAGCCCTGAAAATACTATATATTTCTTTGGATAACCAGGTGGTGCTGTTTATTGAACCTGAGCCTCTCATATGCAAAGCCTGTGCTCCAACCCCCAAAGAAATATTTCTCCAAAGAACATATACATGTGGTCAACATACATATTAAAAAATACTCATCTGGGCCCGGAGAGATAGCACAGTGGCGTTTGTCTTGCAAGCAGCCGATCCAGGACCAAAGGTGGTTGGTTCGAATCCCGGTGTCCCATATGGTCCCCCATGCCTGCCAGGAGCTATTTCTGAGCAGACAGCCAGGAGTAACCCCTGAGCAACGCCGGGTGTGGCCCAAAAACAAACAAAAAAAATTAAAATTTCATAGGACCTGATTAGCCCACCACTGTAAATTTACAGCCCCAAGCCAAAAAAAGAAAGAAGCTTTTTTTCTAAAGATACACTACAGGAATGAAGGCATTTGCTTTTCTTGCACTTGTCCTGGGTTCCATCCCACATGACTCCTGCACACTACTGGAAATGACCTCCAACCACTGGTCATGGAATAGTCCTTGAGCACCACTAAATATAGCTTTACCCACCCCTATCCTCAATATTTAATCACTAATTTAAAAGGACATGTTCAACCCTGTAATTTATAGTAGCATTGTTCATAACAATTGTTTCTAACAGGGGCTGTAACGATAATACAGTAGGTAGGGTTTTTGCCTTGCATGCGACTGACCCATGTTTGATCTTCAGCATCCTATATGGTCCCCCAAGCCCTTCAGGAATAATTTCTGTGTAGAGCACTGATAGATGTGGCCCCACAAAAGGCATTAGAACAACTAAAGCGCCTTCAAAAGATGATTGACTAAAGATGTGGTATATATAAGCCAATGCCTAGCAATCGGCTATAAAAAAGATGAAATCCTGTCATTCGCAATAATATGAATGTAGCCAGAAGGTTTTATGCGTAAGTATGTCAAAAAGAAAAAAAGAACAGCATATGGTTTCACTCACATGTGGCTAATGTCGAGAAACCAAATAAACAAATGAACTAAGGAAAATAAAAGTTACTTTAAAGTCCAGACTAACTAGCAGGGAGGCAGGAAGGGGACTGGGGAAAACTGGGGAACAGGGGCCAGGTGTCCAGTGAAGGCTGGGTGGGGAGCCCAGTGTGAAATATGCAAATGTGCTATAGGATGCACACCTGGGACAAGAATGCTGCTTAGGACAGACTCTGGGGGCCAACCCAGTGACTTAGAGCAGAAACCCTGAGACCAGTCCCTAAGGTCTCCACATGTGCTGACTAGACCCAGACCACTGCTCATTCCCAACCTGGTCATATTGCAAGCACCACACCTGATGTGTGAACTCAGTGGAGCCACACAATTGTGTGTGTACTATCCGGAGAGTGCAATGACATCAACAGAGGAATGAAAGCACATTTCATTTGCTCCTTTATTATCTTTTGTTTGTTTGCCTTTCGGGTTTTTGTTTTTGGGCCACACTGGTGGTGCTCAGAGGTTATGCTGGCTCTGTGCTCAGCAATCACTCCTGGTGGACTTGGGGGACCATATGGAATGCCCCAGGAATCAAACCCAGGTCAGGCACTTGTAAGGAGACGCCCTACCCGCTGTGCTATTGCTCTGGCCCAACTCCCTCTGCATCTTTATATTAATAAAGTATAGACCCATCTTCATCATTCTTTTTTGTTGTTGTTTTGTTTTGTTTTGGGGTCACACCCCGTGGTGCTCAAGGGTTACTCCTTGTTGCAAGTCAGCCCCTGAAGAGGTTGACTGATGGAGGGATGGAGGATGAGGCCTTTTTGCTCCAGCTCGGACCACGCTTCTGTTACCCTGTTCAGTCGGCAGTTTTGAGGTGAATGCGGCGGGAAGAAAGCCAACAGGCAGTCAGGCTTCCGAAGAAAACAGCTCTTTATTCTGTGAAGAGGCCGAAGTCAAGAGGCCTAAGAATAGGCCACAGGAAAAAAAGTCTCTCGCCTCCACAGACCCTTGCTTTTATGCCCCCAAATCAGGTACCACCCAATGGTGCAATCAGGTACCACCCAATGGTGGGAGCAGAATCAGGTACCACCCTAGGGGGGGAGCAGAATGCCAGGTCACACCCTAGAGTAGGGCACAATCACGGATCAGGGTAGGGTCAGTAACTTAATAATCCCATTTAAATGTTTACATACACAACAACTCCTGGCTATGTGCTTAGAAATCTCTCCTACAGGCATGGGGGGATCATATGGGATGCCAGGATTCGAACCACCATCAGTCCTGGATTGGCTGAAAGCAAGGCAAACCTCTGTGCTAGCCTACCTCTGTGCTATCTCTCCGGCCCAGTCTTCATTATTCTTGATTTCTAAAATGGCAAAAGTAAAAAACCAACTGAACAAAAAAACGAAAGGAAAAAAAGGAAATAAAAGGACAAAAGCTAAAATTCTGAAGAAAATTTACTTTGTTGTTGTTGTTGTTGTTGTTTTTGGCCCAAACCTGGTGTTGCTCAGGGGTTACTCCTGGATAAGTCGCTCAGAAATCACTCCTGGTTTTAGGGAACCATGTGGGACACCGGGGATCGAACTTCGGTCTGTCCTTGGTCAGCCTTGTGCAAGGCAAACGCCCTATCGCTGCGCCACTGCTCCAGCCCCCTTTATATTTTATTTTAATTTTGTTTATTTGCTTATTTTGGGGGGGACCACACACAACAATGCTCAGGGGTTATTCCAGGCTCTGCACTCAGGAATCATTCCAGGCCGTCCTCAGGGGACCGTGCTCAGGGATGCCAAGGGATTGAACCCAGGTCAGCCACGTGTGAGGCAGGCATCCTACCTGCTCTACTATTTCTCTAGCCCAGAGAACAATTACTCTTCAAGAATGTCTTGGACAAAAAAGGAGACAGGAATAAGTAGAACCAGATTTTGTATTAAAAATATGATTGCAAAATGGTTTGGAGCCCAACATACCATGATGAAAATCCAAAAGGGAGAGAGTAGTAACTGCTGTTCATCAGCAAGTTCAGAGAGTTGGGGTAGACATTGGGGTGGGACAAGTAGTGTTGTGACTGATGAAAGTCGGAGTTTATAATCTGGCTCAGGCCCAAGCAGGCAGAGTGGACAGCGTGCTCCAAGCTTCAAGATGGGAACATACGTACTCACCAGGACTCAATTAGAGCTCTGGGTTCCATTACTAACTTCCCAAATCAAATGTCCTCCAACTCAGATTTTTTTTTCTTCTGACTGCCCAACATTTGGTGATTGTTCTTTATTTTAACAGATCATTATTTTATTTTGATGGGACAACATTCAACTGTTCTCATGGGGCATTCCCGGTGGTGCTCAGGTGTTCCTATGGTGCTGGGGATTGAACTGGGATCGATAGAGTGCAAGGTGAACACTTTAACCCCGGCACTAGCTAGCTCTCCATTTTCAGGTTATTCCTTTTCCTTCCTCACCTTCCTCACTTTAAACTCCAGCAATATATATATATTTTTGTTTGTTTGTTTGTTTGTTTTTGGTCATACCCTGAAGTGCTCAGGGGTTCTTCACTCAGAAATCTGGCTATACTCCTGGGAACATATGGGATGCTGACGATTAAACCCAGATGGGCCTTGTACAAGACAAGGGTCTTATCAGCTGGACTATCACTCAAGCCCAATATAAGTTACTTTTGATGTCATTAATATATATTATACTGAGGTAACATGATTATAATATAATGCTTATGTTTTTGGTGTTCTGTGGGCTGGACACCAGAAGGCCTAACGACCAAATAGTATCAATCATCAAGGTGACAAGAGCATCGATCAAGGTGCCCTTAAGGACTTCCTCTCACTAACACTTAAGCTCGGTTATTAGGAAGTGTTATCTGACCCCAGAGTCAGACCCTGGAAATACTGCTCCCCCAGTCACATGTGACCCTGGTCACATCAGTGTCTCTACTGTGAGGTCCTCTATGGCTGCAGCTTCAATTGCTCCCCAAGAACAGAGGCCTTGGGGCCGGAGAGATAACATGGAGGTAGGACATTTGCCTTGCATGCAAAGGAAGGTGATTCAAATCCCGGCATCCCACATGGTCCCCTGAGCCTGCCAGGAGCGATTTCTGATTTCTGACCGTAGAGCCAGGAGTAACCCCTGAGCACTGCCGGGTGTGACCCAAGAAACAAAAGACAAAACAAAACAAAAAGAACAAAGGCTCCTCTTGCTGAGTTGTGTCAGTCCTGGAGGCGTGCACTTGCAAATTCCCTCCTCCAGTCCAGAGACACGTGCACCCAGCAAGCCTTGGCCCCAAATCCTCCAAGTCCCCAAGACCAGGAGACCGTGGCACAGAACCGGCCACAGAACCGGCCGGACGTCTTTTACCAGAGGTCCACCCCAACCCCCAAGGCTGGGCAGAAGTGAGGTCAGGGGTCAGCTCTCTGCATACTTACTCATTCAGGAGCTGGGCACTGCTGACTGACTCGAAAGCACCAGCCCAAGGAGGCCAGGGAGGGGTGGGGGGGCTAGTGAAAGTTCCCTAAGGCCCTGAGGACTCATTCAATCTAAAGGTTTACAGAGTAGCTTGCAGACAGCCAAACCAGCCACTGCTGACCCACTGACTTCTAGTGATTGGCAGGAGGAAGCACAGAGGCACAGAGGCCCAGAGGCCCCAGGCCTCCCTAGGAGATTCCTGAGCCCAGCATCAATATGACAAGTGCAGGTGACCTGGCAGCCAGGAAAGGGGTTACCAGACCATGGTGTCCTGGGCAAGCCATGCTCCTGTGCCTCCTACGTGGAGCCCAAAGGTCGCCACTTACACATGACCAGTTGACCTTAACAGCAGAAGTGTCACAGGCACCTCAGCAGCCAGAGCAGCCCACACCTGGCACTTCCATCTGAGCTTTCAAAATAAAAACTCTTGCAACGCCCTTTCTTCGCAAGAAGGATCATGAGCCCCTTTATATAGGTGCAGAAATAGAAAGGGAGGGTCACACCTAGAAAATGGCCAGGGCTCCATAAGATCTGAGTGCCTGGGACCACTACAGGCCTCGGGAGTGCCTGCAAGCTGCTTCTGAACTCCAGGACCATGGGATCAAAGACCGGTGGGGATAGGGAGAGGTGGAGGTGAACTCTGCCAAGCAGGCTGATGATAAAGGGGTGTGTGCGGTTTTCCCTGGGGTCCTTAAAGCCAAAAGGAGTGAGGAGAAGTTTTCTGTCATTCCTGACGTGAAACCCAAGCACCTGGAGAACTGTTTGGAGAAGGGGGCTTTGGGGCCAAGTGAGTGAGGTTGGCATCAGGATGGTGGAGGTGGGAAAGAAAATTGGGGTTCATTGAGGGGCTACTCTGGGAAGCCACGCCCCTCTTCCCAGCCCCTCCCTTCTGCTCCTTTTGCTTTCTCCTCTCCCAGCCCAGCCCTCCTAGGAAGGCTGCAGGGCAGGGGGGACGCCAGGGGCTCAGAGCAGAAGACGAAGTTGGGCCAGACTCAGTGTCCCCACAATCTCATCTTTTGTGACTCTAGCCTGCAGAGAGCCCAATGCGTTTGGGTGCTTCTCCCCGCAACGCCATCTCCTTTGTGCACAAACCAGGTCTCACTTCCTCTGTTGTTCACTCCAGCCCTTCTGAGTGTATGTACCTTTGGTCTCCTGCTAGGATTCTCTCTGATATTACGTTTTTGTAAAGTAAAAAAAGTTAAGTTTGAGCCAAACAATAAAGATCTAACTCTTGGGACCATAGGGATAGCATAGCAGTAGGGCGTTTGCCTTGCACAAGGCCAACCTGGGAGGGACCTGGATTCAATTCTTGGCATCCCATGTGGTGCACAGAGACTGCCAGTAAAGATTTCTGAGCACAGAACCAGAGTAACCTCTGAGCACCACCGGGTGTGGCCCAAAAACAAACAAAACAAAACAACAAAAAAAAGATCTAACTCTTGCAATGGGGCTGAAGGAAAGACTAAGAGTCTAAAGAGAGAAGGCATTTATTTTTGTTTTGTTTTGTTTAATTTTGGGTCACACCCGGCAGCGCTCAGGGGTTACTCCTGGCTCTATGCTCAGAAATCGCTCCTGGCAGGCTCAAGAGACCATATGGGATGCCGGGATTCGAACAACCAACCTTTTGCATGCAAGGCAAATGCCTTACCTCCATGCTATCTCTTCGGCCCCTGAGAGAAGGCATTTTTTTTATTGGCTTTTTTCTTTTTGGGTCACACCTGGAGGTGCTTGGGAGCTACTCATGGCTCAGGAATGAAGGGATAAGCCCAGGAGTTTAGGAAGAGGGGAGGATGGTGTTCATGTGGTGCCCTAGGACCAAATTCAAAGCTCCAAATGTAAAACATGTGCTCGAGCCTCTGGGCAGCCTCCTCACAGAGAGAAGGCTTTTTTTTTTTTAATTTATTGGTTGTCTGGTGTGTTTTTTTAGGGGACCACACCCTGTGGTGCTCAGGGGTTACTCCTTACAGTGCTCAGGGGACCCTAGATGATGCTGGGATCAAGCCCACATCAGCTACGTGCAAGTGCAAGGCAAACACCCTCCTTTCTATGTTGCTCTGGCCCTCATTATTGTTGTTTTTGTTGTGTTGAGTGTTTTTCTTTTGTGATGGAATCCAGAGCCTCTCTCTCTCTCTCTCTCTCTCTCTCTCTCTCTCTCTCTCTCTCTCTCTCTCTCTCTCTCTCTCTCTCTCTCTCTCACACACACACACACACACACACACACACACACACACACACACACACACACAGAAAGTGCTCTGCAGTAGAGCCTCATCCCTAGCCTGAGAAGTCATTATTTTTGGAGGTGTTGGAGTTCTCAAAGGCTTAAACCCTCACTCTGTCGAGGGTCTTTTCTTTGGCCACACCGAACTGCGATGTTACTGGGAGGCTGGTGGAAACCAAGGACATTGATATCAGGCCTTGTGTTCCAGAACCTCCCATAGGGGACCCAGGCAGGATGAAAGCTCTGCAGTGGAATTGAATATGACAGGCAGCCAAGAAGGACAGAGCTGCCGAGATAAGGCCCTAATCAGACTTCAGACAGAGAACAGAGGAGGAACAGCAGACAGAGGCTTTGTTCCAATGCTGGGGACCTGGAGGCACCTCTCATGGGAAAGGGGGGAGTCACTGAGAAAGTTGGGGGAAGGAAGTGCAGACCCATCAGCAGTCTTTGTGGCCTACTCCAGGAAGCCTTCCAGAACTCCCAGGAAGTTCTGTCTGCAGCTGGGCTGAGACCCCCACAGTTTTACAGTGAGCCTTTCCTCCACTGGCACCTGCTGATCAAGGGTTCTTGGGGATATACACACAATGCTGGAGCTTAGTCAATTCTCCCAAGCACCCTTGAGGATGGGCATTATTCATACATTTCATAGCTCAGAAGACTCAGGTTCCACTCAAGGATCCCCATGCAAGGTTTACTAGACACAGAAAGAATCAGTGCCTGACAGACCAGAGAGTGCCAGAACCACCCAGTGGTGTTCAGGGAGCCCCAGGAGTTGCATTCTCTTGGTGCCTGGGATACAACTGGGGACAATCAAATGCAATGTGAGCACCTTAGCCCCAACTCTGTCATCTCTCTAGCCTACAGTGATATTCGTTCCTTATTCAGTTATTTGGGGGGTGGGGGTCACACCCAGCAGTTCTCAGAGCTTACTACTGGCTCTGTATTCAAAAATCACTCTCAGCAGGTTCTGGGAAACATATGGGGGGATGCCAGGGGATGAACCCAAGGCAAACGTCCTCCCTGCGACAGCCACTAGAGAGGTTGTTCCTTCGAGCACTGAATGACCCTCTGGATTTCTCTTACCCAACTGCTGAATCTACTGCCCAGAAGTGGCAACACATAGGCAGCGCCTCATTCATTCCTCACAGCGCCCCCTGGAGGAAGGACCTACCAGTGTGCCTATTTGATTCATTCATTGATTCATTTATTTTGGTTTGGGGGCCACCCCTGGAAGTGTTCAGGGGTTGCTTCTACTTCTGCACTTAGGAATAATTTCTGATGGTGTTTGGAAAACCCTAGAGTCTGGGGAACCCTAGAGTTTTAGGAACCCAAGTCAGCTGAGTGTAAGGCATGGGAGCTATCCATTGTGCTATCTCTCGGGCCCACAACTACTTCTATTTTAACAGAGGAAGAAACACAGGACAAAAGGTTACTGCACTATCTCAAGGGCCCCTGGCAGGTAGGCTAGAAGCCAACGTTAGAACCCAAGAGACCAAGTTGAAGTTCATGACCCCAACCTCTCCATTCCTTCAGGAAAAGGCCCAGTTTGTCAGTTTTAAAAAGAGACCAGAGAGTGGGACTGGAGCGAATGCCTCGCACGCGGCCAACCAGGAAAAGATCCTGGTTTGGTTCCTGGTATCCCATATGGTCCCGGAGCCCATCAGGAGCAATTTCTGAACCCAGAGCCAGGAGTAACTACTGAGTGCTGTCAAGTATGGCTCCAAACCCAAAAGTAATAATAACAACAGTAATAATAAGTTAATTAAAATAAATTTGAGGGGCTGGAGAGAGATCATGGAAGTAAGGCGTTTGCCTTTCATGCAGAAGGTCATTGGTTCGAATCCCGGCATCCCATATGGTCCCCCGACCCTGCCAGGAGCAATTTCTTTTTTTTTTTTTTTTCAGGAGCAATTTCTGAGCGTGGAGCCAGGAGTAACTCCTGAGCGCTGCGGGGTGTGACCCAAAAAAACAAAAAAACAAAAACAACAAAAACAAAAATAAATTTGAAAAAAGAAACAGGCCAACCTGGGGTTGAATTCCCGGCTCCACATATGGTCCTTTGAGCCCTACTAATGATTTCTGAGCATAGAGCCAGGAGTAAGCCCCAAAAAAGGCCCCCCACAAAAAAGGTCTTATTTTACAGATTGTTTTAGATTTATAAGAAAAATGATGAAAAAACAGTTTTCCTTAAACCTCAGGGCCAGTTTTTCTTACCAACAATATATTTTAATAGAGTGGTGTTGACATGTCATGTTAGCTATAGCCTATAGATTATTCTCTTTAGTGCCAAGACCCTACCCAGATATAACCATAGGGCTCTAGAGATAATACCAGAGTTATGGTGCTTGCCTTGCACATGGCCTACATCAGTTTGATCCCAGGTACCACATATAATCCACTAAGTACCACCAGCAGTAATCCCTGAGCAAAGAGCCAGGAGTAAGTTTTGAGCACAACCAGGTGTGACCCCAAAACAAAACAAAAACATGGGAACAGAATAATACACCAAGTAAGGCATTTACCTTGCACATGGCCAACCCAGGCTCAATTCCCAGAACTCCATATGGTCCCCCAAACACTGCTAGGAGTAATTCCTGAGCGCAGAGTCAGGTCTAACCCCTGAGCACTGCTGGATGAACCCCTCCCCCCCAAAAAAAAAAAAGGGCTGTATAGTATCTACATTCCCATCAAAGGAATGCTCTGCTCCACTTCCTTCCCATTCTCTCCAATTTCTGATCTATACCAATAAGTCATTTAGTTTACTTGGGTTTTGGTTTTAAAATTGTCACCATCCAAATGGGTTCGAGGTAGTCCCGATGATCTTGATTTGCAGCTCCCTGGTGATCAGTTCTGTGGGGCAGTTTTCCACATGCTTAATGGCCAGTTGTCTGCTTGTTAGGTTTCTCCTTTGTGTTATGGATTAAGAATTCATTCCCTAGATTGGACAGGTTTCCTCAGCAGGTCTAGAATTGGCAGACACCGTCTCCCACATTGTAGGCTGCCTTTTTACACTGTTGGCTGAGTTCTTGAAGGCACTGGACAGTTTTGAAGACACCGGGCTGGCACAGTGCAAAGGCCCTTGGTTGGGATCAAGGGATGAGTTGCTTGTGATCAACCTGAACTTGCAGGCTTGAGGGAGAAGTACCACAAAGTGCTCATTTTATGACCGAATTTCAAGGACTTGCCTGATACATTTCAAGAATTTGGCTGTACAAAGTCACAGCGTCCACTTCCTCTTCCTCTCTTCCTCCAAATTGAATTCACTGGAAGCAAGTATGCAGGTGTAATTTTCACAATTTTCTCTATGCAGCACACACACTTATCAATGACAGCCCCTTAGTAAACTCTTTGTTTTTTGTTTTTGTTGTTGTTTTTGGTTTTGAGGCCACATCCGGTGGTGCTCAGGGGTCATTCCTGGCTCTGTGCTCAGAAATCCCTTCTGGCAGGCTCATGGGATGCTGGGGATTGAACCCGGGTCCATCCTAGGTCGGCTGCATGCACGGTAAATGCCCTACCGCTATGTTATCATTCCACCCCCTTTTTATTATTTAAATTATTGTTTAAACATTAAATATTATTTAAATATTAAATTATTATTTAAATTATCCTTGGAATTCAATGATATAAACAACATATTTCATGCTTAAAAAAATAAAACAATAATAGGGCTGGAGAGATAGTACAGTGAATAAGGCATGTGGATAGTAGTGGATAGTACTAAGTAATAAGGTGCATGCCTGCACACAGCTGAACTGGATTCAATCCCCAGAGCCCTGCCAGGCATAAGCTCTGAGCATGGTCTGGTATGGTCCAAAACACAAAAGAAAAAAAGAAAACCAAGAATACTTTTAGGGGCCAGGGAAATGCTTGAGCGGGCTGGAGGGTGGGCTTTGCATGTTGGTGCCTCAGGTTCCATCCTTAGTACCACTTGGTCCAGGGTATTGCTAGAAATGATTACACACACACACACACACACACACACACACACACACACACACACACACCAAGCACTGTGTAGGGAGTAACTTTCAGCACCACTAGCTGTGGAGCCCTTTTTTTGTTTTTTGGTTTTTGGGCCACACCCAGCGGTACTCAGGGGTTACTCCTGGCTGACTGCTCAGAAATAGCTCCTGGCTGGCACCGTATGGGACACCGGGATTCGAACCAACCACCTTTGGTCCTGGATCAGCTGCTTGCAAGGCAAACGCCGCTGTGCCGCTGTGCCGCTGTGCTATCTCTCCAGGCCCAGGAACCCTTTTTTTTTTTTTAAATACTTTTTGTTTGTTTGTTTTTACTTAAAAACCAATCATTTTTGCTTTCAATCACTAGACCCTCAGGTTAAACCATTCAGACCCAATTGACCCAATACTGATGGGAGTGTCCCCCATGCCTCTCAGCACAGTTTAGGAGCCCCTTTCCCCTCAAAAATTCTCAGGACGGGTCCGTTTAAATCTGCATGAGAGAATATCACCCCCAGCTCTGAACTGCAGTGAAATTCTATGTCCCACCACTCCTCCTTCAACCATTCACCTCCCTTTACTTTCCAATCCCCCCATTCCAGTTTCTCAACTGTTTCAGAGAACAGTCACTCTGATCATGACAAGAGGCTACACCCCTCGAATAAGTAGGCATTTCGGGGTGGCATGCAGCCCTTCCACAGTTCAGCCCTAAGTTTTCAACCTTTTCCCAAACACAACCCCCCTATACCCTTATTTCCCTTCTGTGCCCCCAGTCTCCTGCTGTGCCTCCCCCCAATTACACAACTTTCATTTGTGATCCCCTAGGAATATTTTGGAGGACACATGGCCAAGACAAAAAAATGCTGATCCTGGGTAGATCCATCCTAGGTTCACTAGTCTCATTTGGGACCTGCCACCTCCTGTCTGGAGTCTCCCATCTGGTTATCCCCCCAAAAAAAGTTCCTTTTGTCTTTTCTAACTCAGATGGAAGCTTAGGATTTGGCCCTGGTTGGCTTTTTCATTTTGTGCTTTTTTCAGGTTCCTTTTGCAGGCCGGAATGAATGTCTCTGTGGTCTGTCAGAATGGCCGGCCAGTGTTTCGGCTCTTCTGGCTGCCGAGCAGCTTCCCAGAATCAGTTTGGCCACAGCCCTTCCCCCGGGTTTCGTATTAGAGACTGTAAGTGGCCATGGTTATGATTAATAAGGCTGCAGTGAACAGTCTTTACTTTATGGGGAGGTGGGATGGGGTTGAATCCAGAATTGACCTAGGATTGAACCCAGACCCCCAAACATGTGCTTTTTTTTGTTTTTGTTTTTGTTTTGTTTTGTTTTGTTTTGTATTGGGGCCACACTCAGTGATGCTCAGGCTATGCACCATGCACTCCTAGCTATGCACTCAGAAATTGGTCCTGACTTGGGGGACCATATGGAACACTAAGGGATCGAACCCAGGTCTGTCCTAGTCAGCCGTGTGCAAGGCAAATGCCCTACCACTATCACTCTGGCCCCACATGTGCTTCTTCTATCAGTTTTTTTATTTACATAAATTCTCATTTATCTTGGATAGATCCCTATGGTTTATATATGTTTAATATATATACTTATATAATTCCTTTTCTGTCTGTCTCTGTCTCTTTCTCTGTCTCTGTCTCTGTCTGTCTCTGTCTGTCTCTGTCTGTCTCTGTCTCTCTCTGTCTCTCTCTCTCTGTCTCTCTCTCTGTCTCTGTCTCTCTTTCTCTCTCTCTCTCTCTCTCTCTCTCTCTCTCTCTCTCTCTCTTTCACTCTCTCTCCTCTCTCCTCTCTCTCTCCACCAGCACTGAGAACCCAGCTGGAATTGGATGAGGGAAGTATTCAGGGAATGGAGGTGCAGAACAAAGAGCCATGAACAAGCTGGCAGGAATCATTTTGTGGAATCAAGCAAATTTTGTATTTACAAGTTCAGGAGTTGAGCAGAAGCATCAGCAGCAAAAGCTGAAAAGGAAGGACATCTGAGGTAGCAGCTCTGAGACTCAGGCAAGAATCTGGAAAGAGAATAAGCTTTGAAGAGCCAGAATATGAGGCCAGCTGGGAGAGAGACCTTTGTCTCTCATACTGCCTGATGGCAGAGTGCTCAGAGTCCCTGCTGGGGTCACAGCCCAGGGGACAGTGGGGGATGAGAGCTCAGGGAGAGTGAGGATCACTCCACCAAGAAGCCCTCAATGTGTTAGGAGAATTATTTTTCCTTTTATTTTTGGGGGGCTAAGTGATGCTCAGGTTTACTCCTGGCTCTGTGCTCAGGGATTACTCCTGGTAGTGCTCTGGGGGTGCACTGGGGACTATATTCAGTGCTGGGATTCAACTGGGGTCTGCCATGTGCAAGGCAGCACCTTGGCCTCCCTGTTCTCTCCCACCCCTAGACTTTCTCTGTATGTAGTGGGGGAACAAGAGCAGCATGTTTTATCCTGCCTAGATCTACTCCTGAAAAGTGGCACATGGATTTTGGTCCTGGCCACAGTCATCCAGGAGAGGATCTGGGAAGATTTTCTGCAGGTCTCCAGAAGATATATGTGTGGTATTTGGGAAGTCTGGGTGTCTGGTATTTGCTAGTCAAGTGGACCTCTGCCTTAAAAAGTTCCTTCTGGCTCACAAAGGGCATAAGCTGCCTTTACTAGAAAGGAAAAACCCTTCTTTCCCTAGTAGCTAGATCCCCCCCCCTTATTACAAAACATTGTTTGCGGAAGAATGAGACACTACAAAACAAGGAAGAAAATAAAGATCAATCATCACTTCACACTTCCCTCTGTGTGCACATTTACTCACCCATTGATCCAGGATTTCCTAAGTTCCTGCCATGAACTGAGGAATGCTTTGGGAATCTCTCGTGAGGCTTTTGATATTTATGACTTCATGGAACCAGCCGGCTTTGTGACCTGTCTTTCACCGAATGCATGTTGTGAACACACTTCTTCTCCCACTTAGCACTTCTGTAAATATTTTCCTACAATGTTCCAGCTTTTCATATGAATAAACATTCTCTGGGGATAAACATTGAGCAAAATGATGACCATCTCAGGGCCAGAGAGATAGGACAGGGGTAAGGTACTCGTCTTGCATACAGCCTACTCTAGTCTGATCCCTAGCACTGCATGGTCCCTTGAGCACTGTCAGGAGTGACCCCCAAACATAAAGCCTGAAATAGCCCCTCTCCATCAATACCCCCCAACCAAAGATTATCTGTATATATTAATGTTTTTTTTCACTTGGGTGCCACATCTAGCTGTGCTCAGGGCTTATTCCTAGCCGTGCTTTGGAAACCCTATGTGGTGCCAGGGTTTGGATGAATGTAAAACAAGTACATTAACTCCGGCACTATCTCTCTAGCCCTCTGATTATTGCCTCTTCAGGGTCATTCCTAGAATAATTGTCTAGTTAGCTACTGATCTTTGAGATAGTAGGCTTTGAGCTGTATGTCAATCTGCCCTGCACTTTAGTCCCTTGTTTATATACATCCATATGCAAAGGAAAGAGTAGAGAACTCTGACCTTCCTTATAGCAGGCACAAGGCACATGTGCTATGTATTATTTTTCCAGTTAAAATTCAGTAAAATGGGCCCGGGAAGATAGCACAGCGGTGTTTGCCTTGCAAGCAGCCGATCCAGGACCAAAGGTGGTTGGTTCAAATCCCGGTGTCCCATATGGTCCCCCGTGCCTGCCAGGAGCTATTTCTGAGCAGACAGCCAGGAGTAACCCCTGAGCACCGCCGGGTGTGGCCCAAAAACCAAAAAAAAAAAAAAAAAAAAAAAAAAAAAATTCAGTAAAATTAAATAACAATTAATTCAGGTCTTCAGTTACGTGAACCACATTTCGAGAGCTCGACAAATATCTGTATAGCTAGTGCCACAGAGTGTAGGAAATGGTCTGCAACTAATCGTTGTTCTTTCAGAGTGGAGAGGTTTGAGGTGATTTTTTTTCTCTTATTAAATTTCTTGACATCTTTATCACGAGAACTAATTAGTTTTTGTTTTGTTCTGTTTTGGAGCCACACCTAGTGGTACTCAGGCATTTCTACTGTCTTTACAGTCCGAAATTACTCATGAAGGCTTGGGGGAGCATATGGGATGCTGGGGATTGAACCTCAGTCAGCTACATGCAAAGCAAATGTCCTACCCACTGTGCTATCACTCTGGACCTCAATTATTTTATTTTTATGTACTGTACATAAAGCATATCATTAACATATTTTAAATCTCTATTGAGAAGTCCTTCCCTTTTCAAGATCTCTCCCTCTTGTCCATGACCTCTATGATTTCTAGATGTTGGAGATCTTCAGAAAATCTCTGAAAAATCTTCAGAGTCATGGGGTTTAAATTCTTCCTTCCTTCCTAGAGTAATTCTTCTCATTTGAAGAATTTTAATTCAGGAGGCTGGAGCAATAGTTCAGTGAGTAGGGCATTTGACTTGCAGCCTAGATTTGGGCAGCCTAGATTTGATTCTTTTTTTTTTTTTTTTTTGGTTGGTTTTTGGGCCACACCCGGCAGTGCTCAGGGGTTACTCCTGGCTCTCTGCTCAGAAATAGCTCCTGACAACACGGGGGACCATATGGGACACCGGGACTCGAACCAACCACCTTTGGTCCTGGATCGGCTGCTTGCAAGGCAAACACTGCTGTGCTATCTCTCCGGGCCCTAGATTTGATTCTTGGCACCACCTATAGTGTTGTTCTATACCACCCATCCCAAAGCCAAGCCTGCCAGGAGTCATCTCTGAGCACAGAGTCAGGAATAAGCCCTGAGCACTGCTGATAAAGTCCAAAAAAACAAGAACAAGGAAAGAATATATATTCAGGGCTGGAGATGTAGTTCAGTGGCAATATACTAATATCTCATATGAGGCAACTTGGGTTTGATCCCTGGGACCACAGGGATAGATTGGAGGATTGCAGGGGAAACTCACAAATTTTTATACCAATTTACTGACATATGCATTAAAAAAACTCTGGAAGGTGATAAAAGAAATGAGGAACATTCCTTACCTACAGCAGGAGAGTGGGTGTCTCCGCAGTTGAGGATGAGAAGGGGAGGGAGATTGTCCATGTGAATTTATCACCTATTCAAAAATAGATTGGAAAGTGTGATGGCTCTGAAGCTCTGCTGGTGGGCGAGTGAGACGTCTCCATACAGTGGAGGTGTGAAGCTCTACCCTTGCAAGGCAATCGGATTATAAACCAATGGTAAATCAATAAAAGATGGTTTAAAAATTTCAAATAGATCAGGAGGGCTAGAGAAATAGTATGTATAGGGGGAAGGCGCTTGCCTTACATGTGGCCCACCCTGATTCAATCCCCAGCACTACACATGTCAGAAGTGACCCCTGAGCACAGACCCAGAGTAAATTCTGAGAACTGTTGGGTGTGGCCCAAAATCTCCTCCAATGGAAAGAGATCAAAAAATAAAATTAAATTCTCTTTTAAAGTATCATGCAAATGTCATAACAGACACAAATAAAAAACACACAAGACCTAATTGACAAGTAAGAGTCCCTTCCCCATAGGCTACAACTAGCAGGTAATGGAAGCTCCACAGGCTGGACTGTTGGGGGGGGGGTACCACTTAATACAGCCATCCCCCTCTACACCAGGCTTCACTCTCTTTCCTGTTTCAGTCAGCCCCGGTCCACTGAGGTCTGGAAGTACTATGCAAAAAGGATATATTGAGGGAGAGAGAGAGAGAGGGAGAGAGAGAGAGAAAGAGAGAGAGAGAGAGAGGGAAGGAAGGAGAGGGAGAGAGAGGAGAGGGAGAGGGAGAGAGAGAGAGAGAGAGAATAATAGTGCCTACCTAGTTTTTGTTTAAATAAATATTTGGGGGATCCATTACCTGGTGGTACGTAGGGATCTTCTAAATTCAAGCATCAAATCCAAGGTTCTCTAGTCCTTTAACCCATCTCTGCAGCCCTCATTCAAATTTATTACAGTCTATTATTAAAATCATCTATTTAATTATGAGTTATTGTTAGACATCTTTGACCATTTGACAATTTACTTTATAAATAAAATGTTATCATCTGCATGGATATGGGAAAAACATGGTCTATAGCAGGTTTAGTGTTATAAAGATTCCATCAGGCAAGGTATCTCCCCTGACAGCGATGCATCAGGATCTCTGAGGACGTACAAGGATCTGTGAGGATCTATGAGGATCTATAAGAAAGCTCAGAAATGTTCATACTCTACAGTCAATTTTAACCTGCCTCTCATGGTTCTGTCTTGTCAATGAAGATTCCGAATTCCTTAGATTTCTCCAGAGTCTAGTCTCCCTTTTAGTCTTCTCATTGGAGGGGCAGGATTTGGGGCCACATGTGGTGGTGCTCAGGGACCACATGGGGTGCCAGGAATTTAATCCAGGTTCAGCTTCACAGAAAGCAAACACCTCTATGATTGTTTAGACGTATAAATAAGACTATATATAGATAGTCCTGTACTAACTAACTATCCACTCCCCAATTTTCTCACTTTTCTATCAATGATGATTGAGCACTATGCCCCCAAGACTTTCCTCTTTGACCTGCGCAAGGCACCCTGGATCATCTCTCCAGATCTCATGACAGGCTCCCACTTTCAATCCATGTCCAGTGGCTACACAGCTAAGAACAGGGGGACTCCCTGGCCTCATTACTAGCCTCCCCCACACCCAAATTTCAGCTCTGCTCTGGGGACTTGGCCTTTAGCTCCCCTGTCTCCTTCCATTCTTCAGGCTCTCTTAGTCTACCCCCTTTCCATAGCAATGGAGTGAAGCCAGGACAGTCATTGCCAGAGTCCTCAGTAACGTGTTGGTGGAGGAAGAGGCAAGAATGGGACATGTGTTGTGTCCAGACCCTGTTTTCTCCAGTGAAGCACCCCCAGATTTCCTCCGTCCCACTGAGTTCCAGATCCACTTTCAGGCCCTGCCTTGCTTGCACATCACCTGAGCCTCCTTGATTTCTCTCCTGCTATATGGGATGGGTTTGGACCTTGGAGAGACCTACACCCTTGCCTGGTATATCATCATCAAATCTGCCTCAGGCCCCTAGCCAGAGATGGGCATTTCCAGAGGCCTGGGCGGGCCTGGTGTGGGTGTAGGGCGGAAGTGGGGACATAGGGTGTGAGTCACTTCAAGTGTCTGTGAGTCTCAGAATTCACCACCCAGGACCTGGAGCAGGTAGAGAAAACCCACTTGTGGTGGGTGGATGGCCCCCTCCCTCTGGGGCCCAGGAACTGGTTGAGCCCAAAGGCTGCTCTACCAGCCCCACCAGACTGGAACCAGTCAATCCCCAGGGATGCAAAGGAGATTAATGATTACCAGGGGCTGGGGTGGGGGCTGGATAGTGACTGTTCATGGTTCTGGGGTGATTTTTTGGAGTGAGGAGAACGTTCTAGAACTGTGGTGAGGGCTATTCTGTGAATATCCCGAAAGTCATTGCCTGTGATGAACCTTTGTGCCGGGAACTAGAACTTAAAGGGCTCAGGCTCAGCAACATCCTTCAACACATAGCTAGCAAGAAGGTATTTTTCTCTGCAGCAAATCCTCCTGTGACATCCCCCTTCAGAAGAGGTTTCAACATAATGGCACCAAATAGAAAATAACAGAATTCACTGTACAGAGCAAGGGTATGACTATTCCATGAAACTTTCCTATCAGGACATTTGTTTTGTTTTGTTTTGGGGTCACACCCGACAGTGCTAAGGGGTTACTCCTGGCTCTATGCTCAGAAATTGCTCCTGGCAGGTTCCGGGGACCATATGGGATTCCAGGATTCGAACTACCGACCTTCTGCATGCAAGGCAAACACCTTACCTCCATGCTATCTCTCTGGTCCCCTATTAGGACATTTTTAGAGAGTCGCTTACCCATCATAGGACTCAGGGCTTCAGTAAAAGCCCTGGGAAAAGGCCTCATTTAAACAGAAATGAGGGATCTACACTGGCTTATAGAGCCAGGCTTCCTGTCAGCACTTCCGCCTAGTGCTACCCTTCGAGACCCCTCACCTCAGCTCTTCAGGGAGGAAACAGGCCCTCCTGTCTGCTGAGAGTCAGGTCTGACTCCAGAGCAGCCACTTCTCACCGGCTTTCCTCTCAGGGGGTTCCTTCCTGAGTCCAGGGGACACAGACAATGTCTGTCCATCAAACTCAGTTCACTCATTCAAGTGCACTCCCACACAGAGAGAGAGGGCAAAGAGGGTATTTCCCCTCTCTCAGGGAGCTGCATTTGGAGTGGGGGTGAACAGGGAGCAGCCAGAGAATCAGTCAGAGCAACCTGAGGGTCAGAGAATTCAGAGCTCTCTCTCTCTCTCTCTCTCTCTCTCTCACTCGCTCTCACTTGCTCTCACTTGCTCTCACTCTTACTTGCTCTCTCACTCATTCTAGCCGTCCTGGCAGCCTACTTCTTTCCAGAAGGTCCCAGAACAGTAGGGGAGTCCTGGGTAATAGGTGTGTTCTTGAGGGATGTTGGCCCAAGAAGCTTCCCAACCCCACCCACACCCCTGAGCCTCCCCACAATGGGAGCAGGACTACAGCCCAGAATTTCTTTGTCCTTGCTCCTGAGTGTGCCTCTGAGGTAGGTAAGTTGCCACCATCAATCTATCGTTTTATAAGTCAAATCAGATGGCACAGGTTTGGCCCAGTTAGTCCTAATTGATTTCACCTCAATGGATTGGTTGTTTTTGTGAATGAGCCAGGGGTGGGGTGGGATGGGGAATGGGTCTCCACACCTAAACTCTTAACTCTCTCTTTCTCTGTTTGATTCACTTGGCATCATTAAGTCTTCTGACCATTAAGGTCTTACCTATTCTTCCTAACCTCTGCGTGCTTAGCATATCCTGTGATCTAGAAAAGTCTGTGGTGCCCCCAAAGGAGCCCAGTTTTCATCTATAGAGTGATGGAATGGGGGTGGTGGGGATGAAGGCCCCTCCCAAGTGCCAGTCTGGTCTCATGAGGGATAATGTGGAAAGAATTGGAGCCAGATGATCTGGTCTGGAGCCCAGCTCTGTCACTTGTTAGCTATGCAACCTTGGGTAATAAACCTAACCTCTCTGAACTTCAGTTTCCTCATCTCAGAAAAAAAAAAAAAAGAGGTTAATAATATGGACTATGCAGGCTTACTGTGGGATTAGATGAGATCAAGGTATGCAGTTGGCATTTAATACAGGCAATACAGACCCACGCTCCTTCCTCTCCTGCAGGCCAAGGAGATTATGATTCTGAGGAAACAAGAACAGCCAAGGAACTTTCTCCTGAGGAGAATTTGCTTCTTCGTTGTCATTTCTCCTGAAACATGGCCAGTGCAGGTCAGGTCAGTGGGGGTCCTCCCTCACCCCAATGATCACATCCTGCCCCAGAGTGTTTCCCTGGAAAAAACGGTCCCATCTTCCTCCCACAAACACTCACCTGACAGCTCACATGGGGCCACCTGCCTGTTCATGGAGCCTGGCGGCATCAAATAAATAGCCCCATCCTGACCTCCAGGTCCCCATGATTCGCCCCTCCCTCTCTGTTCCTGATCTCTCGCATCTGCGCTTTTTTGTGTCTCCTTTCCTCTGCAGAGCCCCCACCTTCCTATGGTCTTTTTTTTGTTTGTTTGTTTGTTTGGGGGAGAAGGGGAGTTGGGGCCACACCTGAGGTACTCAGGAGCTACTCTTGGTAACATGCTCTGGGTCACTCCCAGAATTGCTGAGGACCATGTGGTGCCAGAGAAGGGTTTGTTGGCATGCAAGGCCAGTGCCCTATGACCCCCACATGGTCTCAATCTGATTTTTTCTCCCTTGCCCTGTCAGTATGTAACCCTCTGGTACCCAGTCTGTCTGTTGGCTGTGCCCCTGGGTGCCTGGAACAGAAGCAGACCTCCACACGTGTTTATGACATCCAGGTACCCCTTGGTCGCCCCATTTCAGCCTTCATCCGTGATGTGAAGAATATGGGCTTTCTTGGTGCTGGAGCCTCTACGAGGCAAGTGTCTAGACGGGCCTTTTATTTTTGGCATTTTTGGCAAAGGACCTTGCTTCTGGAATTTAACAAAACCAGACAACGCCTGTCTCCCCAGAGCCTCGCCCAACGCTGTGCCACCTCTTCAGAATCTGCCTGCTGATAGGGGAGGCCCAGGGACGGAGTCTGACAAATCCTGCTGGAATATTCTGCAGCTCAAAAAAAAAAAAAAAAAACTGGAGCTTCCCTGAACTGAAGCCTTCAAGGCAGCGGCAGCCAGCGACCAGCCAAAGCCCCTGGTCCTTAGTAGGCCGGACACATGGGATTAATTCAGGCCGGGCCAAGGAGAGCTGAAAAGGGCCCAAGAAAGGGATTTGTAAGAGTCCGACTGAAAACAGAACAGGAGCAGTGGCAGAATGTAAGGAGTGTGGGCGGGCGCTCCTCCTTTGCCCAGGTTCTCGGCCTGAGAGAGAGGAGAGAGAGGAGAGAGGAGAGAGGAGAGAGGAGAGAGGAGAGAGGAGAGAGGGGAGAGAGAGAGAGAGAGAGAGAGAGAGAGAGAGAGAGAGAGAGAGAGAGAGAGAGAGAGAGAGAGAGAGAGAGAGAGAGAGAGAGAGAGAGAGAGAGAGAGAGAGAGAGAGAGAGAGAGAGAGAGAGAGAGAGAGAGAGAGAGAGAGAGAGAGAGAGAGAGAGAGAGAGAGAGAGAGAGAGAGAGAGAGAGAGAGAGAGAGAGAGAGAGAGAGAGAGAGAGTTGAGAGAGTTGAGAGTTGTGTGAATGTGTGTTTGTTATAGGAAGTTTCATTAGGGTTGTGGTATTTGTGTGAATGTGAGTATGTGTGTGTTTTAGACAAGGGTCGAGTCTGGGTTGGGTCTCATCTGTTATCAGGGGTTTCCGTACACTGGGCCCCAAAAGGTTAAGGACTGCGCTGGGGCCGGCCCCCCTCATCTCCATCCTAAACACAACCTGAACTGAACCGATCACGAGAAAGGAAAAGTGCTTCACGCTCCAAAGAAAACAAAGGCCATTTCCAACAGGAATTGGCTGTCACATTCTCTGCACTTGGAAAAGAAAGCAACAGAGCATCCGCCCAGCCTGCCCCAGGCCCATCCCTTAAGCCCAGGTCTCCAGGGACGGCTGCAGGCTTTTGTTTTCCAGTTCGTGGGCAACTGGCTGGGCAGGGAGCCAGAAGGGAAAGAAGTGCTCAGAGGGAAACAGGGGTGACGGGGTGATGTGACGAGGTGTGCAGGCCAGACACCCTGAAGGTGAGCTCCCAAGAGGGGTCGAGAAGAGACCAGGTGGTGGCAGACTGCTCCTGCCTGTGTCTCCATCTGACCTTGGCCAGGAGAGTGGGGTGGGGGGGCTGAGCCTACCTTTCCCCAGCTTGCCCGGGGATACCCGGGTATCCCTCATCAGCCTGGTGACTGGACTTGAATGGCCCACACCATTGGGTTGGCACTGCCCAAGTCTCCGACCTGTAGTGAGCCCTGTACCCCATGTGGTGTTCCAAAGGGGCCTTCCCCACCCCCATCTGCTGGCATCTGCAGAAAAGGCCCTGGGTGGTGGCAGGAGGCCCTCGGAGTGCTGGAAGGAGCCTGGGCCGAGCAGGCTGCGGGCCCCAGGCCAGCGGGCAATGCCAGCACTCGCTGTCAGCTCCAGGGAGGCGCCGTCCACACACGTCCTGCTTCCGGGAGGCAGGCCCGGGGCCTCTGCTGCCCGGCCTCGCCCTGAGCCCCGGACATGCTGGCCAGCATTTCCCGTGTTTGTCAGAGGTTCTAGAAGCTTCTTGGCCCTAATACCTCCCTGAAAGGGAAAAAGGAATCACCCAGCAGCTGGGGAAACTGAGCAGCTTCAAGCAGAGAAACAAGGCCGAGGGTGTCCCCGATGCCCCGGATGTGCCCAGCACCCTGCTGATAAAACAACTGGTCTATATTCTGTCTTTTACATATTGGGGTTCCTAGAGTTTCCCCCAAATTCTCCTCCCAGTTTCTCCATCCCTGGTTTTAGGATTCACCTTCTGGGTCCCAGCTTAAGCAGCACCTTCCGGGGCCACAAATCTCAGGGCTCCTGCCTGCCATTCCATACCAGGTTGCCCTTCCAGGCTACCCATTTATTCTCTCCTGTGACCCTTTTCTATTTTCTCTGTCTCTCCACTGTCAGGCCTATGGGAGAGAGGCTGTCTCATGTCCCCCCACAGTTTCTTGGGGTAACCTGGCCATTCTCCACAGGCCCCTGCAGACTATGGGGTTGTCCCCTACAGCCAAGGCTAATGGGAGGCACATGGAGTAGGCATTTTCTGCCCTCGGCCTCCCAGGTACCCCTTCATTGCTACCTATGGCCAACCCAGAAGTACTTCCCTGTCCCTCACCCGGCTCACCTTTGCTTGCCCACACCTCCACAAATTGTCCCTTCCTTAACTTCCCTTAGAGACCTCTCTGGTATAGTCAGTGTGTGTCCTGACAAAGGTTTGGCCACATCAGGGTGATGTCTCCCTCAAAGACTCTCCCCCTGGTCCCCATAATATGCTAAAGGATCCCTGGCATGTCTGAGGCACTTCTCCCCTGTGTTTTGAATAAGAAAATTTGATAAGAATACTGTGTTTTAATTTACAATTTAAAGATGACACTGACCATGAAGTGCATGTCAGAAGGTCTAGGATTCAGTGTGTTTTAGTATAATCACCACTCATGAGGTCATCTGAGGACCTAATTCCAACCCCCTCCATTTCCGTCTTCCGCTAGCCCCTGGCAGTCATCTCTCTCTTTTCTTTCTCATGAATTTGTCTGTTCTGGACATTTCACTCAACTGGAATTACGTCACATGGTTTTCTGCATCTGGCTTCTCTCACTTTGCATCATGTTGTCGTGCCTGTGGTCCCCTTTTATGCTGAATAACAGCCCTTTTGTGTGTTTCCTTTCATTGGCTGATGGACCTTTGTGTTGTTTTCCCTTTCTGGTTGTCATGAATCTGCTGTGAACATACATGAACATGTTGTTTGCCTGGGCATGGTTTCTCTTGGGAAGAGGAAATGCTGCTTGTGCGGGAACCCTTTGTCTAACTTTGGGGGGCAGGTGCTGTTTGACATCTGGGTGTCCCACAGCACCAACATACTCTCGTCATCTGCACCTGGCTTCTGAGTCTCTATTTCTGCTGTTGATGTTGTTCTTGTTCTTTGTTGATTTGGAGCCATACCTGGCAGTGCTCAGGGCTGATTCCTGGCTCTGTGCCCAGGGATCACTATTGATGGGTTCGGGGGACCCTATGAAATGCTGGAGATGAAACTTGGGTTGGCCAAGTACAAGGCAAACACCCTACCCACTGTGCTACTGCTTCAGTCCCTGAGTTTCTATTTCTACAGACCAAACAGGTAAGAGGTGTGAATTCATATGTGCCAGGGTTGTGAATTCCTTGGGCCTTGGCACCAACCATTGCTTTTCCACTTAGTTTCATGAGGAGGTGACTCTCTACCGGGGGTCCCAATTCCTTGATGTCTCTGCCATGTCCAGCTCTACTTCCTCTAAGATGGTTGAGGGCAAATTTCCTAAGCCGTTTTTCCTCTAGGGAAACCAGATCCTTCTTCAGATAACTTGATTCCCAAAGCCCCTATTCTCTTCTTCCACAATAACAGGAGGTCTGAACAAGGCACTTCAAGAGATTTATAAAAGACAGATTCATTTAGCTGCCTCACAAAAGGACCATGATAGGTTAATCCTATCCCTCCAGTCACGATATACATTGCTTGTTTGCAGGTCTGGTGACAGTAGAATACTTTTTAGTAAACTATTTTCTTTTTTAACTGCAGCACAGTTTACCTGCAGAAAAATGCACAAATTATGCACAGCTCAATGAATTTATCCCAAAGTAAACACACCCATTTAATCACCATCCGAATGAAGAAACCACCGGCATTCCAGAAGCCCCTCTTGGGTCCCCTCCCAGTGCCTAGCCACACCCTCTCCCTAAATTCAACCACTATAATTTTCATCTTATGACCTCCATATTTTTTATGTATCTGATGGCCCAGATAATTCCCCTTGGAGGCCAGAGTTCATCAGGAGCCGGGAGGAGGATTGTTTCTCCGTGAGTCACTCCTCTTCTGAATAGTTGACCCATGAGCTTGCTTCCAGTTGCAAGTAAGAGCAACCCCAACTCAGGTAGCTCAAACAATAAGAAAATTGATTATCTTCACATAAAGGGAAGTACTGCTGGAGGGGGGAGCCCCAGGGTTCACTAAATTGGCAGCCCGAGTCCACACACAAAGTGCTGTGTCCTTTCTGTCCCCCCTTGCGGCTCCATTTTGGAAGTGGCTTTCTTCCCAGAAAGCAGCTCTTCCTGGGCCTCCTCTTTGCAGTGAAACGTCATCCAGAGGTCTTGTCTCAGTGCTAAGAATTGTGTCACTTGAGACTGATAGTACAATGGGTACTTGCACGTCTGATCCATTGTACCCACTATGGTCACCCAAGCATGTTAGGAATGATTCCTGAATGCAGAAACAAGAGTAATCCCTGAGCTTAGCCGAGCATGTCATTTGTTCACCCAAACAGATCGGACTGAGGAGTAAGATTGTCCTCAGGGTCTTAGACTTATCTTTGGGGACCCCAGCAATACTTCATACAGTCAGCCCCGTAATGAGAGTGGAACATGCCTGTTTCAGCTCATTCATAAGCTTAATATTGCTAAAGGGTAACAAGGCTTATAAACAGAAATTTGTGGCTAAACAGACTGGTGGTGAGTCAAGGTTAGAGGTAAGTAATTCTCTGGGAGGAAAGGATAAATTGACCGTAGCAAAATAAACAGAGCAGTTCTTGCCCTCTCTCTCCTCTGCACGTCAATGAGCTTTCATCGCTGAATTGCCCATTTGGGCACTGAATTGTAAACCCATTTTTAAATTAAATTTAATTTTATTTTTTGATTCCCCCAAATTTATAAATCTAAAAAGAATTGATTGATGCACTGTGATTTTCAGTAATTTATGATCGTTTCCTGTATACATGATTCCAATACTAGAGTCTCTGGTGCACCTGCCTCCTCCAGGTGCCCTCCCCCTCTCCTGAAGCCCCTCACAACCACATGAGCTCAGTTCTGTGGCTGTTTTCCTTGCTGTGTTGTCTTTGTCCCTTCGTTGCTATCTTGCTGTGTATCTTTCAGCCCCACATATCAGATCATTCTGTATCTGTCCCTTTCCTTCTGGCTGACTTCACTCAGCATGATCTTCTCTAGTTTCAACCACTAGGGCCAATTGCATGCTTTTGTACTTTCTTAGAGCTGCATAATATTCCATTGAGTGTATATAGCACATCTTGGATAGGGGGTTAGGCCACATCCAGATGTTCTTGGGGCTTACTCCTGACTCTGGGTGCAAGGATAGATCACTTCTGACAGCACTTAGGAACTCATTATGTGGTGCCGAAAATTTAACCTGGTTGGTCATATACAAGGCAAGAGCTCTACAAGTGACACTGTCTCCTGTCCTAAACCCCAATGTCTTGATTTATTTATCTGCAATTGAGCATTTGAATTGATTCCATATCTTGGCCATTGTACTTAACTCGGTTATGAATAGAGAGAGGTGTGTATGTATCCTTTTGAGATAAACTTAGTATTTTTTCTTTTGTTTTGTTTGTGGGTCACACCCAGTGACACTCAGGGTATATTCCTAGCTCTGCACTCAGAAATCACTCCTGGCAGGGTAGGGGGACCATAAGGGATGCCAGGAATTGAACCGGGGTCCTGATTGGCTGCGTGCAAGGCAAACTCCTTACTGCTGTGCTATTGCTTCCAGCCCCGGGATACACTTAGTTTTGTTTTGTTTTGGGGTCATACTCAACAGTGCTCAGGGGTTGCTCCTGGTTCTATGTTCAGAAATCACTCCTGGCAGGCACAGGGGACCATATGAAATGCCAGGAATCGAATCACCACCTGTCCTGGATTGGCTGCATGCAAGACAAACCTACCACTGTGCTATCTCTCCGGCCCTGATAAACTTAGTTTTTAAAGTTGCTGGGATAATATCTGTGACCAGTTATATAAAGTGATAAACACAATATTTAATATACTTAGGATGAATCTCTTCTCTGCAAGTCACATGAGAGCATGTCACACATGTCATATCATTTCAATGCTATCAGGTTCATATCATTCAATGCTATCTATGGAATCATAGATCCTCAAAGGATATCAGTTCTTCCAGTCACCTTGATAAGTATCCTTTTTTTGGGGAGTCGGGGGGATGCACACTGCAACACTCAGGGATTACTCCTGGCTCTGCACTCAGAAGTTGCTCCTGGCTTAGGAGACCATATGGGATGCCAAAAATCAAACCCAGGTTTGTCCTAGGTCAGCCTTGTGCAAGGCAAATGCCCTACCACTATGCTACTACTCTGGCCCTACACCTTGATCATTTTCAATAACTATTCAGAGCCCTACATATTGGAATGCCTTCTACACCAAAAAACCCATTTTCAAATAAATAGTTTTACAAATTAGTCATGGATATGCATATTTATTTGTTTATGGTAGTTGGGGATATAACCTGCATTTTAACAGAGGTCCA
The DNA here is from genome assembly GCF_024139225.1 of Suncus etruscus. Taxonomy (NCBI): domain Eukaryota; kingdom Metazoa; phylum Chordata; class Mammalia; order Eulipotyphla; family Soricidae; genus Suncus; species Suncus etruscus. The sequence goes on along the minus strand of NC_064861.1, from coordinate 63,924,984 downwards.
TTCTCATATTATTAAAATGGGCAAAACTCATAGAGGGAGGGTATCCAAGATATGAGTTGGTAAACCAGTTTCATGGGAGAAAAATCATTACATTATGACAGATACAATAGTGTTATTCTTGTATTATGCTAAAATGAATATGCTTATGAATAATAGGACAAGTAGATATTTTCAAAAATATGGAGCTAGAGACCAGAGAGATAGTACAGCAGGCAGGACATTTACCTTGCATGCGGCTAACCTGAATTCAATCTCCAGCATCCTATATGATCCCTTGAGTTCACCAAGAATGAACCCTGGGTACAGAGTCAGGAGTATCCCCTGAGCACCACTTGATGTAACCTAAAACAAAAAAATAATTAAAAAATAAGGAACTGGGGCCCGGAGAGATAGCACAGCGGCGTTTACCTTGCAAGCAGCTGATCCAGGACCAAAGGTGGTTGGTTCGAATCCCGGTGTCCCATATGGTCCCCCGTGCCTGCCAGGAGCTATTTCTGAGCAGACAGCAAGGAGTAACCCCTGAGCACTGCCGGGTGTGGCCTGAAAACCAAAAAAAAGAAAAGAAAAAAAAAAAGAAACTACTGGGGCCAGAGAGATAGCATGGAGGTAGGAGGTTTGCCTTGCATGCAGAGGGATGGTGGTTCAAGTCCTGGCATCCCCTATGGTTCCCCCACCCTACCTGCAAGGAGCGATTTCTGGGCATGGAGCCGAGAGTGGCCCCTGCGTACTGCCTGGTGTGACCCAAAAACAAAAAAATAAATAAAAAATAAGGAACTATCAAGGTGTTTAAATAAAGATATTAATAATAATAAAAAATAAGGAACTACTATATATGTGCTACTATCTATGAATGTATATTTCACATATATAAGGGTATCTAGACCACAATTTTTATATTTTTAAAATATGTATTTCTTTTTTTTTTTTTTTTTTTTGGTTTTTGGGCCACACCCGTTTGACGCTCAGGGGTTACTCCTGGCTATGTGCTCAGAAATCGCCCCTGGCTTGGGGGGACCATATGGGACACCGGGGGATCGAACCACGGTCCGTTCCTTGGCTGGCGCTTGTAAGGCAGACACCTTACCTCTAGCGCCACCTTCCCGGCCCCAAAAATATGTATTTCATTTTTTGGGGTCATACCAGTGGTATTCAAGAAAGTATTCCTGGCCCTAGACTCAAAGGACCCCTTCCTGAAGTGCTCAGGCGATCATATGAGTGCCAGGGACTGAACAAAGACTGGCTATGTGCAATGCAAGTGGCTTAACCCTATAGTACCTCTTCAGCCCTTAAAAATGTTGGGTTTTTTTTTTTTGGGGGGGCCACACCCATTTGATGCTCAGGGGTTACTCCTGGCTAAGCGCTCAGAAATTGCCCCTGGCTTGGGGGGATCATATGGGACGCCAGGGGATTGAACCACGGTCCTTCCTTGGCTAGCCCTAGCAAGGCAGACACCTTACCTCTAGCGCCACCTCACCGGCCCCAAAAATGTTTTTAAATCAGTGTTCATAGTGAATACATATGTACTAGACTATTCTCAGAACTCACAAGAAAGGATGACTACAAGGGCAATTCCAGCTAACCAGTAAAAATATCCTGCTTCTCCTTCTAAAAAACAAGCACAAAATTAACATTTTGAAGAAGTATCTTTCTCACAAATGTTTCCATTTTAATTGGGACTATATTTATAAGGCAATGAGCACATCAACACAGACATAGCAATATCAAATATATATGGTTGGAAAATGAGTACATTCATAAATGACACACTTGTTCTCAACCTCCACAAGTTTCAGGAAAAAAAATTTTTTTTATTATTTTTTTTTTTTAGGGAAAAATTTCTAAGTACAAAGTAATATCCTGCCATCATTGATCGTTTTAGTCATGTGTTTCATTTCTAAGAACTACTAAATATCCACTGGATGTTTGAATGCTCTTAGAATTCCAATTCTTCCCAAGGATAACTCAGGAGGTTGAACTGGAATGTAGCTCAAGTAGTAGAACACAGACCTAGTATGTGTAAGCTCTTGAGTTTGATCCCAATACTTCATTATTCCGAGTACCACTGGGAATGGCCCCCTAAAAATATTCTGGATTATTCCTGGCATAGAGTTATAGAGTCCACAGTAATAGGGTACTCACGTTTGCTTTTTGATATACGTTAGGCATTTTTTTAAGATGTTAAGGGACCAGGGCAGTGGGTAGGGTGTTGTCTTGTACACGGCCAGCCCAACTTTGATTCCCAGAATCCCATATGATCTCCCAAATAATTTAGGAATGACTTCTGAGTACAGAGCTAGGAGTAACAACTCCTAAGTATTGCCAGATGAGACTTCAATACCAATAATAACAACAATTAAAAAATTATTACTACTTTAAAAATAAAGAAGCTTAATATTTCATGATGCCAAGACCCAATCAGGCAAGGATCTTTAGTGAGGTCCTAGATGTTATGAAGTCTTTCATGATTTCATCTATAAAGGTCAGGCCAAGGTCAAAAGGAAATGCTTTATCTATTGCACCAGCAGAGGGCGCATTTCCTAGCTCACTATGACTACTCCAACCACCAATCCAAAGTGTTGTATCAACTACACAGAGAACCCTTCAGGATACAGCTGGTCCTTGGATAACATCATTTCCTTCAGTGTCATTTCATTGCAACATAGATGAGGGAGGGAGGGAAAAAAAATCTAGCTAGTGTTGCATCAGACAACAATATTGGAAGACCTGGTTTAATTATCTATGGTTTTCCTTCAAGTTTCCTTTTCCAAGAAATTATAGAGATTTAAGTTCTCAATACTGTCTCCCCAGCCCTTCAGAGAAACCCCAATTTAGTTAGGAATATGAACACAGGGACTGAACTCTGGGGTCAAAACATAAAAAAGACCACAAGTGTGAGAAGCTGTGAGAAGGGAGAGTGCCAGGAGGACTGGACTCATCTGAGGTTGCTGGAAGAGGGAGATTCCTTCATCTTTGCAGTCCTTATGTGATTCAGACAAGCCCACGTAGTGAACAAGATGCCCCCATTTTCTCTCCTCCTTCTCTCTGCCTGTGCAGACCTTTCTATTCCCCATCAGTGTCTCTGCTCTTCAATGAGCTCAGATTAGATGCTGCTAAAGGCAATTAGAATCAAAACTCTGAACACAAGCCATTTGGTGTTAGCGGTAGAGTGGAGTGGTGGAATGGGTGTGGACTCCTGGGCACAAGAGGTAGAAATGAGCCAGAAGTAAAGAAGTAGGAGGCATGGCTGGCTAGGAGCTGACAGTCTAGGAATTCTGAGTTTTCTATTAAAAACTAGACAATTCGGGCCCGGAGAGATAGCACAGCAGTGTTTGCCTTGCAAGCATAAGATCCAGGACCTAAGGTGGTTGGTTCGAATCCTGGTGTCCCATATGGTCCCCTGTGCCTGCTAGGAGCTATTTCTGAGCAGACAGACAGGAGTAACCCCTGAGCACTGCCCGGTGTGGCCCAAAAACAAAACAAAACAAAACAAAAAACAAAACTAGACAATTCGGGGTTGGAGAGATAGCACAGCAATAGGATGTTTGCCTTAAAGCGGCTGACCCAGGACCCAGGGTGGTTCAAATCCCGGCTTCCCATATGGTCCCCTGAGCCTGCCAGGAGTAATTTCTGAACGTAGAGCCAGGAGTAACCCCTTAGTGCTGCTGGGTGGGACCAAAGTAAATAAATAAATAAATAATAAAAAGTATTAAAAAAACTAGACAATTCTTCAATGAAGAAGTGTGTTAAGGGCTGGAGTGATAGCACAGTGGGTAGGGATTTGTCTTACCCTTAGCATCCTTAGCATCCCATATGGTCCCCCAAGCCTGTCTGGGTGCTGAACCAAGAGTTACCCCCTGCCAGATGTGGCCCAAAAATAAACAAAAGGTGTTTAATTAGGGAGTTATAGATAGGAAGAAATATGCATAGCAAATACATAAAAAGTACATAAAAATAATCAGATATCCACTTAAAAAAAAAACTCACTGGAGCTGGGGAGATGGCTCAAAGGATTGGAGCATATGAGAGCCTGAGGCTCAATCCTTCACATACACAGACTCCTAAGCACAGCTGAGAATGGCCCAAACAAAATCTCTTTCAACAAAAGCTAAAATATTGTCTTAAGGGGCCGGGCGGTGGCGCTGGAGGTAAGGTGCCTGCCTTGCCTGCGCTAGCCTAGGACGGACCACGGTTTGATCCCCCGGCGTCCCATATGGTCCCCTGAGAAGCCAGGAGCAACTTCTGAGCGCATAGCCAGGAGTAACCCCTGAGCATCACAGGGTGTGGCCCAAAAACCAAAAAAAATAAAAATAAAAAATATTGTCTTAAGGGTGAAGATTCTGGGGCCAGAACAATAGTAGTGATTTCGTGCTTGCGTTGTATAAGGCTGACCCAGTTCAATCCTCAGCATTCCACATGGTCCCCTAATCTCCTCCAGGAGTAATTCCTGAGTGTAGAGCGAAGAGTTATCTCTGAGCATCTCCAAGTGTGCTCCTCCTCCCCCCCCCCCTAAAAAAAGATGACTCTTTTTTTTTTTTTTTGGTTTTTGGACCATACCCAGTGACGCTCAGGGGTTTCTCCTGGCTATGTGCTCAGAAATCGCTCCTGGCTTGGGGTAACATATCGGACACCAGGGATCAAACCCAAGTTCATCCTGGATCACATGCAAGGCAAATGCCCTACCGTTGTATTATCTCTCTGGCCCCCAGGAATGACTCTTAAATCTCATGATTTACAGACTTCTCAACTAATATGCATTCCAGGTTAGAAGCCAGGTTCTCTTGAAGGCAAGTTCACCTAGGGGTTAGTGTTGTACTGAGGTTTATAAGCTGCCTGCTTCTCCAGGGGATCTATTTTTTCTCTTTCTATTAGGAACTTTCAAGGCAGCAGTTCTCAACCCATAACCATACACCAAATGTGTCATCTGACCCTCTCTTCACTTGAAAGATGCCTTCTTGGCTCCTTGGCATCCACTGTCTGATGTCATCTACTGCCAGTCCTTTCTTCCCTTTCACAACCTTCACAATCACAGATAATGGTGAGTTTGTCAAGTTTGGATCTGATATTTGTACAATTTTTTTTTGGGGGGGGGGCTTTACTTCGTTTTGGAGTGAGGAGCCAAACCCCACAATGCTCAGGACTTACTCCTGGTTCTGTATTCAGTGTGATATGCAATGGACCATATGTGGTACCAGGGATCAAAGTGGGGTCACTGCAGTTTATGTGCTCTCTGGCCCTTGGTTTTACAAATTCAGGTTCTGAATGACAGGGAATACAATGGGGATATTATGCCCATCTAAATGCATCATTCCAAGGGTAACTGATACATTGCTGGCTATTCCTTCTGGAGGCACTTAAATCTGTTTCCTATCTCCAAAGGCTCCTGTGTGTGTGTGTGTGTGTGTGTGTGTGTGTGTGTGTGTGTGTGTGTGTTTACCAACTGACATGTACCCTCTCATTGACTTTGTTTTTGAGGACTTCTTCTATTTTATTCCTTATTCTCATTATTATGTGGCTTTTTTCCCACCCTCCCTATTATGTGGCTTTTGAAAAGGGGCAGAGATAAATGATTTCCTTCAAACTATTGCTCAATCAAAACCCTCTCCTGGGGCTGGAGCGGTGGTGCAGCAGTAGGGCATTTGTCTTACACACAGCTGACCCAGGACAGACCATGGTTCGATCCCCCAGCGTCCCATATAGACCCCATGCCAGGAATGATTTTTGAGCACATAGCCAGGAATAACCCCTGAGCGTCACCAGTGTGGCCCAAAAATCAAAACTCCCCTCTCCTGTTAGACAAAAACAAAGTATCAAGTATAAAATTCTATGGACCATGGGGCCAGAGAGATAACATAGAGGTAGAGCATTTGCTTTGCATGCAGAAGGACAGTGGTTCGAATCCCGGCATCCCATATGGTCTCCTGAACCTGCCAGGAGCGATCTCTGAGTGTAGAGCTAGGAGTAACCCCTGAGTGCTGCCGGGTGTGACCCAAAACAAATCAAGAAAATTATATGGACCAGTCTCCCAAGTATAAAATTCTATGGACCAGTCTCCCACACAGAATTCCAAATAACTAATGTACACAGTCCACCTTCATGAATGTAAAGCATAGGTTCCCCAATCCAGCTCACTCCCAAAATTATCTGGCCATTCCTTAAGTGTATAGAACCTCAGTTCAATATGAAGGAATAATATGGCAAGTTCCTTCCAAACAGTACTCTACAGTGGGGAAACTCATTCATATGATGATGAAGGCCAGCATCATCATTCATAAACCATGTCAGTGGCATGTGTGCTTGAGATGAAATAATTAAAAAAAAATAAAGAGAATATAGGCGTAAGGCATCTGCCTTGCACATGACTGATCCTGGTTCAATCCCCAGGCACTACATTTGATCTCCTGAGCCCCATAAGGAATCATCCCTAAGCAGAGTCAGGAGTTAGCCTTGTGCTCCCACAGGGCTATAATTTTTTCTTCCCTCAAGCCCAAATCTGCCTCATCATAAGAAATATCAAATTCCACAGCAGGCATCCCTCAGTGGACCTGACAAGTACTCAAATTGTCAAAATCAAGAACGAGATTTCAAGAAACTGATAGGAAAAAAGGAGCCTTGCAAGATACAGTGACTAAATGTACTGAAATGTCCTGGATGACATCCTGGGGGCATTAGGTAGAAGTAGGAATGACAAAAGCCTCAACTATTCTAGCAGTATATCAATATGGGTTCAATTACGGTATGATAATATAAGAGGTTAACCATAGAGAAAAAGAGTACCTAGTTCATGAAAACTCAATCCTTTCTGTAAGTTAAATGCTGTTTCAAATAAGTTTTCTTAAAATATATGTTTTGGAATTATATCCAGCAGTACTCAGGGGTCACTCCGGACAGTCTCAGGGAACCTTATGGAGTACAGAGATCGAACCCGAGGTGAACACATGCAAGACAAATGCCCTACCTATTGTACTATATCTCCGGCCCCTACCTAAATATTTCAGGGCCAGACCAACGCAGCAGACCCAGGTTCGATCCCTAGCATCCCATATATGGTCTCCCAAGCACTGCCAGCAGTGATTCCTGAGTTTAGAGCCAGGAGTAAGCCCTGAAGATCACTGGGTATGGCTCAAAACAAAACAAAAATTCTTTGAGGCCAACAAAGGCTGGCAGTTGCATCTATATTACTAAGAAACAGGACTCTTGTCAGCAGGCAGATGTGAATGGGGCAACATGAGCCTTTATTTTAAATTTGAGTTGGGAGTCCTACCTTGCCACAGGATAGCTATGGTGATAGTCCAGACCCAGCTGAAAATCACAATAAATCTGCTGAGCACCCCCGCGATGGTCTGGCATAATGTAGGGATCTTGGATGAGGCAGACAACATGATACTATCTGTTCAACTATATTCACATTTCTGGAAATGAATTTCTATTATGTGCTTGGACAGAGACTAATGCAGCCACCCTGAATTCGTTCATCTTCTGAGTTCTAATCCAAGTTCCCCAGGAGGTCAGGCAATCTAGCTGGCTTTCAAAATTCTTAAGTACCCATTCATAATTGATTCAGAACAATTTCCCTTATTGAAGTCTGCAGAATTTGTTATCCAATGGCTACAATGACTAATCTTAGTGTTTATCTTTTGAAAGTGAGGAATATTTTTTTCTTTCCAATAATACCTAGATGGCACAGAATAAAATAAATGTCTGCCCTGTGGGAGAGGTAGAAAGAAGCCTCATAAAGGACATTGCTAAGACAAGTATTTTAAGAAAAGAAAACAGAGGATTTAGTAGGTAGCTATGTGTCAAAAACCAATTGGAATCACTAAAGACAAAAGTAAACTATTGACTCATCCATGGAAGATTGAGATAGAATCTAGCCTTCAACCAAAAGCCAATAGTGATGTTTGAACAGGCACCAGTTTCCATGGACACACCAGATTAAAAAGTAATCAGCTTTAGCTCATCCAAATACTTCATAGAACAGCTCATCGCGTACATTTTTGTGGAATACTTTAAAACAAAAGTGTGCGCAGCTGAGGTGTTATCTTGTCATTGATTAAAACATGAGGCTTCAAAGAAGTCCAAGGTAGGAAGAAAGAACTAAGAAAAATAGCAACAGAAATGTTCAAGGATCCAAAAAAACAAAGAACTAAGAAAAATAGCAACAGAAATGTTCAAGGATCCAAAAAAGGGAGAGGGATCAGACCTGTTGTAAAGTTTGTTTTCCTGTGTTCACCTTCTCCCCTTTTTTCTCCTAAATAGATTTATTTTATTCTCCTAAATAGATTTATTTTTGGTGTGAACACGTGTGCAAAGATTCACTTTTTTCCTGTAGATATCCTATTGTTTTGGAAAGTAATGCATCTCCACTTATTACAAATGTAAATGAGGAAGGTAGAGGAAATGGTCCCCAATGCCTTTTTTTTTTAGTTTTTGGGGCCACACCCAGTGATGCTCACAGGTTACTCCTGGCTATCCACTCAGGAATAGCTCCTGACTTGGGGGACCATATGGGACGCTGGGAGATTGAATCTTGGTCCATCTTAGGTTAGTATGTGCAAGGCAAACACCCTACCACCCTGCATCACTGCTCAGGCCCCCCCCCTTTTTAAGTAAAATTCAAGCACCTGGAGTTTTGGGGGGTTTTTTTGTTTGTTTTTTTTTTTTTTTACGGTTCTATGTGGTTCAAAATTGGCACCAATGTTTGAGTCAGAGATGGGAAACAGGGGCAAACAATGGGCAACTGCTTTGAGGCTGGCACCAAGGGTCAAAACTGCCATGTCACCCTGTAACAAACAGCATTTGTCTTTGTGCCTCTCCTACAAACTGGAATCTTCTCATGACACAAGTTTGAAAGCAGGAAAATGATTTTTCAAATCCTATACCTTGTGACATGAAGTACACTTTCAATTTACAAAATTCTGAAAAGATGAAGGTTAAACCTACTGACTAAAAAAACCTTCAAAACCATGTGTAGGTGCCAGAGATAGTACAGTGGGTTTAGGAGTTTGCCTTGTACATGGTCAATCAGGTTCAATCTTCAGCAACACATCTGGTTCTATGAGCCCTGCCAGGAGTGATCTCTGAGTACACATCCTAAGTACCACTGTATGTGGCCCCCAAACACACATACACATACACACACAGAGAGAGCTAGCCACATAATAGCAGATTAAATCTTTTTTTGGGGGCCCGGAGAGATAGCTCAGCGGTGTTTGCCTTGCAAGCAGCCGATCCAGGACCAAAGGTGGTTGGTTCGAATCCCGGTGTCCCATATAGTCCCCCGTGCCTGCCAGGAGCTATTTCTGAGCAGTCAGCCAGGAGTAACCCCTGAGCACCGCCGGGTGTGGCCCAAAAACCAAAAAAAAAAAAATCTTTTTTTGGGGGGGGCACACCTGACAGTGCTCAGGGGTTTCTCCTGGCTATCTACAGAAATACCTCCTGACAGACATGGGGACCATATGGGATGCCGGGATTCGAACCAACCACCGTAGGTCCCAGATCGGCTGCTTGCAAGGCAAACACTGCTGTGCTACCTCTCCGGCCCCAGGTTAAATCTTAACTATGATCCTAGACTAAATGAAGTAAGGCAAGAACTTTTCACTGGTGGATTTCACTCAAGGATTTCCTTCCTCAACTCTTTTTTTATAGGTGGTGTTTTACTCAAAGGTATTTGGCTCTAAATTCTCATTAGCAGACTTCAAGAATTATTTTGCAAGGACCATTTTAAAATAAGTTATTTCTATGTAGAGATGCAATGGTTCTCGTCAACAGCTAAAACTAAAGGACTCCCAAAGCCAGTAGCTTTATTTGGGGGGGGGGGGGGTTCAGCCACACCTGATGACACTCCTGGCTATGTGCTCAGAAATCGCTCCTGGCTTGGGGGACCATATGGGACTCTAGGGGACCGAACTGCGGTCCATCCTAGGCTAGTGCTGGCAAGGAAGACATTTTACCACTCCATGCCACCGCTCTGGCCCACAGTAGCTATTTATTTTAATATCTACTAATTTTAATGACATTATTAGGAAGACCAAATATTCAACTTCATTATTTACATAGGACCACAAAAGTATGGGCATATTTACTTTGGTACAGTGAGAATGGTCTTTACTATATGGAAACCACCAATACAGTGGAAACTGAGTTCGAGAACTAGATTTGGGTTTAATTTCTAACCCACCCTCTAAGCTAAATGGAATCAGAAGTTTCTGAACTACAGGAAGACGTTAGCTTGCTCCATCTACTATGTGGGGATAAGATACTATGTGGGGATAAGAATCAGAAATTTTACAAACTATCAGAGATGGAGTGTGCATGCCATGGGTGCAACATGAACACTAGAATTACATCTGTAACCTCCTATTTCATCTGAAAATAGCTCGAATCACTCTTGAATGCTTCGTGAAAGGTGTGTGTGTATGATTAAACTAAATGCCCCTTAAAAAAAAGACTATAGATGGGGCCGGAGAGATAGCACAGCGGTAGGGCGTTTGCCTTGCAAGCAGCCGATCCAGGACCCAAGGTGGTTGGTTCGAATCCCAGTGTCCCATATGGTCCCCCGTGCCTGCCAGGAGCTATTTCTGAGCAGACAGCCAGGAGTAACCCCTGAGCACTGCCGGGTGGGTGTGGCCCAAAAACCAAAAAAAAAAGAAAAAGAGTACAAGATTATCAATCAGTACCTAAGTGGGTACAGCAGGTAGGGAGTAGGCCTTGCATGAGTTCGATCTTCAGAATCTCATAAGGTTCCCCCAAACCTGCCAGGAGTAATTTCTGAATGCAGAGCTTTGAATAACCCCTGAGTGCCACCGGGTGTGGCTCAAACCCTCTCCCTCAAAAAACAGTACAGGGTTATTGGGACCTGAAGTGGTACAGCAGGAAGGTACTTACCGTGCATGCTGCCAATCTGGGTTTGATCCTGGCACCATATGGTCACCTGCCAGGTGTGATCCCTGAGCACAGAGCCATAAACCTTGAACACACAGCTGGGTATACTCCAAAAACAAAGACAACAACCAAAAAAGGTACAGAGATATAAACTATTCTGATTCAAGATTAAACTGCTGCTAGGAACAAGAATGGGGTTTTGGTTAGTAATAAGAATGATGTTCTTATTTTTGGTTAGTATCCTCAACTCATGATAATTAAAGAACAAAGTCTCAAAGACCAATTTCTCCTATAGACTGTTAAGATAGGGCCCGGAGAGATAGCACAGCGGTGTTTGCCTTGCAAGCAGCCAATCCAGGACCCAAGGTGGTTGGTTCGAATCCCGGTGTCCATATGGTCCCCCGTGCCTGCCAGGAGCTATTTCTGAGCAGACTGCCAGGAGTAACCCCTGAGTACCGCCGGGTGGGTGTGGCCCAAAAACCAAAAAAAAAAAAAATACTGTTAAGATAACTACTGGTGAAAAAAAAAAAGATAACTACTAGTGGGGACGAAGAGATAGCATGGAGGTAAGGCATTTGGCTTGCATGCAGGACAGTGGTTCGAATCCCAGCATCCCATATGGTCCCCCCAGCCTGCCAGGAGCAATTTTCTGAGTGTAGAGCCAGGAGGAACCTCTGAGCGCTGCTGGGTGTGACCCAAAAACCAAAAAAAAGAAAAGAAAAGAAAAAAGACAACTACTGGTATACTGTAAAGGAAACTATAAGATGATTTACTTCACCTTTTATTAACCGTCACTGTAACTTAAATCTCAGTGTCTGATGCTCCCCGCTTTAGCTATTTCTAAGAAAACAACCATATCAGAGAAATGACACCATGCACTGCCTTCTCTTTCTCCAATAGTTTCAGTAAAACTCCCAATGTGCTGACCTGGCTTCCACTTTACACTACCCAATAACAGCAAAGCATTGATTTTTTTTTTTTTTTTGCATCTCATAATTATCAAATGAGCAACTCATTTCAAGGAAGAAGCTGTAGTGAGAATTTTGACAAACTGCAGAAATGTTAGCAGAGACCCGGTGCCCATCATGCCTCTGGGCCTCTCCATGAAGAACCCAAGAGGGTTTCAGAGCCAACACTTGGACTTTAAAACAAAAAATTTAAAACAAAGCAAAACAAAACAAAATAAAACAAAACAAAACATGACAACTAGGGGCCGGCGAGGTGGCGCTAGAGGTAAGGTGTCTGCCTTGCAAGCACTAGCCAAGGAAAAGATCCCGACCACGGTTCTACCGCGGTTCGATCCCATGGCATCCCATATGGTCCCCCCAAGCCAGGGGCAATTTCTGAGCACTTAGCCAGGAGTAACCCCTGAGCATCAAATGGGTGTGGCCTGAAAAACCAAAAAAAAAAAACCCAAAAAAAAACAAACATGACAACTGTAGTCAGAGCAAGAAAAGGAAAACAGTATCTTTATTGTGTGTAGTTTTAACAAATATTCGCTGTGTGCTACATTCCAGCAGAGACAAAGATCTTTGTTCAAAATATGCTGAAATAAAATAGGTAAACAAATTCTATTATTGAATACACAAAAGGAATGTCAATGTTAACTTGTCCAGAGTGGAGGGTAAGTAGAAAGAAAGGAAATGAAATAATCATCATAATGATTGGCCAAGCAGCCAAGGCAGAACTCAGGTGTGGGCAAAGGGCAGCTCTCAAATCTGGAGTAGAAGTGATGTGAGGACGGGTGACTTGATTACCTCTGCTTCTTAGAACCTCCGCTCGGAAGTCACCCCCATAAATTCCAAACTGGGCCCTCACTGCACAACAGCCAAATGTGACTAAACTCGGCTTTACTTCTGTGATAGTTGGCAACAGAGGTCATGTTCTTTTATTTTTGTAAATCAATTTTCTTGTTGAGACAAGACATGTCTGAATCCATTTCTCCCGGGGAAGGAAGTAGCGAACATTAATGTTTTGCATTTCACTTTCCTAAGATGGAATTTAATCTGATAGATATATATCACTTGAGATTTTAAGCATGAGATCCCATTAAGTAATGATATGCCTGGCTCGAAAAAAGCATTTCTCATTGCTCCACCTCAGAACGAAATGAGTCTAAATACAACAATGCTTTCATTTCACAACAGCTAACAGACCCCAAAAATTCTTCTGGGGCTCCAATGAGAGGTTCCAGTGAATTTTTTTTGTTGCTACTTAAGAACTTAACAGAATAAAATACTGTCCCTCCCCCCATTGCTTTAAAAATATAGAAATCATTAACAAATCAAAAAACCTAAGCCCAAGCCTCCCTCAAAACAAAAACAGTTTTCAAGGAGGGGAGGTTGGACACAGATACTCAGCTTTGGGGGCCCAACTGTCTGTCCTCTCGCCTTCGGAGAACTCAGTCCCTGGAGGCAGCAGTCATCCTTCTCAGGAATCAACAAGCCAACACCCCCGACAACAGTTCCGGGGTCCTAGGTGGCCCATAGAATTCGCTTCTCCAGCTCTCTTGTGGGACTTTCAAGACCTCCCTGTGTGGAGAGGGTCTTATGGATTTGAGCACACCTCATTGGGAAGGACTTTCTAAAACAAAAGCCCTTTTTGACAGATTCGGCTAACTGTATATTTTTATTGTTTCCCAAAACCTGTGCAAACTCTCCAATGAGCTCTACCTGGCTGTTTATGTACGCAATAAAGTCAGAGCAAATGCACCCACATGTGGTTTTTATTCTACAAAGTGCCATCACATTAGCAGTCATTCCAAAGTCCTGGACAGGGTTCACACGGGGTAGATACAAAGTCTGAAAATCTTTTCCTCTCACTCGAGTAAGAACAAGTCCAGATATAAACAGGAAAAGACAACCAACGTAAAATTTAAAAAACAGAGCTTTCACATTGGTGTTTACAATAAAAAATATCAAAAACACCAGTCTTGCTTGACTCAGTCTTTAATGTTTCTTATAAGCCAGATGATTTTCATCCATACAGAGGCTGCCAACAAACTTTTAATTGATCTAGGTTATCTTCTGGCTTCATTTTAGCTTGAATGTTCCTTTTTTAGCTCCTCAATGTGCCTTTGTTCATTATTTCTACCCCAAAGTAACCCCTTGTCATCACCATGCAACTTAATTTTTATAGCCATTTATTCAAGGTAAGCCTTTCCTATCTTCAGAGGAGAATTAAGTTATACCAGTGTTGTAAATAGTCAATAAAATGCCTGACAGTGGCATCTTGCAGTACATACAAAACATTTTCTAAAGATAAAAGTTTGCCTATACCCATACCCCTAGTATATAAAAAAAAGTCAGACCCAAACCCCCTAGTTATTCCAAAAGGTCATTATCCAAGAGAGAAAGTACAAGGTTTGAAGAATTATGAATCCACTCAATTAAAAAAATCACAGGAGACAAGGCCTGGGCTGAACTTTTTCTTAAATAGTGAGGGAGCGGGAGGCGCAAGCAGAGCCACACCCAGCCACATGTGACAGAGCTCAGAGACTGGAAATGCTCAAAGGGTGGGAGAAATGTCGTCAGAAACAGAAGTGACTAGAAAATAGGCACAACACTGTCTCCTCAGAAGCTTCCTCAGAAATAGACAAGTCAAAGATGTGAGAGAAATTCCTAAACCACAAAGAAACAGTAACATAGTTCTATAAAAATCACTTCCTCAATGAAACACTCATTCGAGGAAAAATTACCAGTTTGGTCTTTTTTTTATTCTCAATGGAAAACAAAACAAAATCACAAATTGGAATTGCCAGCAAGGTAATAGAAAACATTCTTGGCTACAATTGCGCACAATCTAACATTTTACTATATGAAAGTGGTAAACAGATCAAAGAGTCTACCTTGGATCAATTTTGAATCATTTTATAAAAGGTGGAACTAAAGTGAGGCAATAAACATAGAACATCAAAATTTTCTGGTAAAATTCCTCAGACGTAATTATAAATTTGCATTTGAACAAGAAAAGATGGCTGCAGGAGGGGGTGGAGGGTGAGAATATAATATAGCTCAGCGGTAGAACACAAATCAAATGTTCTATCCCTGATGCCACAAAGTAAGTGAAAAAGAGCGAGCAAGAGAGAGATGGGGGAAATCAATGGCTATAAACTGGTGTCATTTCTACATTCCTGTCCTAATGGTTTTCAATATTTTTCGGAAACATTACTATCAATTATCCTATCACACCAATCTATCCTCTCTCCCTTTCCCAAGAAATAAAAGGGAAGTCAATACTGTCTAGTGCCACTTGGGAATCTAACAGCCTGGAGTCAGCAGGAGGCCTGGCCTACCTGCTATACTCGCTTAGGAAGGAGGAGAGGATCACATGGAGGATCACATGAGGATCACAGGAAGGATCACAGAGAAGACCACATTTCTTTGTATTTTAATAAATATAAGCAAGAAACAAGGATCTTGGGCAGATGTGTTTAAATTCATAGTGGGCAAATTAAGAAACTAAACCCTTAATGATAAATAATAAAAATAAGCCAAAATTTTGTCCTATTTACTTGAAAGCGTCTGAGTGTGCTCCTCTTCCGGGAAGGACCACTCTGCAGTCTAAAGTTTTGGAAAGCATTTTTGCCACAGGACAGCGTGACTAAGACAAGGACTGAAATTAGGAAACTGAATTTTGAAAGGTAAAAGTGCCTGTGGAAACTTGGACATGGAAAGCTTGGGTAGGGGCAGAGAACGATGAGTGCAGCTGAGACATAGGACACAGCCCTGGCGTGTGGGGGGCCAGGATGTCTGGCCAACCCGCTAGGATCCAAAGAGACGAAGATAATGGGCAATAATGCAGCCTCCAACAAGTCTCTAGTTTTCACTCCCAAGCCGATTTGCTTTCCAGACTTCAACAAGGCCGCCTCAGGAAGATCTGCTTTCTGATGTGAAGTAACGGTACAGGAAACCTAAGAGAACAGCGCCTATGATGGGGAAGATCCAATATGACCAGTAACTAGAAGAGGGGGGGAAAAGCAATAAAATCATCAGCATTTTACCAATGATGGTTTTCTTTCAACATTCACATTTAAATATTTGTACATTCTTTTTTTTTTTTTTTTGGGTCACACCCGGCGGTACTCAGGGGTTACTCCTGGCTGTCTGCTCAGAAATAGCTCCTGGCAGGCATGGAGGACCATATGGGATACCGGGATTCAAACCAACAACCTTTGGTCCTTGCTGCTTGCAAGGCAAACGCCGCTGTGCTATCTCTCTGGGCCCAAATATTTGTACATTCAAAAAGAGTTAATTTACTTTGGTTCTTGCTTTATAATAGTTGGAGACAAAAGCAAGTATCTAGAATGGTGACAATATTAAGAAATAATTTTTAGGAACCGGAGAAATAGCACAACGGCAAGGTATTTGCCTTGCATGCAGCTGATCCAGAATGGCCGGTGGTTTGAATCCGGCATCCCATGTGGTCCCCTAGCATGCCAGGGCGATTTCTGAGCACAGAGTCAGGAATAACCCCTGAGTGCTGTCAGGTATGATCCAAAAAACAGAATAATAATAATAATTTTAAAAAGATTACAATAGTATCAATATAGAATACTTATATGCCTATATACAAATGTGTATATGTGCCTCTATATGATCACATATAATATGGGTTATGGGCTAGTTCTGAGTATATTATGAATAAAGTTTTCTTCTTTTATTTTTAAATTTGGAAGCAATATCATCTAATACAGCTACTGGCATCTGCTTCACATGTGGTTTGTTTGTTGAGGGGAGAACATGCTGGGCTGTGCTCAAGGCTGTCATGGCTCTGTGTTCTGGGATTATTCTGATTGGGCTCGAGAGACCACATGGGTTGCTGGGAATTGAACCAGGGTTGGCTGTGTGCTAGGCAAAAGCTTTGCCCACTGTCCTATCTCTCTGCCTTCTGTCTAGTGATTCTTAATCTGTTTTACATGTACCTAAGACTTTGGCAAATTTAAAACTCAGTTGTAAGCATTATTTATGTACTCCTGGTAGTGATTCTTTTTTAGTTTTTGGGTCACACCCGGCAGCACTCAGGGGTTACTCCTGGCTCTATGCTCAGAAATATCTCCTGGCAGGCTCAGGGGACCATATGGGATGCTGGGCTCCGAACCATTGACCTTCTGCATACAAGGCAAACGCCTTACCTCCATGCTATCTCTCCGGCCCCTCCTGGTTGTGATTCTTATTTGTTTCAAGTTTTTTTTTTTTATGTCACACCCAGTGATGCTCAGGGGTTACTCCTGGTTCTGCCCTAGGAATCACTCCTAGCAGTAAACAGGGGGCCATATGGGATGCTAGAGATCAATCCCAGGTCAGCTGCATGCAAGGCAAGTGCCTTACCTGCTCTGTAATGATTCTTACTCAACTATGTATACCTAAGACTATGGCAAGTTTGTAATTTATGTTTGCAAATTCTTTCCGATGTTTCTTTGTTTTGGGCCACACTCAGTGAAGCTAAGGAGTTATTCCTGGTTCTGTACACATGAATCACTCCTGGTGGTGCTCAGGGGACCATATGGGATGCCAGGGATCAAGCCTAGTTTGGCTGCATAAAAGGCAAGAGCCCTACTCAGACCCCATTTTCAAATTCTCTGTGGAGAACCTGGCTGCAGCATTTCAGTCCTTAAAGTTAAAGGAAGAGAATTTACTAATTTACTATTAGTTTCTTGTAAGTATATGTTCTTAATACTCTGTCCATTTCAAACTAAAAAAAATTTTTGTTTGTTTGTTTTTGGGTGCCCTACCTCCATACTATCTCTCTGGCCCCTCATACTAAAAAATTTTAACAGTCTTGGGCCAGAGCGATAGCACAGCGGTAAAGGCGTGCCTTGCACGCAACCAACACAGGTTCGAATCCCAGCATCCCATAAGGTCCCCCGAGCCTGCCGGGGGTGATTTCTGAGCAGAAAGACAGGAGTAACCCCTGAGCGCCGACAGGGTTACTAAACAAATTTTTTAAGTCTTAGGACATGTTTCCCCTATATACACAAAACGCTTTAAGTCAGATAGAAGATAAAGGTACTCTTTGTAATCAATTTTTTCATACATAAAGGATTCCAATCTCTCAAGACAATTATAGGATGGCATATGTGTAACTTTCAGAATACATGTGTATTATTACTAAAACTGTAAGAAATGTATTATAAAACCATTGGAAAAATCTGATACCTAATATACTTGTAAGATTAATTATTTCTTGTGTAAAATATAAAAGAAACTCTTACCTTACAGAGCAGTCCTGGAGACAGGGTGAGATTAAGGAGGGCTGAGCTGCAGACCAGGGACTGAACTTCAAATCAGTCCCTTGTCTGTGCATCAAGTGTGGTTCCAATTTTTTTTTTTGGGGGGGCCACACCCGGTAATGCTCAGGGGTTACTCCTGGCTATGTGCTCAGAAGTTGCTCCTGGCTTGGGGGACCATATGGGACACCGGGGGATCGAACCGCGGTCCGTCCAAGGCTAGCGCAGGCAAGGCAGGCACCTTACCTTTAGCGCCACCGCCCGGCCCCAAGTGTGGTTCCAATTTACTTTCCAAAAAATACTTAAAAATTACTCAAGGATGGGGCCGGAGCGGTGGCACTAGAGCGAAGGTGTCTGCCTAGCAAGAGCTAGCCTAGGACAGACCTCAGTTCAATCCCCTAGTGTCCTATATGGTCCCCTAAGCCAGGAGCAATTTCTGAGCACATAGCCAGGAGTAACCCCTGAGCGTCACCGGGTATGGCCCAAAACAAACCAAAAAAATTACTAAGGTTGGGAGAGGAAAAAAATTACTCAAGGTGAGCTTTTTTTTGTTTTGTTTTGTTTTAGGGTCACACCTAGCCCTGCTCAGAGGTTAGTCCTAGTTCTGCGCTCAGAAATCGCCCCTAGCAGGATCAGGGGACCATATGGGATGACAGGAATCGAACCACTATCTCCTGGGTTGGCTGCGTAGAAGGCAAACACCCTACTGCTGTGCTGTCTCTCTGGCCCCTGAAAGTGAGCTTTTAAAGTTACTCAAAATGACTGAAATTAAAAATCAAATTTTCTAATGCTAAAGAACTGTTCCACTGACCAATAATTGTGGCCAAAATTTACTGTTACTCCTTTTTTTGGCCATGCTGGGATCAAACTTACAAGACTAGTGTTCTACCATTAAGCTACACCTACAGCCCTATACAGTATTCTTTTTTCTTTTCTTTTTTTTTTGTGTTTTTTTTTTTTTTGGTTTTTGGGCCACACCCGGTAACGCTCAGGGGTTACTCCTGGCTATGCGCTCAGAAGTCGCTCCTGGCTTGGGGGACCATATGGGACACCGGGGGATCGAACCGCGGTCCGTCCAAGGCTAGCGCAGGCAAGGCAGGCACCTTACCTCTTGCGCCACCGCCCGGCCCCTACAGTATTCTTTTTTTTTTTGGTTTTTTGGGCCACACCCGTTTGATGCTCAGGGGTTACTCCTGGCTAAGTGCTCAGAAATTGCCCTGGCTTGGGGGGACCATATGGGACGCCGGGGGATCAAACTGCGGTCCTGATCCTTGGCTAGCTGATCCTTGGCTAGCGCTTGCAAGGCAGACACCTTACCTCTAGTGCCACCTCGCCGGCCCCCTTATACAGTATTCTTAAGTTACATCATGTATGTAAATGTATGAGGGAAATCTTTATGAAAGAAACCTTGTGAAGAACTTGACATAGAGCAGAATTCAAAGGGATACTAACCTTTGGCATGGATCTTTTTTGGAAGGTTCCTGAAGAAGCATGTCAAAAAAATAACAAAAACAAAGATAATTAACAGAATATAAATCTTTTAGTGCATTCTTATAAATTCTATAGCTATCAACAGAACATAAATTTTCCATGCATTTTGATGTTTGTGATTTTGGATGTGAAAGGTAAACTGGGAATTCTATTTCTGATTATATACTGGTTTTCCCTAGTTTAAAAAAAATCACTGAGGAAAGCACAGAGAAATTACTCTAAACTTTTGTAGATATATAAAATGCTTCTAATACTAACTATTAAAATGCACTAAATTACAATCACAATGATATACCTGGTTCCACTGGGCCTGCCACTGCAGTTGCTAAGAATGCAATTTCTGACATTTTTAAAATTCTTTTTTGGGTCATATGTAGAAGTGCTCAGGAAACCATACAGGGTGCGGGGAAACCCAGCTTGGCCGCATGCAAGGCAAGTGCCCTATCCACTATGACTCCAGAGACACACATTTAAAAATGTTAACTGTGAAGTGCTCTACAGTACACAGATGACTGTTTTGTGGCTACTACAAATGAACTGGTTTAATCTCTGAAATCATAGTTATTACGATTAGAGATCTTACTTTACAATAAAAGGGAATGAAAGATAAGAAAAAATACCAAAATAACTTTAAAGCAAAACCTCGGCAATGAGACATAATGCAATAGTATGTTACAACATGATAAACCTGGAAAATATTATACTAAGCCAAAGAAGTCAGATACAAAATAGCTCATATTATCTAATAAATTTCTTCATACTAGCTATTCAGAATAGGCAAACCTATAGAGGTAGAATAAAGATTTGTGGTTTCCTAGTTCTCAGAAGCAAGTAGGGAACGAAGAGAAAGACCTACTGTGTATGTTTTTCATTCTGGAATGCTCCAAAATGTGCACCATATTTTCCGGGGTATAAGATGACTTTTGAAACAAAAAAAAAAGTCAACTGAAAATCGGGGGTCATATGTACTCGCATATACGCCAAGTATATTCCAAAAAATGTTTCAATATGCCGCTAAACGAAACAAACAAACAAAATCAGGCCGCAGAGTTTCCAAATCTCTTTCTTGGAGGCTCCCAAACAGTACTCAGGAGATCTGGGGGGCCACTTCTGGCAAAACCCAGCTAACCGTATTGGTGGTTCAGTGCTAGGGTTCGAGGATGTGGTGGTGTTTGGTTCATGTAGTGGGGGAGATTAACTGACGCCACCAGGGAATTGCCAGAAAAGGTGCCTATGATAAGGGACCAATCACTGCAAGGCTGCTCGGACCGCCTCTCTAACAGCCAATCCAAGCAGGCTTTTGATGCATGCAAATTAGACAACGTTCTGGACCCGAATCTACACTGTCAAAAGCCTGCTCAGATTGGCCAGAGTCAGAGAGGAAGTCTATTACATTATAGCCTTTGAACCTTTGCTTGTTGTGATTGGCTCACTGTGGTACATACAGTTGCAGCACAGGAACGTTCTGTCTCAACAGCGAATATAGGCCTAAACCTATGTTTTAACTGCAAATTTAGGGGGTCACCTTATACGCCGAAAAATACGGTAAATGTGCAGTGCTAGGGATCAAACCCAGTGCTGCAGCATGCAAACCTATGCTCCATTTGTGCCCTCCCATTATTAAACATTTTATCCAATCAAGTAAATAAGAAATAATTACAGATTTAGTTAACTAACTGTAAAGAACAAAGAACCTGTTAACTTACTGCCAGAGTACAACGACCCATTCACTAGTGGAAGTATGCGAGGGTGTGAACACCGAAGTTGCACTACTGTAACCCTTGTTTTCTTTTTTGGTTTTCGGGTCACACCTGGCAGCGCTCAGGGGCTACTCCTGGCTCCACGCTCAGAAATCACCCCTGGCAGGCATGGGGGACCATATGGGATGCCAGGATTCGAACCACTGTCCTTCTGGACACAAGGCAAACGCCTTACCACCAGGCTATCTCTCGGGCCCCGTAACCCTTGTTTTCAATCAGCTCCAAGAAATCCCAGAAACCCTACATACTGGCCTAAATACTTCAGAGAAGAACATGAAATGAGTCTTAATTTCATAAATTCCAAAAAAAAAAAATTACCATGCAAAAGAATGCATGCCAGGTCTCAAAGACATTAGCCTAACACAGGCAAATTAAATGCCTAAGTAAAAATTTGAGAATGACATTAACACACTATCATACTGTAAAGCCCTTTATAAAATTATCTGGAACATTTCTGCCAGAAGAGTTAAGAATCAGGCTAATTAAAATAAAATGTGCTGCAGGCAAATCTTTGAAAAATTCATTAAGTAGTTACAGATTGGAAGATAGAAGTGCTTGTGGATGTGTATATGAAATTAATTAAAAATTTGTCTTTTGAAAAGTTCCACTAGGGACTGGTGTGATAGTACAGCAGGTAAGGTGCTTGTCTTAAATGCGGCCAACTAGAGTTCAATCCCTGGTATCCAATAAGGACCCCTAAGCCTGCCAGGAGTGAGTTCTGAGAGCAGAGACAGAAGTATCCCGAGTGCTCCTGGGTGTGGCGACCCCAAAAAAGACTACAATATTTTAAAAAATTGGGGCTGGAGAGATAGCAGGGAAGTAGGGTGTTTGCCTTGCTTGCAGAAGGATGGTGGTTCGAATCCCAGCATCCCATATAGTCCCAAGACTGCCAGGAGCGATTATTGAGTGTAGAGCCAGGAGTAACCCCTGAGTGCTGCCAGATGTGACCAAAAAAAAAATTTTTTTTTTAAATCAACCTTAGTATGCAAAACATGTCATCATTTTTAAAAAGCAGCACGGTAACAATATAGACTGGGTTTTGTCATCAAACCTTGGAGGCAAAAGGCCAATTCGTCTAACACTGGAGGCCTGAAAAGAGTGTGTTTCCTAGTAAAAGCCTAGGAAATGCCAAACTACAATTATACAACAATTGTGCTTTTATTCAACAGCAATGAAAGAATTGTTGAAGGCTCTGCCCCTTCGTAGCCAACTTAACTGGCAACATTTGGAAAGAAGTCAAATAAGGTCTTTAATTTTACAAAATTGCAAAGAGAAAGGTTTGGGCACCAGGCTGGGTCACTGGGAGGGCACCTGCCTTGCAAGCTCAACACCACAGTCAGATTCCTTCGAACAGACCAACTCCAGCTTCTGTAATGGAAGCCGGGTACAACAAAGCATGTGATCTCAATAAGAACCAGGAGCAAATCAAAGCAGCATGCAAACTCTACAGCCACAGTGTGCACAAGTACAACAAAAGAGTGCGCTCTAGGGGAGCAGAGTGACCAAGACAGGACAGGGCCTGCTCTTCCAACCAAGGGACAGAGAAAAAACAAAGAGAGAAGGTGTGGAGAAAGAAAGAAAAGGAAAGGAGGAAAGAAAAAGAAAAGGGCTCCATTATTCCTTCACCCCACTCTTTAATTCCCTCTGCACTGTTCTCTCTCAGAGCCGTGCTAAATCTAATGGATGTTTATGTGAAATTCCTACCGTTTATAACTGGTTTTAATGTATTCTTTGGGTGTTCAGGCATATCTAACCTGGCATTCTCTCCTACACCGTAAGCTACATGCAAATCTTTTAGTTAAAAGAACAAGTACATAATCTTTGGCAGGGGAAGCCAAAATGGGAATGCTTTTATTTATGAGAGCAGATCAAATACAAAATTCTTCTAGGAAAAGTCTTACTGAGTAATTAATTATATACATGTTTATTTATTTTCCACAAGGAGTTTTGGATATACTTCCAAATAACCCAGTGGCTTTAAGTCTACAATGATTTTAGTTCAAAGTTAACTGTTGGGGCCGGCAAGGTGGCGCTAGAGGTAAGGTGTCTGCCTTGCAAGTGCTAGCCAAGGAAGGACTGCGGTTCGATCCCCCAGTGTCCCATATGGTCCCCCAAGCCAGGAGCAACTTCTGAGCGCATAGCCAGGAGTAACCCCTGAACGTTACCGGGTGTGGCCAAAAAAAAAAAAAAAAGAATTATTATTAGGACTCAATAAAATATACAGACAGTACAGACTATCTGCAACCTGAATAGTTAATAGAGTTACTAAAAGACTATATTATGAGATATATAAGGAGTTCATATTTTAACTCCTAAATTGCATGCCTGCTGTTCTAAGATTCCAAATACTTAAAATTAAAAGTGAGTTTTAGGGGCCAGAGCAGTGGCACAAGTGGTAGGGCATTTGCCTTGCACACACTAACCTAGGACGGATTGCAGTTCAATCCCCTAGTGTTCCTTATGGTCCCCCAATCCAGGAGCAATTGCTGAGTGCATAGCCAGGAGTAATCTCTCAGTGTCAACAAATGTGGCCCAAAAAGCAAAAAAACAAACAGAAGTAGTTTTGAGCACAGAGAAAGGAATAACCCCTAAAAACTACTGAATATGATAGTTTAAGAAGCTAGATATTTTACACTTTATTTGGAGAAGGTAGAAATGGAAAGGGCAAAAAAAAAAAAGTGAGGGGCCATCGAGATAGCATGGAGGTAATGTCTTTGCCTTCCACGAAGAAGGAAGGTGGTTCGAATTCCGACATTCCATATGGTCCACCTTGCCTGCCAGGGGCGATTTCTGAGTGTAGAGCCAGGAGTTACCCCTGAGCAATGCCGGGTGTGACCCAAAAACCAAAAAAAAAAAAAGAAATGGAAAGGGGGGACGGAGTGATAGCATAGCATGAGGCTGACCCAGGACACACCCAGGGTTGATCTCTGGCATTCCATATGGTGCTATGGTCCTTCCAGCCTGCCAGGAATGATTTCTGAGCACACCCCTGAGCACCGCTGGGTGTGACCCAAAAACAAACTTAAAAAAAAAAAAAAAGGGGGCCGGAGAGATAGCATGGAGGTAAGGCGTTTACCTTTCATGCAGAAGGTCATCGGTTCGAATCCCGGCATCCCATATGGTCCCCCGTGCCAGCCAGGAACAATTTCTGAGCACAGAGCCAGGAAAAACCCTGAGCACTGCCGGGTGTGACCCAAAAAACACAAAAAAAAAAAAAAAATTGAAAAGAGAATGTTTATTAAGGCCTAAGAAATAGGGCCCGGAGAGATAGCACAGCGGTGTTTGCCTTGCAAGCAGCCGATCCAGGACCAAAGGTGGTTGGTTTGAATCCCGGTGTCCCATATGGTCACCCGTGCCTGCCAGGAGCTATTTCTGAGCAGACAGCCAGGAGTAACCCCTGAGCACTGCCGGGTGCGGCCTAAAAACCAAAAAAGAAAAAAAAAAAAAAAGACCTAAGAAATACAAAAACTTGTTTTACACTAAAGAACTCATCTAAAAAGGATTTAACCTTGTTCTTCTGACACTGCTTTGCATAACACATAACTAGATTTCATTATAAAGGAGACCTTAACAAGATGTTAAGCTTTATAATTTTTCAATATGGAGCATTTTTTTCTTAAAGAATTATATTTTTCCTTTATATTCCAAACTTTTAGTTTAAGACACTATATTAGAAATTAAGACTCAGGGTTGGAAAGATAGCACAGCGGTTAGGCATTTGCCTTGCATGCGGCCAACACACGCTGGATCCCAGTTCGAATCCCGGCATCCCATCTGGTCCCCTGAGCCTGTCAGAAACGATTTCTGAGCAGAGAGCCCCTGAGCAATGCTGGGTGTGACACCCCCCCCCCAAAAAAAGGAAGAAAGAAATAAATTAAGATTCAAAGTAAAGGGGCCGGGGAGATAGCACGGGGGCAGGGGGTTTGCCTCGCAGGCAGAAGGTCGGTGGTTCGAATCCCGGCTTCCCATATGGTCCCCCATGCCTGCCAGGAGTGAATTCTGAGCATAGAGCCAGGAAGAACCCCTGAATGCCACTGGATGTGGCCCATAAACAACAAAAAAAAAAAATTCAAAGTAAGGAACAACTCAACAATGAGACAAAATTATTGGTAAACAGTGATCCTACTTATCATAAAGACTATCAGAGAAGTGACCTTTAAGTGCAAGTGAAAGATTGCTTCTAACATAAAGGAACTTACTGAATTTTTGTGACATTTTTTATTTTTATTTTGGGGCCACACTTGGTGGTGTTCAGGAATTACTCCTGGCTTTGCGCTCAGGAATTACTTATGGTGGGCTCAGGGGACCATACAGAATGCCAAGGATCAAACCCCAGTTGACCGAATGAAAGGTAAATGTCCTACACTGTATTGTCATTCCAGCCCCAGGAATTTACTGAATTATTAAAAGTTAAAAACTTCTTCCCCACGGCCGGAGAGATAGCATGAGGTAAGGTGTTTGCTTTGCATGCAGAAGGTCAGTGGTTCGAATCCCGGCATCCCATATGATCTCCTGAGCCTTCCAGAAGGAATTTCTGAGCATAGAGCCAGGAGTAACCCTGAGCGCTGCGGGGTGTGACCCAAAAACCAAAAAAAAAAAAAACACCAAAAAACAAAAAACAAAACTTCTTCCCCACAAGCAGCCCTAGTGGCACTGCCATTTGGTTCCTAGCACCACAGCCAAGAGTGCACATAAAAACCATTGTGGGGTGAGTTCCCCACAATAAAAATAATGTAAATGGGGCCAGAGAGATAGCATGTAGGTAGGGCGTTTGCTTGCATGCAGAAGAAAGGTGGTTTGAATCCCGGAATCCATATGGTCCCCCGAGCCTGCCAGGAGTGATTTCTGAGCGTAGAGCCAGAAGTAACCCCTGAGCACTGCTGTTTTTGTGACCCAAAAACCAAAAAGAAAAAAAAAAGAAAAAAATTAGTAATAATGTAAATGAATGACAGGAAGAACTGGGAAATAGTTTCTGACTTATAAATACTCTGCAAGGGTCTTGGGGGTTGGGTTTTCTTTGGGGAAGGTAGACTCAAGCAAGGAAGCAATGTAGAGCTAAGGTGATGAAAGAAGTGAAGTAATGAAGGAGAAAACTGTCCCATTAAAGCAGAATATACCTCTTAATTAGGCTCAAAAATAACCACTTTTCTGAGGTTCAGAAACCTGTAGTCAAAAGGAAGTCATTAATAGAATTAACTTCATACCCATTTCTTTACCTTTTTTGGCTTTTGGGGCCACACCAGCATTGCTCAGGGGTTGCTCCTGGCTCTGCACTCAGAAATCGCTCCTGGCAAGCTCTGGGGACCATATGGAATGCCAGAGGTCAAACCCGGATCCATCCCAAGTTGGCCATGTGCAAGTCTAAAGCCCTACTGCTGTGCCTGCTCTCATACCCATTGCTTTATGGCCAATGTTTAAACCAGAGAGACAGAAAATTCAAGAAAAGAATTATTTACATCCCATACACTGACATGCCTATTGTGTTTTTTCCCTTTATAAAAAAATATTGCACTGTGATTTACCAAGTCATTCAGAATAGTTGTTTCAAGCATTTAATGTTCCAACATAATCCCACCACCAGTGTGACCTTTCCTCTACCAGTAACCCCAGTTTCCCCACCACCATCTTAGCCTGCTCCCATGCAGGCACAAATTTACTGTACATTTTATTATCAACCCCAAAGATGCTCACCCCACCCCACCTTCTTCTTTCTTAAACCTCTTTCTTTGGGCCCGGAGAGATAGTACAGTGGCGTTTGCCTTGCAAGCAGCCGATCCAGGACCAAAGGTGGTTGGTTCGAATCCCGGTGTCCCATATGGTCCCCCGTGCCTGCCAGGAGCTATTTCTGAGCAGACAGCCAGGTGTAACCCCTGAGCACCGCCGGGTGTGGCTCAAAAACAAAAAACAAAAAACAAAACAAAAAAAAAAAAACACCTCTTTCTTTGATATGTAAAAGCCTACATGATAGGTACTTCGTCTCACTCCCACCTTCCCCCTCCTGGGCCTTCACTCCCCTTGGTATGGGTATTGATATAATAAAGAAAAGTCAGTTTGGGCTGGGTGCTTGGAGACACAAAGAGGAAGAAGCCACTCTTAAAAGCCACAGACTTCTTGACTTTCCTGATTTGCTTGGTGTATTATTTCTTCACTGCTACCTGCTTCTTCAGACCTGGCTGCTTAGGGTTTAAAAATATGGTGCCTGGGGAGATCTCAGAATGTGGGATTTTTATTTTATATCTCCCAGTGGTGTTACTAATAAGTCATTATTTGAGGATTTACTGGGCAGGTTGGTACTAATCGACCACCTACTGTGTTATTGTTTAGGCTTACAGATCTTGGTAATCTTCTATACAACTTTCCCATCAGATTTGCTGTGATCCAACTGGGCTAATAGTACTAAAATTTGGAGGTGTCACATATGAGGCCTCAAGGCCCAGGAGCTATACAAAATTGGGCTATTTTTGTGGGTATTCTGGTTAGGATATTTTGGTATTTTGGTGGACTGGCAGTTTGATGAGGTTCAGTTGTGGAGCTGGGCCATTTCTGTAGTAAAGGGTGTCAGGTGTGGCTGTGGCTACTGTGCCTACAGGTGGAAAAGGGAATGTGCCCAACCCACCCCATTCCAAGAAGGTCCCAGAGCTGACATTCATATCTT
Organism: Suncus etruscus; assembly: GCF_024139225.1. NCBI lineage: Eukaryota > Metazoa > Chordata > Mammalia > Eulipotyphla > Soricidae > Suncus > Suncus etruscus. Next base: position 63,896,969 of record NC_064861.1, on the reverse strand, counting down.
ACACCTTTGTGAAAAATAAACCAAACCCAGAATTTCTAAAACTAAGGTTCCATGACAACCTATGTAGGGCCTTAACTTTTTCCCAAAGGGCTTCCTTGCCTGATATAGTCAAAGCCCAAAAAGTATGAATAGAAATTTCATGGTGACTTGCTTTGGAGACAATGAGCATGAAGAAAATAGTCTTGAAAGCACAGATAGAGGCCTAACTGACAGTACATGCAGACAGGACACTTGTCTCACACATGGCAGACCCAGGATTGACCCCAAAGCCCAATAGGAGTGATTCCTGAGTGCAGAGCCAGGAGTAACCCTTGAGTACCATTGGATGTGGCCCCAAAACAAAAAGAAACAAACAAAACAAAAAAGCAAAGAAAAGAAACACCTTTAGAGGCTGAAGCAGTGGCACTAGAGGTAAAGCATCTGCCTTGCCCATGCTAGCCTAGGACGGACCATGGTTCGATCCCCTGGCGTCCCATATGGTCCCCCCAAGCCAGGAGCAATTTCTGAGCACATAGCCGGTAGTAACCCCTGAGCATCAATGGGTGTGCCTCCCCCCACCAAAAAAAAAAAAAAAAAACCACCTTTAATCACCATTTAACCTGGGCAGGGACTAAATAAACTACATTTGGGGGAAGCCGAGGAGGGCTCAAAACGAAAACCAACCATTTTGGATCTTACCCATTTCCACTTTTTCTGGGCCTCCCTATACTGAGACACAACAATGTTGATATTAGTCAATCAATAACCTTACAAGGGCCTCTAAGAGTTCAAGTGAAATGAAGAGTCACAGGTTCAAAGTGCTGGAATGCACTCTTTGCATAAAGAGGGACTAAGTTCAATCCCCAGCACTGCATGATTCTCCCAAGCTCCATACACTGCTGGAAGCTGGACGGAAGGTGGAATGAGAGGGGAGTAGGACAGTCAGTCACATGCCTCACTTTAAGGCAAAAGCTAGAAATTATTCACCTGTGTGAGGAAAGCATGTCAAAAGCTGAGACAGAATGAACACTGACTGAGCCCTCTGGATTTAAAAGTTCTTGAAGGAAATTACAAAGTGGTACTCCAGTGGACACATTAATAAGAGACAGCCAGGAAAATAGTTCAAGGGTTGGAGCATAGCCTTTGCATGTAGGAGCTGTGGGTTTGATCCCTGGCACCACATGGTAGTCTGAGCATCCCAGGAACAATCTCTGAGTACCAAGCTGGGAACAGACCCCCAGTATCACTGGGCATGGTTTAAGTGGGGGTGGGTGGGGGGAAGCAAAGCCTTTATTGCAGACATGGGCAGTTTTAGTAGTCCACACAGAAGATTAAATCTGCCCAGAGATCTAACATTTCATTTCAATGATGGCTGAGAGGGATGAGGAAACTGTAGGAGAGAAAGTTTGCAGCCGGCAGGGTTGGTTTGTAAAGTCTCAGAAGAGAAATCACATCTATAACTCAGAGAGTCCAAAGTTAAACTAGGAAGTAGTGCTGGTGGCTGGAGAAAGTGAAGGAGCTGCACTGAACGACTGATTTTCAGTATAGATGGAAGTGCCTTCCATTAACTATACAGCAAATCACGATGTCTAGATTTAAAAAAGGAAAGAAAGGAAAAGAAATAGCTTTATGTTGGAAGATGCCATGGAGGACTTTCACAGCTACATTAAAAAAAAAAAAAAGACAAGTTAATGCCTGTATTCAAGCTTCACAGGTTAGGCTCTTTCATTAGAGGATAATGCAGCTGGTTACTTTAAGTTGAAGCCAATGCTCAATGATTATACTGAAAATCCTAGGGCCTTAAAAATTAAGAACTATATATTAACTCTAGGCTAGGGAGATGACTCAAAGGGGTGGTGCACAGGTTTTCCATTTGTGAGCCCTAAGTTTGATCTTTGGCAAACATGATTCCATGAGCACTACCAGGAGTAAAAAAAGGGAACTGGAGCTGGGAGCAGTCCCTGAGCAAAGCCAGATGTGATTCAAAAATAAACAAACAAAAAAAGAATTAACTCTATCTTTGCTCCATAAAAGGCACAACAGGGGGGCCGGAGCAATAGCACAGTGATAGGGTGTTTGCCTTACATGCAGACAACCTGGAATGACCTAGGTTTGATTCCTGGCATCCCATACGGTCCCCCAAGCCTGCCAGGGGAATTTCTGAGTGCAAAGTCAGAATTAACCCCTGAGCACTGCTGAATGTGGCCCAAAAAAAACAAGAAAAAAGACATAAAAGGCACAACGAAGTCTGGGTGACATTACATTTGTTACAACATGATTTAATAAATATTTAAAATCCACCATTGAAACCCACTGATCAGAAAAAAATTCCTTTCAAAATATTGACAGCTTGGGGCTACAGCAATATAAAAGTGGGTAGGGCACTTGTCTTGCACACAGCTGACCCAGGTTCGATACCTGACATTCCATATGGTCCTTCAAACACCACCAGGAGTGATTCCTGAGTGCAGAGCCAGGAGTAATCCCTGAGTGCCACCAGGTATGGTTCAAAAACAAAAACAAAAACCCAAATATGACTGCTCACTGACAATGCACCTGTCCACCCCAAAGCTCTTGGGAGGACATGAATAAGAAGACATATACTGTCTTCATGTCTGTTAATACAACACTTATTCTGTTGCCCATCAATCAGGTAGTACAATCAAGATGTATATCCTTTCCTTTTTTTTTTTTTTGGTTTTTGGGTCATACCCGGCAGCGCTCAGAGGTTACTCCTGGCTCTACGCTCAGAAATCACTCCTGCCAGGCTCAGGGGACCATATGAGATGCTGGGATTCGAACCACCATCCTTCTGCATGTAAGGTAAATGCCTTACATCCAAGCTATCTCTCTGGCCCCCTCAAGATGTCTATCTTAAGAAATACATTCCCATGGGGCTGGAGCAATAGCATAGTGGTAGGGCATTTGCCTTGCACACAGCGGATCTAGGATGGACCTGACTCAACTCCCCATGTCCCATACAGTTCCCCTAGCCAGGAGTGATTTCTGAGCGCATAGCCAGGAGTAAGCCTTGAGTGTCACAGGGTGTGCCCCCCCCCAAAAAATACATTTCCCAAGATTTTAAACTGCCATAGACAGTAATTCCTCTTATGAACATGAGGCAAAGCCACTGAAAACCTTCCAGAACAAATTATCTATTCTAGATGTACCATTAAGAATATTGTATTTGGGCCCGGAGAGATAGCACGGTGGCGTTTGCCTTGCAAGCAGCCGATCCAGGACCAAAGGTGGTTGGTTCGAATCCCGGTGTCCCATATGGTCCCCCGTGCCTGCCAGAAGCTATTTCTGAGCAGACAGCCAGGAGTAACCCCTGAGCACCACTGGGTGTGGCCCAAAAACCAAAATCCAAAAAAAAAGAAAAAGAAAAAGAATATTGTATTTACCCAAAAACAAAAACAAACAAATAAGAATATTGTATTGGGGGCTGGAGCAACAGTGCAGTGGCTGGGGCACTTGCCTTGCATGCTTCTGACCAGATTTGATCCCCAGCATCCCATATGGTCCCCTGAAAACCATCAGGACTGAATCCTGAGCACAGATCTAGAAGTAGCACCTGAATACCACTGGGTTTGGGCAACCCCCACCGCCCTCAAAAGTAAAAGAAGGGGCCGGGCGGTGGCGCTGAAGGTAAGGTGCCTGCCTTGCCTGCACTAGCCTTGGACGGACCGAGGTTCGATCCCCCGGTGTCTCATATGGTCCCCCAAGCCAGGAGCAACTTCTGAGCACATAGCCAGGAGTAACCCCTGAGCGTTACCGGGTGTGGCCCAAAAACCAAAAAAAAAAAAAAAAAGTAAAAGAAAAAAAAATTTGTGTTGTGCCCTAAGAGATATTATTGCTTTGTATGCAGCCTACCCAGATTTGATCCCCAGCACCACATACAGTGCCCTGAGCTCTACCAAAAGTGATCCCTGAGAACAAAATCAAGAGTAAGTCCTGAGTCTGTAGCTCAAAAGCAAACAAAAGAGTATCAATGTTTTATGGAAGGATGGGAAAATATCAACATTAACAGAAGTTTGGAAGATGTTAATTCTAACTTTCATGGATAACTTCTTTTTATTTTTTTTTTTTTTTTGGTTTTTAGTTTTTGGGCCACACCCGGCGGTGCTCAGGGGTTACTCCTGGCTATCTGCTCAGAAATAGCTCCTGGCAGGCACAGGGGGACCATATGGGACACCAGGATTCGAACCAACCACCTTTGGTTCTGGATTGGCTGCTTGCAAGGCAAACACCGCTGTGCTATCTCTCCAGGCCCTCATGGATAACTTTTGTTTGTTTTTGTGCCACAAAACATAATGCTAGATGCTCAGGGGTTATTTCTGGCTCTGCACTCAGGAAATCACTCCTGGCGGGCTCAAGGGATTATATAGGATACCAGGATAAAATCCAGGTCAGCTACATGTAAGGCAAGTGCTCTACTGCAGAGCTATTACTACACTGTGCTATCACTCTGGGCACCCCCTCATGGATGACTTTTGTTTAAGACTTCAGTAGAGGAGGTCCCTGCCAATATGGTCAAATTAGCAAGAAAACTAGAGTTTAGAATGAGAAGTTGAACATGAAGATAAGACTGAATTATCAGGAGACTGACTGCAATCTCAAGATAAAATTTAAAAAGGAAGAGTCACCTCTTACAGAGAAGCAAAGGAAGTGGTTTCTTGAGATGGAGTCTACTAGTGAGGAATCTCTGATCATTACTAAATAGATAAGATTTAGAGTATCACAATACTCTTCATGACAGAGGGTCAGGGCTGGAAAGGATATATTCTGATTTTAAAGAGTTCAACTGTGGGTAAAAAACACCACTATATACCAAAGGAAGTTTTGGTTTTGGTGCCACACCCTGCAATACTCAGGAGTTACTTCTGGCTCTACTAGACTCAGGAATCACTCCAGGTGAGCTTAAGAGACTGTCTGAGATGCCCTGTGCAAAACAAGTACCCTACTCACCATACTATCTCTCTAGCCATGCCCTAAAGAAACCTTTCAGGAAAGGAAAAACAAGTCAAATCTGATTTCAGAAAATGCAAGATGTGGGCCAGAGAGATAGCATGGAGGTAAGGCATTTGCCTTTCATGCAGAAGGTCATTGGTTCAAATCCCGGCATCCCATATGGTCCCCCGTGCCTGCCAAGAGCGATTTCTGAGCGTGGAGCCAGGAGTGACCACTGAGCACTGCCAAGTGTGACCCAAAAACCAAAAAAAAAGAAAATGCAAGATGGGAGACAAAGTGATAGCACAGTGGCATAGTGGCAGGGCATTTTCCTTGCACACAGCAGACCTGGGACAGATCTGAATTCGATCTGCAGCATCCCATATGGTCCCCTGAGTCTGCCAGGAGCGATTTCTGGGTGCAGAGCCAGGAGTAACCCAGGAGTAACCCCTGACCGGCTCGAGGTATGCCCCCCCCAAAAAAAGAAAATGCACGAGGGTGGGGACAAAGATGACTAAACAGGAAAAAACTTGTACTTACTTCATCCTGCAGTTAAGAGTAAATCTACACCCAAATTCTGATTAATCCACATAGAAATCAGCCTGAAACCCTAATGAACAAAAGGTTCACAGGAAGGAACAAAAGGTGAGTTCTCAAACACCTTAGATAGAAAAAAATGCCTATGGGGCCCAGAGTATCTGTTTTGAATGCAGCTGACTAGTGTTAGTCTCGGCACCCTTATGGTCCCCTTAACACTGCTGCCAGCAGTGATCCCTGTGCAAAGAGCCAGGAGTAACCCCTGAGCATCACTTGATGTAGCCCCAAAACTAGAAAGAAAAAAAGAAACAAAAGCACACTGGAAACCAAGTTGCAATCAGGGATGAATCTGAAAAAGTACAGGAGGAAGCTTCCCTAGGGAATGGAGGTGGAGGAAATCGTTGCACCCCAATCTACAATTATATCTGTACAACACTGGAACAAAAGAGAATAAAGGGGTTGGGGATCACTGCCATCTTGGTGACCTCACTCAACCTTGCTGACAGCCCTGCCACTAGGCACATACTAAATCTCCTTCTCCACAATAACAAAAGCTGTGGGTAAATTGCTCAGAGATCATACTCTGAACAAACATCAAGGATCATGGGGGTAGAAAGACAATTCTCCAAAGTGCTTCCTTTTAGGGAGGGAATAGTCAAGCCTCTTCCATCACACCTAAGTGCAAGAAGCAACCCCAATCTCTGGCTGCCATCATTACTGACAAAGAGACACATTGCCACAATGTTCGGGAGCTACTCCAAAGCTAGTCAGACTGCTCCCCACCAGCCCTGGGGCAGGTGCTCTATCACCAGTTGGAACTAGAACCACCACTTCCCTTATTTTGGGATCTGTTTTGGGGTACACCCTGCTCAGTGCTCAGAGGTAATTCCTGTTGGTTCTCAGGGACTATGCGATATAAGAGCACAAACTAGGGCCTTGTACATACAAAGCCTGAGCGTAGCCCACTGAGCAAACTCTACGCACCCCGCCCTGCCGTCTCCTCTCTTAATCTTGCTCTGCTCAGGTTCCCTGGCATTGCCCAAGTGAAGAAACCCAGTGGCTGTTGGGCACTAACGATCTGAGTCCCTGGCAGTTGCCCAGGCCCACTTGAACTCAGTGGCCACTGAGCACGCTCTATTAGGTCAGTGCCAACAGCAGGGATCAGGTGCTAGAGACTCACTTCCCCATACCCCCCAGGCATCATAAGCCTTGGTCTCTGCCACACACTTGAGACCAAAACCTCCCAATCACTCCCTTGTCACTGCACTTGTGACAGAAATCTCCTAATGCCCCAATTGGAGCCACAGTTGGGTCAGACACCTACCAATGCAAATACCCTGGTCACCACCTTGACCCTCAAGGAGAGACAGCCAAACTGAGGAAACAGAACAACTCAACTTCACCAATGCACCAGACAACAACCTGGGAAGAACTCCTAATAAATAAAGCTAAGCATGCTACCTGAAGAAAACCACACAAAGAAAGGATCCTAAGAGCAGCAAGAGAAAAGAAAAGAGTTACTGATGGAAGGAATCCCCATCTCACTATCAATGTATTTCTCTACCAAGTAAGTGGGAATAGTGTGGGCCTTCCTGAGCCAATAGAATGAAAGAACTGAATTTGAGAAACAGAAAGGTCTATAGTCAATTATGACAGTCTACAATTCCTTCCAGGTCATTAAGAGAAATCCACTTTCCAAATATCCTTCCACCCAAAAATCAAGCACCAAAACAAAACAAACAGGGGCCAGAGCAACAGCACAGTAGTAGGGCATGCCTGCTAACCAGGGACAGACCCAGGTTCGATCCCTGGCATCCAATATGGTCCCCAGAGATTGCTAGGAGTGACTTCTGAGTGCAGAACCAGGAGTAACCCCTGAGCGCTGCCTGCTGTGACCAAAAAAATATACCGTATTTTCCGACGACTTTTGAAACCAAAAAAAGTCAACCGAAAATCGGTGGTCATTTTATACGCCAAGTATATCCCGAAAAGTGTTTCAGTATGCCACTAAACGAAAATTGTCTGAATATTGCCACAAAACGAATTTTCCAACTTGATCCTGCACCAATCACTGCAAGGCTGCTCGGACCACCTCTCTAACTCAGCCAATCCAAGCAGGCTTTTTATGCATGCAAATTAGACAATGTTCTGGACCCGAATCTACACTGTAAAAAGCTTGCTCAGATTGGCCAGAGTTAGAGAGGAAGTCTATTACAGTATAATCTTTGAACCTTTGCTTGTAGTGATTGGCTCACTGTGGTACATACAGTTGCAGCACAGGAACGTTCTGTCTGATACAGCAAATATAGGCCTAAACCTATTTTAACTGCAAAATTAGGGGGTCATCTTATACGCCCAGTCGTCTTATACGCCGGCAAATACGGTATATATTTTTTCCAACACAGAATTAATTTTCACTGTATTATTCATTTAATATGAGAATCTGACATGGTTATTTTTTGCAGTGGAACTCAGAAATTAATTTCCTTCAAAACCATATGGGGAATGTCTTTAGAGTTTCAACATTAAAAAAAAAAAAAAAAAACAGGGGCCGGAGAGATAGCATGGAGGTAAGGCATTTTGCCTTGCATGCAGAAGGTCAGTGGTTCAAATCCCATCATCCCATATGGTCCCCTGAGCCTTCCAGGAGCGATTTCTGAGCATAGAGCCAGGAGTAACCCCTGAGCACTGCTGGGTGTGACCCAAAAACCAAAACCAAAACCAAAACAACAAAAAAACAGAAGTTTGAACAAAAAGATTTCATGCTATTCATTTTTCCTGAGATGATACTAAGTTCAAACGCCAAAAATACAACTTTTGCTTTGGGAAAAGGTAAATAATTCAGTTAAGATAATTTTTTGGTGGGGAGGAGGGAGATCTGGGAAATTGGTGGTGGGAATGTTGCACTGGTGTAGGGGGGTGTTCTTTACATGACTGTAATCATACAACTATAATCATATTTGTAATCACGGTGTTTAAATAAAGATAATTATAAAAAAAGATAATTTTAATGCAAATCATTCTATTTGAGTAGACAGAAATAAAAACAATTGAAACACAGAAATAGAAGACATCTTACCTTGTTACCACCCTCAGGTTTAAGGTCATTCTGTTAAAAGAAAACAAATACTATCTTAAAACACAGTCAAATCCTCACTACGAGTTTAATTCTAACCTAGGATTCTAAGACTATACTCAAAGTAAGGAATTCCTTTGAGAGACCTGAGGATTGGTAGAAAGTTATGCAGGCCCCCACACCCCTTCCTCTGTCTCTGAACCTACCAAGATCCCTTGTTAGAATCACATAATTTTTTGTCTGATGCCTTTTTATTTTAATGCCATACCCAACAGTGCTCAGGATTTACTTATGTCTCTGCACTCAGAGATCACTGCTGGCAGTGCTCAGAGAACCATACAGGATGTCAGGGACCAAACCTATGTCAGCCGTGTGCAAGGCAAAAGCCCTACTCAAGCACCCTAACCAAAAGCCCTACTCTTGCTCCAGTCCCTGAATCATATAGTTTTAAAAGTTCATAGGGGCTAGAGAAATAATATAGCAGGTAAGACATTTGCCATGCATGTAGCTGACTTGGATGCGTTCCCTGGCACCCCATACACGGTAGCCTGAGCCCACCAGGAGTATGATCTCTGAGCATAGAGCCAGCAGTAAGCAGTGAGCACCATAGTTAGCAAGTCACTTGTAGCAAGTAATCTGCAAGAACAACCAAACTACTATTTAACATAGAAAAATTATTAATCATGTTACAAAATAAACATATGTAAATAAAAATAATCCAAATCACATTCCCTTAGCTTTCCATATGTGTATCACTTTGTAACAAAGAAGTAGTATCTTAGCACAGTAAGGCTAGATGATTTAAAAGAAATAATTCACTCCCTGTTAATGTTCTGTTAAGTAGAAGTTCTTACCGGGTGCACATCACCAATATAGTACTGCTTTAGCATTTCTCTGGCATCTGAGGAGTGGCCCACATCTTCAAAGCTTTCACTCGCATCTGCTCCAGCTTGTTCCAGCAGAACCTCCTCTCCACCAGGATGCTATAAGAATAAATACTTAATAAATAGGTGTTGGGGGTCTCTGAAAAACAGACCAATGTCAGCTACTTAACCCTCCCCATCTCTTCCTCATTTGGGAGTGAAAGATTCTTTGTTTTGGGGCCACACCAAGGGCTTACTCCTGGGTTCTGCACACAGTGGTCATTCCTGGCAGGGCTCAAGGTGCACTGGGGATCCAACCTGGCTGGTCATCTGAAAGGCAAACACCCAATCTACCCACTGTAATATCACTCAAGCCCTTTGTCCTTTCTCTTTTTTTCCTTCCATGGGAAGAACAAAACTAAGTGACATTTTATGCCACCAAACAAAATGCAATGGAAATAACCTGACTTTATTTTCAAGGATATTCTGGTCCCAAATAAGTAATACAGGTTTACTGGTGAGGAAACCTAGAATACTGCCCAAACTGAAAGATACTCTACAAAACAACTAGTCTTTGATCTCCCAAAATATCAAGATCAAAAAAGTCAAGGAAAAACTGAAGAATTGTTCCCAAATGACAGATGCTAGAGAGAGGACAAATGGAACTAAGTGTGCTTTGGTTAACATTATTGAGGCAGCTGCAGAAATCCAAATGAAAACTCTAAGGGAAAAAAACGGCTTATGGAATTCTTTACTATATTCCTATAACACTTTTCTAAGTTTGAGATGGTCTCAAAATAAAAAGCTAGGGGCCTGAGAAATAGCAGGTAAGGTGTTTGCTTGCATGTGGCCATCCCAAGTTTGATCCCTGGCATCCCACCAGGAGTGATCCCTAAGTACCTAAGTGTGAAGCTAGAAATAAGCCCTGAGCACCGCTGAGTGAGGCCCAAACCACCACCACCACCAAAAAAAAAAAAAAAAAAGAAAAAGAAAGAAAGAAAAAGAAACACATTTCCTGACATAAATACTCAATATACATTAAAAAATAACTAGCGAGTTTAGAATCTATATATTTGACACATCTAAGAAAGGAGCACATTCAGCAGTGCTCAGAAATTACTGTCTTAGCAAGTTGTTTCCAGTGTCCAGAGACCTCAGGAAACCATGCGGTGTCATAGACTGAACAGGAGGTCCCCAGACCTAAATTCATAATTACTTTAAAAGAGGAGTAACACTATTGTTTTTAAAGATAAAACTCAGGGTCGAAATAGTGGTGCAGCAGTAGGGCGCTTGCCTTGCATGCAGCTGACCTAGGACGGACCAGGATTCGATCCCCCAGCATCCCATATGGTCCCCCAAGCCAGGAGCAATTTCTGAGTTCGATTAACCCCTGAGCATCACTGGGTGTGGCCCAAAACAAAACAAAAAAAAAAAAAAAAAGAAAAAAAGGAGAGACTAATTGCTGGCAGAAATATAGCTACAGTTACCTGAGAATAATTCTCTCTGGTTAAAATGATACAAGGAAATAGTGGGTGCCACTTCTGTATGGGGTAGATGCGACTTGCATGTTCAGTTCTATAACCAAGTACAAGTGACTCTTGACTACAAATTAATCTGTCCTGTTTACTATTTAAAAAACTAAAGTGGTGGAGCCAGAGTGATAGCACAGTGGGTAGGGCATTTTCTTTGCATATATCCAACCTGGGTTTGATCCCTAATATCCCACATGGTCCTCGAGCACACCAGATATAGTTCCTGAGTGAGAATCCAGGAATAATCCCTGAACAACCCCAGGTATAGCTAAAAAATTTTTAAAGACTGGAGAAAATAAAGAACTAAAGTGGATATAAAACTGAGAAATCAGAATAAGATCTGTGGACCATACCAAGGGCAATATCCTGACTGTTATTTTGTACTACAGTTCTGCAAAATGCTATAATGGAGGTATTACTTTCTATAACTGCATAAATACCTATATACTAAAACTTCACAGCATCTCCGGAGCCCTTCAGCAATGATCCCTGAGCAGAGAGAGGAGTAAGTCCTGAGCACAGCTGGTTGTGGCCCAAAACAAAAACACATCAAAAAGAAAAAATCTTCACATGGCTCACAACATGCCAAAAAAGGAAAAAGGGCCAAGGCAAGAGTTAAGTGTGCTGAACATGTACTTCCCATGCAGGAGGCTTTGGGTCCAAGCCCTGACACCTCATGGTATCCTGAGAGCCTCCATGAACAACTCCTGGGCAGAGAGAGGAACAGCCGCTGAGCACTGTTGAAGGTGGCCCCAAAAACCAAATTGAAAAAAAGAAAACATATTCTTTTTTTTTTCTTTGGTTTTTGGGCCACACCCAGCAGTGCTCAAGGGTTACTCCTGGCTGTCTGCTCAGAAATAGCTCCTAGCAGGCACGGGGGACCATATGGGACACCGGGATTTGAACCAACCACCTTTGGTTCTGGATTGGCTGCTTGCAAGGCAAACGCTGCTGTGCTATCTCTCCGGGCCCAGAAAACATATTCTTTAAATGAATGAGTAAAAAGAATGCTATGTCTTAAAAAGAATTCTGATACATGCTCTATATGTACAAACATGGAAGAAGTTATACTCAAAGAAATAAGTCAGGGCCCGGAGAGATAGCACAGCGGTGTTTGCCTTGCAAGCAGCCGATCCAGGACCAAAGGTGGTTGGTTCGAATCCCGGTGTCCCATATGGTCCCCTGTGCCTGCCAAGAGCTATTTCTGAGTAAACAGCCAGGAGTAACCCCTGAGCATTGCTGGGTGTGGCCCAAAAACCAAAACCAAAAAAAAAAAAAAAAGAAATAAGTCAGCTACCAAAGAACAAATATTACACAAATACTTTATATGTGATACCCTGACAGACAAATTCAAAGTAAGAAAGCAGAATAGTGATTATCCGGGGCTGGAAAGAGGAGGCAATAAAGTTACTGTTTGGAACTGGAGTGATAACACAGTAGATAGGATGTTTACCTTGCACAAGGCCAACCCAAGTTCAATCCCTGGCATCCCATATGGTCCCCCAAGCCTACCAGAAATAATTTATGAGCACAGAGCCAGGAGTAACCCACTGGTGTGCAACCCAAAAAAATGTTATTGTTTAATTGGTATTGATGCAGTCTGGGAAAATAAAAAATTCTAGAGATGGGTAGCAGGAGAGATTGTACAGGGGTAGGGCTCTTGCCTTGCAACGCAGCCAAATTCAATACCCAGCAACCTATATGGTCCCCCAAGCAGTGCCAGGAGTAATTTTGTTTGTTTGTTTGTTTGTTTGTTTTGGGGGCCACACCCATTGACGCTCAGAGGTTACTCCTGGCTATACATTCAGAAATCGCTCCTGGCTTGGGGGACTACATGGACGCCAGGGGATTGAACCGAGTTCTGTCCTATATTAGCACGTGCAAGGCAAATGCCCTACTGCTTGCACCACCATTCCATTCCAGCTCCACCAGGAGTAATTTTTGGGGGGAGGTTTTGGGTTTTTTTGGGCCACACCTGGTGACGCTCAGGAGTTACTCCAGGCTATTTGCTCAGAAATTACTCCTGGATTGGGGACCCAGATGGGATGCCAGGGGATTGAACCACGGTCTGTCCTAGGTCAGTGGGTGCAAGGCAAACGCCCTACTGCTTTCGCCACTGCACCTACTCCACCAGGAGTAACTGCTAAGAGTACTGCCAAGAATAACCTTACACACATCACGAGGTGAAGCCCCAAAACAAATGACAACAACAGAAAAGGCAAACTATGTTCTTTATCTTACCAGAATAAAGCAAAAAAAAGAGTACAGCAGTTAAGATGCATGTCTGTACATGGATGTTCAATCCCCAGCACCTCATATGGTCCTGAGTAAACCAGAAGTGATCTCTGAGCATAGAACTAGGAATGAACTCTGAACACGGATGGGTGTGGGCCAAAAACACAAAAGAAAAGGTGAGAGAACTAAGGCACTTCCTTGTGCACAGCAGTTAACCCTGGTCCAACCTGTCCTCTGCACTGTAATATGGTCCCCCAAACACTGCCGGATGACCTCTGAGCAGAGAGCCTCCTGGAGCTCTTATGCACTGTAAAAATCCCTCACCCTGTGCATAGAAAAGCTAAGCCTATATTCCTGAAACTAATATAAATCAAACTTCTACTTTTGTCTGAGTCAAAGTAAAACGAAACCAGAAGAATTTGGGGGTTTATCCTAAGTAATCTAGACTGGTTGTCTTCATTATTCAAATATATTAGACAATTTCTCCTAGTATCTGCTTGTTTTAGGGGGTTTGAAGGAAAAGGGATTGGATGAGGATATTAAGCACTATTAGAAAGAGGAAGAAAGGGGCTGGAGTAGTGGCGCAAGGGGTAAGGCGTTTGCCTTGCCTGGGGTAGCCTAGAATGAACCACAGTTCGATCCCCCAGCATCCCATATGGTCCCCCAAGCTGGAAGCAATTTCTGAGCACATAGCCAGGAATAACCCCTGAGTGTCACTGAGTGTGGCCCAAAAACCAAAAAAGAAGGAAAGGGAAAGGGAAAGGAAAAGGGAAAGGGAAGGGGAGGGGTGGAGAGGGGAGGGGATGGGAGGGGTGGGGAAGGGAGGGGAGAAAGAAAGCATGTTATAATAAAGAAAATAAAAAGGAAAAATTACTAGTAGAAAACAGTATTACCAGAACCAGAGCAATAGTAGAGTGGGTAGGGCACTTGCTTTGCATGCAGTCAATCTAGGTTCCCCATCTAGACCCCAAGTCCTGTCAGGAAGTGATCTCTGAGAACAGAGGCAGGAGTATTACCAGATTACTTAACTCTATGGAAAAGATTTAAGAGACAAATGGGCAGAGAAGAGAATGTGAAGGATAAAATTTAGAATAAAAATGGCTTTGGATAAAAAATGACAAGACATTCTTTGTAGGTGAAAAGTCCATAATGATGTAATAAAAATATATATAACAATAGAGATACACTGAAGACTATGTGACTTGAAAAAATGAAATCTAGAAACATTATGTAAAATGCCAGAGGCTGCAAAATCAGTATGGGTGAAGTAAAAAGGAACCATTTAGCCAGGGTTAGCATCATTCTTCATCAAAATAAGATATGGCAGTTAAAATTCTGGGAGTGGCCAAAAACAACTTCCTAAAAGAGCCTAATAGCAAAGGAACATAATAGCCCTGGGAGTAGAACAGAAGGAAACAGGGCTCATGTACAGTATTTACATTTGGATTAGAATAAGCCCAGTTAGATGGGGAACTAATATCAGAAAGGGTGTGAGTTTGGCAAAGTCAAGAGTCTGAGGTTCAGGGCTACAAATCCAAACAGAAAGTGACACCCGAATCTTCCTCAGAACAGGCCTTTTTAGTACCAAGTCCCATAATTAATTCAACATCTTCGTGGGAATTACGTATTATAGTTCTGGTGACTGCCAGGAATTTTTCTACCAGAGGGTTCCTGTCCTTTTTACAGGGAAAAAGAAAAAATAGAGGGGGCCGGGTAGGTGGCGCTGGAGGTAAGGTGTCTGCCTTGCAAGCGCTAGCCAAGGAAGGACCGCGGTTCGATCCCCCGGCGTCCCATATGGTCCCCCCAAGCCAGGGGCGATTTCTGAGCACATAGCCAGGAGTAACCCCTGAGCATCAAACGGGTGTGGCCCAAAAACCAAAAAAAAAAAAAAAAAAAAAAAAAAAAAAAAAAAAAAAAAAAAAAAAAGAAAAAATAGTATCCCTTCTCTAATCAAACAGAGAAGAACCCCTCCACCCAGCATTCCAACAATTCCTGGGGTATGAGTATTGCCCACACTGGGAAAGACTATAAAAGCTCCAAAAGAACAGGGCGGAGCGATACCACAGCAGTTAACGCATTTGCCTTGCATGGAACTGACCCTGGTTCCATACCTGGCATTCCATATAGTCCTCGACTACTGCCAGGAGTGAGTTAAATTTTTGTCTATGGGGCTCAGATACACTTAATCCTAGCCACAAATTCAGTGCTTGCTCTTGGTGGTAGTGGGGATTGAGCTTGGGTCTTCTGCATACAGAGAATGCAGTGAACTCTCCCAGTGAACTCTCTCTCTAGCTCTGGATGTTACAGTTTTGTCTTATTTCCGGCCTTCCCCTAGGATTAAGCATTGGGACTTCTCTAGGAACTATAGTATCCACAAGCAAGGATTTTTGTTTTTCTTGGTATGTCTTGGTCAAAAATGAAATCTGTACCCAGTTCCAGAAGAGGCCAGCATTATAGTACCAATCCACCCATTTATATTAAAATTGAAAGGTGCTGTAAAAAAAAATAATAATAGGGCCTGGAGAGATAGCACAGCAGTGTTTGCCTTGCAAGCAGCCGATCCAGGACCAAAGGTGGTTGGTTTGAATCCCGGTGTCCCATATGGTTCCCCGTGCCTGCCAGGAGCTATTTCTGAGCAGACAGCCAGGAGTAACCCCTGAGCACCGCCGGGTGTAGCCCAAAAACCAAAATAAATAAAAAAATAAATAATAATAACCCTACTCTATAGCTAAAAATAAACAAAAAAATATACCACAAATCTGCAGAGAAAGTAGAGCAGGTTATATGGTTGCTTTGTACAAGGCCAACCTATATGCCATGCCCCACCCCCTCCCTGGCCTGGCCACGTATGACCCAAAAACAAAGAGAAAAAAACATGTAAATTTTAATGTAATGGACATAGACTACTGAATCAGACTACTCAGTTCAAACCCCACCTTTATCCTTAGGAATTTGTGAAAACTGTCTATGCCCATTTTTCTCATCTCTGAAATAGGCTGCTCGAGTAACAAATACGAGGGTGGGAGCAGTGGAGCAAGCGGTAAGGCATCTGGCATTGCCCGTGCTAACCTAGGAAACACCTCGACTTGATCCCACAGCGTCCCATATGGTCCCCAAGCCAGGAGCAATTTCTGAGCGCATAGCCAGGTATAGCTCAGGTAGCTGAGCGTCACCAGGTATGGCCCAAAAAGCAAAAAAAAAAAAAGAAAAAGAAAAAGAAAAAGAAAAAAGTAACAAATACTGTCATTATAGATAAAGCTTAGCCAGGAGTGATGCCCATTTAAGTGCCCAATCTGAGCATCACTGGGCATGACCCAAAACTTAAAAAAAATGAACTGAAACCAAGGTTCACAAAATCTTTTTTATTACCCTAGCTAAAGATGTATTTTCCAGCTAATGTCTTTTTCTTTTTTATTGGATTTTGGATCACACCCGGTGGCACTAAGGAGTTACTCCTGGCTCTGTGCTCAGAAGTCACTCCTGACAGGCCCAGGGGAGCATATGGGATGGTAGGATTCGAATCGGGGTCCATCCTGTGTTGGCCGCCTGCAAGACAAACACCTTACCGCTGTGCTATTGCTCCGGCCCCTCTAGTTAATTTCTTTTTTTTTTTTTTTTTTGTGGGTTTTTTTGGGGGTCACACCTGGCAGTGCTCAGGGATTATTCCTGGCTCTATGCTCAGAAATCGCTCCTGGCAGCAGGCTCAGGGGACCATATGGGATGCCGGGATTCGAACCGATGACCTCCTGCATGAAAGGCAAACGCCTTACCTCCATGCTATCTCTCCGGCCCCACCCTCTAGTTAATTTCTTAAAACTATTATCATAGTTCTGAACTACTAAACAGAAGAAAGAATAATTACTCTTGTATGGCTTTTCATTCACAGTTTTAATAGAGTAAACCAATACCACGGGTTTGAGAAGGCAAAAATCAATCCATTAGAATAAAGAAAATTCAAATAAGGGACTGGAAAAAGAGTACATAAGGAAGGCACTTGCCTCACATACAGCTGACTCTGGTTCGATCCACAGCACCACAGATGGTCCCCAAGAACTGCCAGCGGAAACTTCTGAGCAAAAAGCCAGGAGTTGCCCCATAGCACCTCTGGGTGTGCCCAAAAAAAGGGTGGGAGTTTTCCTTTCATACAGCCTCTTTGATTTGAATCTCTGGCACTTCATATGGTTCCCAGAGCAGAGCCAGGAAAAATCCCTGACCGCTGCTGAGTGCACCTCAAAAACCCTGTCCCCAAAAGATGATTCATTTATATTAATAATTCTAAATATCGAGGCCAGAGAGATAGCATGGAGGTGAGGTGTTTGCCTTTCATGCAGAAGGACGGTAGTTCTAATTCTGGCATCCCATATGGTCCCCCGAGTCTGCCAGGAGCGATTCCTGACCATAGAGCCAGGAGAAACCCCTGAGCACTACCGGATGTGGCCCAAAAACCAAAAAAAAAAAAAAAAATCACATTCAAATTATAGGATCATACTGTAATCATATGCCTTAGTATTTTTTACAAAGCAATATAGAGATACAAGATTAGGGTTAAGAGGAACCCAAAGTAACTTTTTTGAAGGAGGCCACATCCAGCAATGCTGAGGGATTCTTCCTGACTCTGCACTCAGCACTAACTCGTGGGGCTCAGGGGATCATATGGGACACCAGGGACCAAATTAAGAACAGCTGTGTACAAGGCAAGCACCCTACCCGCCATACTATCATTCCGGCTCCCCACTCACACCTACCCACACCCAGGTATCCCCATCACTGGCAAAGTAACTTTAGATTAGAAAGAGAAACTAGGGGCCCGGAGAGATAGCACAGCAGCGTTTGCCTTGCAAGCAGCCGATCCAGGACCAAAGGTGGTTGGTTCGAATCCCGGTGTCCATATGGTCCCCCGTGCCTGCCAGGAGCTATTTCTGAGCAGACAGCCAGGAGTAACCCCTGAGCACCACCGGGTGTGGCCTAAAAACCAAAAAAAAAAAAAAAAAAAAAGAAAGAGAAACTAGGGGTCGGAGAGATAGCATGGAGGTAAGGCATTTGCCTTTCATGCAGAAGGTCATCAGTTCGAATCCCGGTGTCCCATATGGTCCCCCGAGCCTGCCAGGAGCAATTTCTGAGCATGGAGCCAGGAGTAACCCCTGAGCACTGCCAGTGTGACCTAAAAACCACAAAAAAAAAAAAAAAAAAAGAGGGAGAAACTAATGGA
The DNA here is from genome assembly GCF_024139225.1 of Suncus etruscus. Taxonomy (NCBI): domain Eukaryota; kingdom Metazoa; phylum Chordata; class Mammalia; order Eulipotyphla; family Soricidae; genus Suncus; species Suncus etruscus. The sequence goes on along the minus strand of NC_064861.1, from coordinate 63,878,588 downwards.
GGTACCCTGTGTTGTGGAATAGTGACCTTTCAGACCTGCAGGGCCAGAGTTCCACTGTCATCTTTAACTCCTTCCTCTCCTGATAACATAATTTCACTGGCTCTACCATCACAAGAAATTCCAAGATGATGTTCCACTGGGGCCCACTGCTACCACCATCTCTAGCTGTAGTTACTAAGTTACTACTGCAGTCTTCTAACCAGGCTCCTCAATTTTGCCCTGGCCTCCTTCAGTCTCAAATGCAAGCAAAAGTGATACCATTGAGTTCCTTGTTCCAGAGGCTTCCCACCCAGAAAATCTAAATCCTTCCTAAAAAACACATACATGCAACACTCAGCTCCAACTTCACCATCATTCTAATTCATCTACTCTACAGTATGGCCTACTAGGGCCTCCAAACTCTTCCTCAAACACACTAGACATTCTCCTACCATAGGCCCTTAAACATTCCTCTGGGAATGTGCTTCCTGCAGATATCCGAGTGGCTGATTCCTCTAACTTCTCTCAGGCCTTTCGTCATCTTCTTAACAAAGGTTTCACAATTGAAATCCAACTCCTCGTCCTCACACCCTTACCTTATACACCTCTCAGTCCTCTTCCCAGCTTTGTCTTCCAAGCAACTATTACTAGATCCAACATAGCACATGTTGTCATTATTTACTTTACTTATTGTCAGATTATCAGCGCCAGAAGGGCATAAAAGTTTATCCATTCTCCAGTACATAGAAACAGTATTCAACACACTGTAAACACTAGGAAAATACTTGAATAACTGAATGAACAGACTTGGGGATATGAACAGGAACAGACACTAAAGAAGAGGTAATGACCAAATGTGAGGAAAGAGCTATGGTTCAAACTCTTGACGTCCTGGCACACCTGCAAAGTCTCAAGACTTCATCAGCTGATCTAGGTTATTCACCACTCACTGATAACCATCCCGTACTATAGGTACTCTATGTTCCTTCTACACTCATTATTTGTAATTACCCAAGAAGCGATGGGGAAAATGAAACTACAAATGAAAACTAAGATTGCCTTCCCAACACAAAGTGTGCTTTATCCTCCTAATGAAACATATCATGAGGCAAACATGAAAAGACAGAGCTACGTCCCCAAATTTAAAGGTCAGCACTTCCACCCACCTCCCTTCTTCCCCAAATGTAGAATGTTCCAGTTTTGTATGATTTGGTAGGTTATTTTTGGGAGCCTAGGAATGCTATTAGCATTAATTTATATGGAAAAAAATCTTTAGCATTGCCAGACCCCCAAAATAACCTACCAACTCATAGCAAAGAACATTCTATTCTCAGACAGCAGGGAAGATCTGAAATGCTATGTAGAAGAGAAATCAAATCCAAATGACTGCCACAGATCAACTGAGTGAATCAATTCTCTGAACTTGTATCTCATATGTGGGATGTAAGTCACATCCAAATCACACTTAAATCTTTTTGTGGCTTTTGTTTGTTTGGTTGGTTTTTCGGGCCACACCCGTTTAATGCTCAGGGGTTACTCCTGGCTAAGTGCTCAGAAATTGCCCCTGGCTTGGAGGGACCATATGGGACGCCTGGGGATCGAATTGCAATCCCTCCTACACTAGTGCTAGCAAGGCAGACACCTTACCTCTAGCGCCACCTTCCCTGCCCCTTTTGTTTGTTTGTTTGTTTGTTTGTTTAGGGGGCACACCTGGCAGTGCTCAGAAGATACTCCTGGCTCTGTGCTTCTGGAATTACTTGTAGTGATCCTTGAGGGGCCAGATGCAATAATGGGGATGCAACCCAGGACAGCCACATGCAAGGCAAATGTTCTACCCTCTGTACTATGGCTCTGGCCCCCGACCCTGAATTAGTTACAGAAGAAATTAAATACTCTACCCTTTTATTTTTGATTGGGAGGCAGTTTGGAGCCATACCCAGAAAGTACTTCGGGGATCACATGTGATGCCAGGAATTCGAAACAGAGTTTCATAGTTTCAAGTTTGCAGGAAACCAGCTGTGATGACGTGCCCTATCTCCTATATTCTTTCCAGGCCTGTCATAGCACTTTAAAAACCTAAAATGCCATATAAATTCAAATGAAAAAAAACTACAAAATTCTATGCATATTCATTTATTGGCTACTAGGAAGATTTAAACAAGATTGGGGGATGGGGAAGGTAGTTGCTTTAGATGCTGCCAACCATCACATCTGATCCCCCGAGTTCCAACAACAGGAGTGATCCCTAACCATGGGGCCAGGAGTAAACCCTGAGTAAAGCCAAGTGTGAACCAAAGACTGTAATAATAATAGCAACAACATTTGGCAGGGACAGAAATGTAGTTCAGTGGCAGAATACATATCCCTTACATATGTGAGTCCCTGGGTTCAATGCATAAAACTTAAAAAAAAAGCCCTTCCAGGGCAACTGTTAGGATTTAAACATTTTTATTGACTTATGAGTCAGGATGCAGAAATGTCTCCCCTAGGCTCAAAGTGAAGAGAAAAACTAATTTACCAGTCCACTTGATTCAAAGAAAGAATAGTTACACTGTTGGGTTACAAAATCACAATAGTATGCAAGAGTTCCAACAATGGTTACAAGATTTCTAGTGGATTACTTCCAATTACCTACTCGGAAAAAATTATACAAAGAACATGTACTATATATTCATACACATAACATGGTGCCTCCAGGATGCAATGGTGGAGGGGAGAGATGACCTCAACGTGAACTTTTCCCAGGGAAGTAAAAACCTCTTCTTTTCTTAACTGTGGTTATGATTACCAGGGTAAACACTTGGTCAAGACTTACCAAACTGTTGGAGATTTCAATGGGTCCAATTGACAACTCAATAAAGTGAAATGAAATCGTTCTGCTGGCTCCTCGAGCTTAATTTTTATTTAGTTTTTTAATTTAAAAACAGCCCACAAAACTCGATTACGCAAGAACTCCCAACAGTGGAGGCCTGAGAGAGAGCACAGCGGTAGGGACATTTGCCTAGCATGTGGCCCACCCAGGACGGTCCTGGTTCGATTCCTGCCATCCCATAGGGTCCTCGCTTGCCAGCAGGTGTAACCCCTGAGCATTGCTGGGTGTAGCCCTCAAAAAAACAATCAATAAAATAAATAAATAAAATTGCTTAGAAAAAAATAAAGAATTTCAGAGAGTCCCTGCCCGATGATGGATCCATTCATTCACGACCTTCTGGCCCCAAGGTCAACCTTTCAGTGGGGGCGCTAAAGGGGTCAAAGGGTGAGACCCCCTGATCCCCCCCCAAAAAAAAATGGGCTGACCCCTGGAGAGCTGGGTCAAGGGAAGGAGTCAGGGGAAAGACAGTTAAGTAAGTGGGCGATCTCGTGTACACCCCACTTCTCAGTTTCCCTTCTCTGGCCTCCAGGGCTCGGCACGTGGCGGGGCGCTGGCCTGCCCAGGCCCCGCCTCGCATCACAAGCCCTCCGCCCAGCACCCCACTTCTCCAGCCCGACCCCCGGCCGCCCCCACCCACCTCCCGGGCCCCACCTCATTAAGGAAGCGGGTGACATCGTAGACGCGCCCGTGGATCACCAGCCAGATCTCCTTCGCGGAGTTGCGCTTCTCCACCTCGCTCAAGCGATAGTAGGTGACGGGCTTCTCCTCCCCTCGCCCCAGCCCTTCGCTGCCGCTGCCTTCCGGAGCCGCCATTAGGCCCGAGATTGCTGCTTTCCCCGCTCGCTGGGATTCCAACGCGGACTTCCGGGAACGAGATGCCGTTCTCGGTCCACCACCCCACCGGCTTCCGTACCCGTAAAGGTTCCGTTGGTCGCTCCTGGCAACAGCCAATCGCAGCCCAGAACAGAACCTCGTGCGTTTTCCTTTCGACCCATGAAACGAGGGGCTCGGTTTTTTAGTTCCCGCCCACTCTCGGGCCAGCCCTGCAGGGAGACCTGGTTCGAGTTCCAAGTTGACCAATCAGAGCCAGCCATCTCTAAAACTCGCCAATCAAAAGCTAGGATTTTTTTTTTTTTTTGGAACGAGGAGATTAGAGATTAGTGGACAGGTGTCACTTGGGCAGAGGCTTTGGCTGAGATTTCCTCAAAGTAATGGGAGGAAGAGGCCATTCTTGACCTCTTTCTTCTCTTTCCTAATCTGTGGTCCCCTCCTGAGGCCCACCAGGCCAATGTCCTCCAACTAGTATTTCAGTCTCAGATTTACTATGTCACAGTCAAGACTGTGATCTAGTGGATTCTGCTAGGGAGAAATCAAAAGGTTCTTTAGTTGTTTTAGTTTTTTGGTGTGGTGTGGTGTTTTGGTTTTGTTTGTTTTTTTTTTTTTAATTAAATCACCATGATTTACAACTTAAAGTTATTCATGATCAAGTTTCCAGCATACAATGTTTCAGCACCCATTTTTTTTTTCGCCAGTGTCCATTTCCCTCCACCAATGTTCCCAGTTTCAAAAATAGGGAATGCTTCACGAATTTGCGTGGCATCCTTGCTCAGGGCCATGCTAATATCTGTATCTTTCCAGTATTATTAGTAATTGTGCTGCTGAGAATTTAACCTGAGGCTCCCCCACATCACGCCACATGCACTCCAGTACTTTGACCTATCTCTTTGACTCAGGTTATGATATTTTAATTAATGTTTAATTTTCTGATTTAGAATTTCAAATAGGTAACTTGAAAAATATTTAAATGAACTGTAGTTTGGGGAAGAGGAGCATAGTGCTTATAGCAGGCTCAGATACCAAGTGGGGAAGTGGGGATTGAACATGGATCAACTACTGCAAAGAAAATGCCATATCCCTGCACTCTCATGTGTGTGTGTGTGTGAGTGTATATGCACACACATAATTATATATATATATGAATATATAATACATTTTAGGGCTACCACCCCTGAACTATTCTTTCCCTTTTTTCCTCTTTATTTCCTTTTTTTTTTTTTTTTTTTTTTTTTTGGGTTTTGGTTTTTGGGCCATACCCAGCAGTGCTCAGAGGTTACTACTGGCTCTGCACTCAGAAATCACTCCTGGCAGGTTCAGGGAGCCATATAGGATGACAGGTCTCGAACCCAAGTAGGCTGCATATAAGGCAAATGCCCTACCAGCTGTGGTATCACTCTGCCCCCCCCTTTTTTTCTTTTGGGCATTTGGCTCACACCTGCTGTGCTCAGGGAATACTCCTGGCTCTACTGTGGGATCACTCCTGTCAATGGTGCTCAGAGGATCATATGTAGTTCAAGACTTAAACTCAGGTGGGCTGCATGCAAAGCAAGTGTCATATTTGCTGTACTATCTCTTTGGCCCCTTCTTTATACTGTGTGTGTGTGTGTGTGTGTGTGTGTGTGTGTGTGTGTGTGTGTGTGTGTGGTTTTTGGGTCACACCCAGCATTGCGCAGGGGTTATTCCTGGCTCCAGGCTCAGAAATTGCTCCTGGCAGGCACGGGGGACCATATGGGAAGCCAGGATTCGAACCGATGACCTCCTGCATGAAAGGCAAACACCTTACCTCCATACTATCTCTCCGGCCCCCTTTCCATATACTTTTAAATTTTTCATATTTTATTTCTCCCATATATTATTATTATTATTATTATTATTATTATTATTATTATTACTTAAAACAAACCATTTCCATAGGACAATACCAGTGTAAGCTTGCCTTACACATGGCCAGCACCAGTTCAATTTCTGGCATCACATATAGTACTCATCACCTCCAGGTCAGGAAGCCTTGGTTCTAAGCCCAGTGCCATTCACTCCCTGAGAACTTCTGGGTGTAGCACCAAATAAAATAAAATAAAACAAACAAGCAAACAAAGAAGAAATACCAATATTGTCAAAGAGCTGAACAGACTAGAAGATATGTCAACCAAATGCAATATAATAGCTGATAATGGATTGTAGAACTGGAAAAACTGGCCACATCTAGATAAATTCATAGTCCAATTCTGATTTATTTCTCGAAACAATGGGAGCAGAGTAATTTAAGATAGGACAATTATGGGAAATGGAGGCAGGAATATTCCAAACTCTCTATCGTGATTCAACTCTTCTAGAAATCAAAAACTCTCCAAAATTAAAAAGGTAACTTTGTGGGAAGGGAGTCTCAAACAGTGTTCAGGGATCAGTGGGCCATATGACCAGACTATTCAATGCTCAGGCTCCATGATTCTGGAAGTCACCCTGGTAAGTATTTGGAGGCTTCCAGGGCTACACTTTATGGTATTTAGGGGCCCTTGTGCACCCACTGCATGTGCTCCTAAATGCTGAGTATTTCCCTGATCCCACATGGGTTAATTAAGAGAGGAGACAGTGGTACCACTCATAGCTGTGTTCAGGAACTATACCAGTTCAGTGCTTGGGGGCTGCTCCTGGCCAAGCTACACAGAGCCAGAGATGGAACCCAGGCTTCCAGCATACAAAGCACATGCTCAACCTTTAGAGCTCTCTCTCCATTCCACTAAGATTTTCAAAATCCAAGTAAGGGTGTTGAATCTCATCAGATACTATTTTATACTTCTATTGATATGAAAATATAATTTTTCTTTAATTTTGTTCATATGGCCATGACATTGAATGGATTACTTTGTATTCTTTTTTTTTTTTTTTTTTTGTGGTTTTTGGGTCACACCCGGCAGTGCTCAGGGGTTATTCCTGGCTCCAGGCTCAGAAATTGCTCCTGGCAGGCATGGGGTACCATATGGGGCACCGGGATTTGAACCCATGACCTCCTGCATGAAAGTCAAATGCCTTACCTCCATGCTATCTCTCCAGCCCCCGTATTACTTTGTATTCTTGGATGTGATGTTAGTCCTTTTTACACATTGTTGGGTTCATTTTGTTTCCTTTTGGATCTTCTCATCTATATTCACAAGACATTCTAAATTCATGAGAAATTTCTTTTCGCGGACCCGGAGAGATAGCACAGCGGCATTTGCCTTGCAAGCAGCCGATCCAGGACCAAAGGTGGTTGGTTCGAATCCCGGTGTTCCATATGGTCCCCCGTGCCTGCCAGGAGCTATTTCTGAGCAGACAGCCAGGAGTAACCCCTGAGCACCGCCGGGTATGGCCCAAAAACCAAAAAAAAAAAGAAATTTCTTTTCGCGCAATGTAGAGTTTTCCCTCCGGTTCTTTGACTTTAATGCTAACAATAATAAGAGCATTATTTATAGCTGCTATAAATGGAGACCCATCTCTTTTTTTTTTTTTCAAAAATTCTCAATTTTATTCTAAAATTCTAAATTCTTTTTTTAAAATATATTTTTTACTTAAGTAGCATGATCATAGTTGGATTACAGTCACAAACAATACACCCCCCTTCACCAGTGTAACATTCCCTCCTTCCCCCTTTCCATCCCTGCCTGTATTCAAGACAGGCATTCTACAGTTATTTGTTTTTAAGTTCAGTAAATTGTTTTTATTTTCCTTAAAGGATACACGTAAAAAAATATAGTAAAGGTGTGATAGTGGCAATCGCCGTTGTTTGCATAGGTCCAGAAAAATGGGGAAAATGGAAAAAAAATCCTCGACCTGATTACAAAAAGGCCTCACCCCAGAAGTTTAGAGGCATAAGACCGACTCTGGGTTCCAGGCATACCAATCTGTCCAACCCGAGTCATTCTCCGTGGTCCCTGTGAAACTTTTTCACACTTTAGTTATTGTTGGTATCAGATTCTTATATTTAAAGATTCTGAATTCTGTGCATTTCTTTCATCGATGTCAGGCTGATGTGGAGCATCCTCTAGTTTCAGCATACCATTAAATGTGGAGCGATCTGCCCTGCAAGCAGGCTGTTGCTGAGTCGTCTGGGTGTTGAGAGCACTCTTTGAGAGACCCAACTCTTAAAAAAACTTAACATGTTTTGGAAGGAGGGGGCACATTAGACAGTGCTTAGGGTTTACTCCTGGCTCTGTGCTCTGGAGGGACTCAGACTCCTGGAGGGACTCAGACCATACTTGGAGATGTTGAAGATTGAACTCAGATCAACCACCACTCACAAGGAAAGCCCCCCTACCTGCTGTACTATATCTCCATCCCGGAAATTTAACTTTCATTTTTTTTAATTTAAAGAAAATGCATCACATAGTTGATATAATTGATCATAATACATTTGTTTTAAGATAAGGGAAAGCAAAGCTATTAAAAATAGAAAGAGGGCCGGAGAGATAGCATGGAGGTAAAGCGTTTGCCTCTCATGCAGAAGGACCATGGTTTGAATCCCGGCATCCCATATGGTCCCCTGAGCCTGCCAGGAGTGATTTCTGAGTGTAGAGCCAGGAGTAACTCCTGAGTGCTGCCAGGTGTGACCCAAAAACCAAAAAAAGAAAAATAAATAAAATAAAATAGATGAGAAGGAAAAAGAAAGAAGAGAAAGTTCGGGGGCCAGAGAGATACACAGTGGTAGGATGTTTGCCTTGCACGAAGCCAATCCAGGACAGACAGTGGTTCGAATCCCGGCATCTCATATGGTCCCCTGTGTCTGCCAGGAGCAATTTCTGAGCACAGAGCCAGGAGTAATGCTGCCGGGTATGACCCAAAAACAAAATAAAACAATACACACACACACACACAAAAAAAAAAAAAAAAAAAAAAAAGAAGAAGAAGAGAAAGCTCAGTAGCAAATATATTCATGGAAATTCTTGTATCTCCAATAAAGTCATTAATACAATAGCAGAACCTTTAGTAAGCTTTTCTTTTTTTAAGATAAGAGATAAAAAAAAAATAGAAACTTAACTTTCTAAGGGAACATTGGCATTGACCACACAAGAGGGTTTTGCTCCTGGGGTCATACCCAGTTGTAGGGAGCTTCTTAGAACAGACAGAATACTTAGTTAAAAGAGCTTCAAGGATTAAACATTTAAGGTCATCTTATATCCCACCTGCAGGCAATCTTGAGAAATTACTTTAGCTCACCAAATAGAGAGCCATAAGCAAAACAGGTAGCCTCAAGGATTAACTTGTATACCCTACCTGCCAGAGATAGGCTCCATTATCAGTTTATCCTGACCTAGAGATAGATCTCATTATCTGCATATTATTTCACTTGCTAATGGATCTTGTTATGCCTGTTCTATAGGTACGAGCAGAACTATGCCCACAAAAAATATATATATAAGCCGGGCCTTGAGTTTCAATAAATTGGAATTGGGTTCAGACTTGGCTGAAATTCTTTTCCCACTTTTTTTTTTTTTGGAGGGGGGCACACCTGGCAGTGCTCAGGGGTTACTCCTGGCTGTCTGCTCAGAAATAGCTTCTGGCAGGCACAGGGGACCATATGGGACACCAGGATTTGAACCAACCACCTTTGGTCCTGGATCGGCTGCTTGCAAGGCAAATGCTGCTGTGCTATCTCTCCGGGCCCCTTTTCCCACTTTTGTCTGACTCCGTGTCTGTCTTTGTCTGTCTGTCGTCATGTCTGTCTTTGTGTCTTTGTGTTTGCGTCTCCCTCCAAGAAAAAATAACCATACCTTAACTGGGGTGTCCCTGCAGGAAGGGCACCCACACCCAGTGGTACTCTGGGGTTACTTCTTGCTCTGTACTCAGGAATTACTCCTGGCTCTTGGGACCATATGGGATAACAGGGATCAATCATACCCAGGTTGGCCACATACAGGAGGAAGTGCCTACTGCTCCAGCCCTCTCCCCTATATAAGACATTTTTAACATGAACATTTTAGTTTTTATCTTTTTACAAATCAAAACCCTCTCCCTAGGTTATTTATCTCCAAAAACAGTTGGCTTGTTGTGTAAAATGCTGCTCCAAGGGACATGTTATTTACCTTGTGAGTGCATATTATACTAATATTGGAATTGAGGCAGGAAGAAAACATTGCATATTGCTTGAAAAACAGCAAGAACCTACGATTCTGCCTGCTTCTTTCAGATGTCAAACAGACCTCTCACTGTCTTGGGAGCGAGGAAGAATTCCTGTCTTGTTCCAGAAAAGGAATGCACAGAGAGGGCTCCCCAGTGCACTCTTGCTTTTCTCAAGGTGGTACATCTCCAGGTCTCCTGGAAACCTTTCATCTTTCCTGGCCAGCAGGAAGGCAAACCCTTGAAGCCACCACAGTGCAGTGTTCTCTTCTTGCTATGGCAAGGCAGGGGGGTGGGGAGCAACCAACATCAGAGAAGCTGAGGAAACAAAGCTTCCTTGGAACCAGGAATTCCTGTTCCCTGGGGAAGGATTGCAGTGAGAGCTCCGCTGCCAGCTTCTTCCCAGTGTACTCCAGGCCAGTCTGCTCCTGTGCACTGCTGCTGCCAGGGCTGTAAACGTTTCCCAGGACAAGCTTGAGTCTTATGCCAATATGATGCAACTCCCACGAGCCCAGCCTGATTTCTAGAAGAGAAAGAACCCCTGGACTGATTTTCTGAACTTGAGAACACTTCATTGGAGATTGTTTTCCCCTTTCCTGTGTGGTTGTTTTAGCTTTGTTTTTGTTTGGTTTGGGGGAGGAAACACTTGGTGGCACTCAGTGCACTTTTACTTTTTTTTTTAAAAAGGTGGAGTGTTGTATTAAATAATTAAAGATGGTGGTGGATGGTGAAGGATAGAGGCCTTGTCCTTAGGCCCTGGCCACGTGGCTTCATCCCCCATCAATGGGCGGGTCTGGGGTCCAGGAAAGCGAAGGGTATTGAACTCACTCACAGGCAGGCATCAGGAAGCATCAACTTTATTCATACCCTATCCACCACACGTGTGGCCTCTATCATAACCTTATAAGCAGTTATTCTTAGCTACCCTGCATCTTAACTCCTTTCAGCCATCTTCCCTTTGGGCTCCATGCTGGTCAAAGACCAGAAGCGCCTGCCAGCCAAAAGCCCTAATCCCCTCTGGTCCATACCTTATCTACCTTTTCCAAGACCCCTCCCAGGAATGGGCGGGGTCTTGCAAGTAAGGTCAAGTTACCTAGGGAGAAAGGGTGGGGGATGAGGCTTCAGTGGAGGATGATTGGGGTTTGGGGTCATCTCCAGTGGTACCCAAGGGTACTCCCAGCACAGTTATGGGGGTTGCCTGCAGTGCTCAGGGGGCCCTACACTGTTCCTGTCACAAAGAGCTATGTCCCCCACATCAGCAAGGCAAGTGTTCTGTGACTGGGCTAGACCCCCAGCCCTAGTTACTTTGTTTTCCCAATGAAAATATATGCATGCATGTACATATGCTTGTACATCTAAAAACATACATATGTGTATGCATCATTTATGTACTCAAATCTTTTGGTTGGGTGGGGGGTTTGGGCCACACCCGACAGTGCTCAGAGGTTACTCCTGGCTCAGAAATCGCTCTGGCAGGCTCCAGGGACTATATGGGATGCTGGGATTCGAACCACTGTTGGTCCTGAGTTGGCCGCTTGCAAGGCAAACATCCCACCCCTGTGCTATCTCTCCAACCACTGTACTCACCTCTTAAGCCACATTTCCAAGCCCCACTTAAGTCTTTCCCCCCCATTTTTTTTTTTTTTTTTTTGGATTTTGGGCCACACCCGGCGTTGCTCAGGGGTTACTCCTGGCTGCCTGCTCAGAAATAGCTCCTGGCAGACACGGGGGACCATGTGGGACACCGGGATTCGAACCAACCACCTTTGGTTCTGGATCGGCTGCTTGCAAGGCAAACGCCATTTTTTAAAAAAATTTTTGGGTTACATCCCATGGCACTTATGGATTACTCCTCCTGGCTCTGCACTCAGAAATCGCTCCTGGCAAGATTTGAACCATCATCTGTCCTGGATCTGCTGTATGCAAGGCAAACGTCCTACTGCTGTGCTATTTCTCCAATCCCTCCCCTCTTTTTTGAGGGGTGCTGGAAACTACTCCCAGCTTGGAGCTCAGAAGTTGCTCCCAGAAGAGTAAGAGGACCAGGTAGTCCTGTGAATCCAACCCGGGCTCCCTCATACAAAGTTCATGCCTTGGCCTCTTGTGCCATCTCCCTGACCCCAATTTTATTTCCTTATTCTCTACCACTCTCTTCCCTTTATTTTGCTTTTAAAAAAATAATTGAATCGGGGCTGGAGAGATAGCATGGAGGTAAGGTGTTTGCCTTTCATGCAGAAGGTCATTGGTTCAAATTCTGGCATCCCATATGGTCCCCCGATCCTGTCAGGAGAGATTTCTGAGCGTGGAGCCAGGAGTAACCCCTGAGCACTGCCGGGTTAGACCCAGAAAACAAAAAACAAACAAAAAATAAAAAAATAATTGAATCATCGTGAGATACAAAGTTATTCATGATTCTCTTCCCTATTCATACAAAGTGTCATTTACTACTTACTTTGTTCTTTCTCTCTCTTTTTTTTTTTTTTTTTTTGTTTTTGGGCCACACCCATTTGATGCCCAGGGGTTACTCCTGGCTAAGCTCTCAGAAATCGCCCCTGGCTTGGGGGGACCATATGGGATGCCAGGGGATCGAACCACGTTCCTTCCTTGGCTAGCGCTTGCAAGGCAGACACCTTACCTCTAGCTCCACCTCGCTGGCCCCTCATTTACTACTTACTTTGATCAAGTTGTTTCATTCACTGAGTTTCTCTGACCTCATCCCTCATCAATTTAGAGAGCTAACTTTTATCAATTTAGAGAGCTAACTTTTCACAGCCATCTGACATTCATTTCATTTATAGCAAAATTATAGTTTCTTTGTTCAGACCTCCGTTTGTTTATTGTTAAGTGAGTTAAATAGGAGGCTATTAGACCAAAGGACTCTCACCATGGGTTTACCTAAGAAAACTTAAATCTGGGCCCGGAGAGATAGCACAGCGGCGTTTGCCTTGCAAGCAGCCGATCTAGGACCAAAGGTGGTTGGTTCGAATCCCGGTGTCCCATATGGTCCCCCGTGCCTGCCAGGAGCTATTTCTGAGCAGACAGCCAGGAGTAACCCCTGAGCACCACCGGGTGTGGCCCAAAAACAAAAACAAAAAAAAAAAAAGAAAAAGAAAACTTAAATCTAAAATTGTAATGCCTCCAGGTTACAAAATCAAACCTCTATGGACAATCCAGCCAGAAAGAGCCAACCAAACTTGAAACTAGAGCCAATCAATCCTTTCCTAACTTGGCTTCTACATTTTTTCAATCCATCTCTAGGTTTGGAGTGTGGATTCAAGAATGTTTGTAATCGCTTCTAGTCTGGAGGTGCCTCACTGGGATTTGCTGCTACTGAACTAAACTCGTAAAACTTTCAGTACAGCTCAGTTCATCCTTAAGTTATCTCTAGTCTTTCTTGCTGTTATGATCCTCAAAATCCAACAAATGCGTACATTTGTCCTTTTGCACATGAGGATCCTACATTCTCTGTAATATATATCCCTAAGGGGCCAGAGAGATAGCACAGTGGTAAGATGTTTGCCTTGCATGCAGCCAATCCAGGACAGAGGATGGTTCGAATCCAGGTATCCCATATCCTATATGATCCCCTACACCCCATGCCTTCCAGGGGCAATTTCTGAGCACAGAGTCAGGAGCAACCCCTGAGTGCAGCCCTGATCGACGCTGGGTATGACCCAAAAACAAAAACAAACAAACAAAAAAGATACATTCCTAGCAGTGCCAGCTGGACCCAAGAGTACATATTTTTATAATTGTGGTTGTAAAACATTTATTTGCACACCTACTTACAAGGTATTAGGATGTCAGCTTTCAAAAAGTCTTATCCACAGTGTGTGTGATCAATAGATGTAGCAAAGAAACAAAAAATTAAAAAAAAAAAAGCCTTAAAATATAGAATCGATAGCAGTGCCTGATTGACCGGAAATGTGTCTAGGCAGATGAGTGCATGCTCTGCATGTCTGAGGCTCAGGGTCTTCCAATCAATCTATCTCCCTCAAAAACCGAATAGAAGATTGTCTTGTTTTGATTTGGGGCCACACTAGCTCACCTGGGGATCATATGTGGTACAATCAGGATTCTACATACAAGTACCTTAACTACTAAATCACTTCAGTCCTATGGCAGCAATTTTTGTTTAAATAATATTCCCCATTAGCTGAATGCTAACAAGGTGGCAGAAAACAAACCAAATAAGGTGTTTTCTTGAAGGTCATATCCACGGCAATTCAGGCACTACATTCTTTTTTTTTTTTGCTTTTTGTTTTTAGTTTTTTGGTTTTGGTTTTTGGGCCACACCCAGCGATGCTCAGGGGTTACTCCTGGCTGTCCGCTCAGAAATAGCTCCTGGCAGGCACGGGGGACCATATGGGACACCGGGATTCGAACCAACCACCTTTGGTCCTGGATCGGCTGTTTGCAAGGCAAGCGCTGCTGTGCTATCTCTCCGGGCCCCCGGGCACTACATTCTTAAAGCCTTAATAATGACCATTCCTGTGGTAATAATTTCAACACAAATTAGTGAAGGAAAAGAGGGATTTTATGGTGTGAAAAATAATAACAATAATATTTTTATTGGGGCCAAAGTGATGGTGCAGCAGTAGGGCATTTGCCTTCACACGGCTGACCGCAATTCGATCCCCTGGCATCCCATATGGTCCCCCAAGCCAGGAGCTATTTCTGAGTGCATAGTAACCCCTGAGTGTAGCCGGGTGTGGCCAAAAAGAATCCCCCCCAGAAAAGTTTTTTATTTAGGAAAAAAGCTATAATCTTAGCGACAACAGAAGAAAAATAAATTAGTGATAAGGGAGAGAGAATGAGATGGAAGAAGGAGCAGTTAAAAAAAACAGGAAGGGAGGACCGGAGAGATAGCATGGAGGTAAGGCTTTTGCCTTTCATGCAGGAGGTCATCGGTTCGAATCCTGGAGTCCCATATGGTCCCCCGTGCCTGCCAGGAGCAATTTCTGAGCCTGGAGCCAGGAGTAACCCCTGAGCACTGCAGGGTGTGACCCAAAAACCAAAAAAAAAAAAAAAACAGGAAGAGGGGCCCGGAGAGAGAGCACAGTGGTGTTTGCCTTGCAAGCAGCTGATCCAGGACCAAAGGTACTTGGTTCGAATCCCGGTGTCCCATATCGTCCCCCGTGCCTGCCAGGAGTTATTTCTGAGCAGACAGCCAGGAGTAACCCCTGAGCACCGCCGGGTGTGGCCCAAAAAAACAAACAAAAAAACAAAAAACAAACAAACAAAAAAAAAGATAATTTAGGTCATGGTCTGAATGAGTGTCTCTGTTTTTATTACAAGCTGCTGAGCACAGTGCCTCCCTTAATACCGGGTTTCATTCACGCTGACTTTCCCCTAGAACACTCCAGCTGTCTTTGGTCAAGGCCCTTTATCTAGTTAGCTGAGGCACAGAGAGCTCCTTCGAGGATCAGATAAACAACCGCTAATATGCCCTTTAAATCAGCCCTCTGAGATATAATTTACATATACTAACTTGCTCCTTAGTAACCATCAACCATACTTATTGAGGTAAAATGTTTTCTGGCCTCCTAGGGGACAATTTTCAACTTAGATGTTTTGAATTCATAGTGGTGCCAGACTGAAAAATTAAAACAAAAATAAATTAAAGTCTTGGGCCAGTGAGATGACTGAAAGGCTGAAGGATAAGATTTGTATGTGGGGCCGGAGATATAGCATGGAGGTAGGGCATTTGCCTTGCATGCAGAAGGACAGTGGTTTGAATCCCGACATCCCATATGGTCCCTTGAGTCTGCTGGGGGCGATTTCTGAGCGTAGAGCCAGGAGTAACCCCTGAGCGCTGCCATGTGTGACCCAAAAACCAAAACAAAATAAAAAAAAAAGAATTGTATGTGGAAGCATTGAGCTCAGTCTCCAGTGCCATATGGTTTCCCTGCATGAATACCTTTGGGCGTGACCACTGAGCACCATTACTATAGCCCCTAAACAAAAATTTTAATGAAAAGCCTCTCATCAGGGGCCCGGAGAGATAGCACAGCGGCATTTGCCTTGCAAGCAGCCGATCCGGGACCAAAGGTGGTTGGTTCGAATCCCGGTGTCCCCTATGGTCCCCCGTGCCTATTTCTGAGCAGACAGCCAGGAGTAACCCCTGAACATCGCTGGGTGTGGCCCAAAAACCAAAAAAAAAAAAAAAAGCCTCTCATCAACCATTTCTATTTTTCCTTATTTTTTTCCCTTTGAAAAATATATCAAGGCACCATGATGTAGAATAATGTTAATAATGGTTTCATGCCTACAGGGTTCCACACTACACCCTCAAGCAGAGAGGCTTGTCCCTGTCCCTCCACCATTGTCTCGATAATCCCACCTTCCCACCCTGCTGAATTCAGTTCTGTAGATCAGATAGTTTTCAGGCTCTGAAGCCTTTGACCATTTGTTATTCCCTTGCTATATTTTGTTCCATCCCACATCTGAGAGATCATTCTGTATCTGTCTTTTTCTTTCTAACTTCAGATCCATCCAGATCCATTCACATTCATCTACCTTTTCAAGCCACTTTCTCTTTCTTTCTTGGGGGGTACACCAGGCAGTTCTCAGGGCTTTCTCCTACTTTTGCATTCAGGAATCACTTCTGGAGGGACTCAGGGGACAATAATAGGGTGCCAGGGATTGAGTCCAGTCAGCTGCTTACAAAACAAGTACCCTGCCAGCTGCAGTATTTCTCAAGCCTGCTTTTCCTTTCTTTCTTCTTTTATTTTTTATTTGTTTGTTTGTGTGTTTGTTTGTTTGTTTTTGGACTACACCCAGCAGCACTCAGGGGTTTCTCCTGGCTCTGTGTGCAGAAATCACTTCTGGCAGGCTCCAGGGACCATAATGAGACACCAGCAATCAAACTGGGTCCTTCCCAGGTTGGTCACATGCAAGGCAAATGCCCTACCACCGCTGTGCTATCACTCCAAGCCCCTGTTTTCTTTATTCTTTTTTTTTTTTTTTTTTTTTTTTGGTGTTTGGGCCACACCTGGCAGTGCTCAGGGGTTAATACTGACTGTCTACTCAGAAATAGCTCCTGACAGGCACGGGGGACCATATGGGACACCAGGATTCGAACCAACCACCTTTGGTCCTGGATCAGCTGCTTGCAAGGCAAACGCCGCTGTGCTATCTCTCCGGGCCCTGTTTTCTTTATTTATTTTTTTAGCCACATCTGGCAGTTCTCAGGCCTTACTCAGGGATAATTCCTGGCAGGCCCAGGCCAACCACAATCAATGCAAGTGCCCTACCTACTGTACTGCCTCTCTGACCCCTTTATCAAGCTGGTTTGGTGGTACCATTCTTAAGATATTTAAAAGGTTAGGAAGATGACTCAAGTACTCTGTATGTTCAAGGTCCTAGATCCAACCCTGGTACCACATGGCCCCCTGAGCACTTCTGGGATCAGCTCCCACAAAAGCAACATAAAACACAGAAAAAGGCAGTAAACTGTAGTTTTCATGTGCATTTTCCTTTTACTTCAATGGGAAGTCAAACAACCATGTTTATTGTTAAGAGTCCAAAAGGAACTTATCAACTTCTACTCTAGATCAACTCCTGATAAACAGTCCTCATGGCAAAGACTTTCTTTTGAGTTGAGATGATTTCAGTGTTCGCCATCTCTTGCTATTTGTAAGTTTTCTTGTAGTATTTTTTTTGTTTTTTGTTTTTTGTTTTTTTTTTTTTTGGTTTTTGGGCCACACTTGGCATTGCTCAGGGGTAACTCCTGGCTGTCTGCTCAGAAATAGCTCCTGGCAGGCACGGGGGACCATATGGGACACCGGGATTCGAACCAACCACCTTTGGTCCTGGATTGGCTGCTTGCAAGGCAAACACCACTGTGCTTTCTCTCCAGGCCCTTCTTGTAGTTTTTGAAGTGGGTCATTTCTATATGCCAAGCCAGAGCCAAATCTAGGGGGTTCTCCCATGGCCCAGAAAGATCTTCCAACCAAGGGCACCTTCAGTTTTTCTCATTCCAGTCCCTGGTGGGCTGTGACCCCCTCAGTGAGGCAAGGTCTAGAGGCCATTCCTCACTGCCTTCTTTCTCTCCAGGGCCATCACGATTGAGCTATTTTTCGGGTGTTTGTGCTCATCAGTCTGTACGTGCACCATCACACCCCCAGTTTCTGGTGCAGTGCTAGGCACAAAGGAGGTGCTAGACTAGATAAGTGCCCAACTTCTGTGATGAGGGGGAAGGGGTGATACTTCTAAAAAGAGATCAGAGTGTGGGAAAGGAATTGGCTTTGCCACTAAGTTGAGCTTGCCTACATGCAGCCCCAAACCCTGAGGTTTTCATCTTAAAAGCATTTTAACCTCGTGCTAACTTGGGGCAAGGGACGTGAGACCCACCCTTGGCTAAGTTCAGGTTAGGTTTAGGACACTGAGATATTTTCTTTCATCCATAATCACTGGATCAAGGCCTATAAATCAAATAGTTAAGACACAAAACACAAACAAGGTCGTAATTTGTTTCTTCCTGCCCTCTGTTTTTCTTGGCATGCAAAGACTCAAGCTTTTCCTGAGTTGGGTTGGGGAATGACATGGGGGTGATTCATTCCCAGTGGCCTGAATAAGTGGCCTTTCATTCCTTCTTATTCTTTGTCCTTATTGTCCCCACTCCTGTAAGGAAACACATTGAATTAAATCATTTACCTACTTATTAAGAACTTTCCCTTGAGGGGGAGCACAATAGTATAACAGGTAGGGTGTTTGCTTTGTAAGCGGCCCACCTAGGTTCAATCCCCAGTACCCATATGGTACCCCGAGCCAGGCAAGAGTGATCCCTGAGCAAAGAGCCAGGAGTAAGAACTGAGTAACAATGGGTGAGCACCCCCTTCCCCAGAAAAAGAACTTTCCCTTGATTCTTTGTTCACTTGCAGCAATAGCTTTCCAGAACCAAATCTTGTAGCTGGGGAGGCCAACACTTCTAGGGTGGATGTGACAGGTACTTCTGAGTAAGGCCAAGAGTCATGGCTCATGGAAGCAACTTCTTTTGCCTATTTTCTCAACAAAGTTGTCTACTAAGTCAGGAAAATGTTCCTGCCCCCCACAACCCTAACAATAAAAGCAGGAGGTAGGTGTGGCTACACCAGAACCTCAGTTCCCCATCTCTGGAACAGGGTGGGGGTGCATACTAGTATTTTCTTCTTTAATAAAATGCTATTAATGGCAATCATTCCTAAAGCCGGAAGAGAGAAAATGAAGTAGTAACAATGAAAAATTTTGAATTAATAGTATCTATAGATCCTAAGATCAAAAGGAGGAAAAGATATCGTTCTTTCTTTTTTTTTTTTTTTGGTTTTTGGTCCACACCCGGTGGTGCTCAGGGGTTACTCCTGGCTGTCTGCTCAGAAATAGCTCCTGGCAGGCACGGGGGACCATTTGGGACACCGGGATTCGAACCAACCACCTTTGGTCCTGGATCGGCTGCTTGCAAAGCAAACGCCGCTGTGCTATCTCTCCGGGCCCAAGATATCGTTCTCATCTTTTGTTGTTGTTTGTGTTTTTGGTTTCAGGGCCATACCCAAATGGCTTTGTGCTTAAGGGTCACTCCTGGTGGGCTCTGGGAATCACATGGGAGTCAGGGATCAAACTTGGGTTGTCCATATGCAAGGCAAATACCCTACCTACTGTACTGTGGCTCCAGCCC